>NW_027411977.1:228831033-229265149 GCF_047663935.1 Musca autumnalis
AAAACAAACAATTTTTGTATTTTCGTGCCAGAGGTATTATTAAAGTCGATAATCAACATTTTTATCAAGAAAACCGAAGTAACAGCGTGATCTTCCATCTCGGAATATCAGTAGAAGTCTCCACAATAAGATAAAATTTGATGCAGCCCTCGACGGATTAAAGTGAGTGCTTCGGATTCATATTGGATAATTACGCAGTTAAGAACAATCGTGGACACCATAATAAAAAACATTGAGTTCAGAGTCAACATATTAGCTCAATGATAATGGATGGACGTGTACGAATTTCGTTACTGTTAAATATGCCTGACAGGGGCATCAACCACGACTTCCGTTGAAAAAAATGGCGGAATATTAATTAATTCCGAAGTCTTTTTTAAGTGCTGCTTAACTGTTTAATACAAATTTTGTGGTTCATCGAAATAATGTATGTTTAGACGAAATCCGTTTCAGACAAATTGGAGTTGATTTAGACATGTCCGTCTAGCTCACAGGTGTGCACGATAACTCTCGAATGGGTCAAGCGATTTGGTTCAAATGTTGTGCACCGTAATATTTTGCAGAAACTTAGTTTATTTCAACAGAACCAGAACATCAAAATTATCGCCGTAGCGAATCCCCTAAACTCAATGTCGGCTAACTTTTGTTGTTGTAGCAGCATATAAACCTACGCAGAAGCATAGGCTTGATGCTGGATTGGAACTCTTCCGTGAAATTAAAAGACAAGAGACACTACAAATCGACGTAGTGGCATGAGAGAAGTCTATCTTCCTACCTTCGGTGATGTTGTCGGAACACATACATACATATGTATTTGTTACGTAGTACAATTTCTATACTTGCTAAGAATTGGGCACAGCTCACAGACAATAAATAAGTTTAATTAGTTATGTTTAAGGTATTAAAATCCGAATAATTTATTTATAAAATTTTTAATTTCAAAATTGTATGTATACCAAAATTAAAAAAAATGCATTGATTAAAGAACTAAAGTTATGTTCCAATATTAAATGATTCATTTTGTTATTGTTTGGACAAAATAAAATAATCGTATACATCAAAAATTTATTTTTATTAGTTTAAGTTCAGCTTTAAACATATACATTATTTGTTGAGAAGATGCAACTTGTAATAACGCCATAATAGTAAGTTTAGATTTTCGAAATCCACACGATTTCAAAAGTCATTTTCATAGCGTATATGTCCAAAAAAAATCCACAGTGTTAAGGAACAAGATTTGCATCTATGTTCAAACTGGACTCTGAAGATGTCTGTGTCTACTCTGTAGCCATATACTCAAGGGTATCTTCAAGCTGGTAAATTTCTCGAAATTAGTGTCCTGAAAAATCTTCAACTTCGTTACCAACTTCCAATGGGTCACTAATATTTGCATCTATGTTCGCACTGGCTCTCCCTGTATCCATTCGGTACAGTCATGTTTTACATTGCTAGTCTCTCTCAAAATTTCAGTATTTCGTGCTAAAATATGAAATATATACTTCAAGATACGCAAAGAAAATATGTGTGTTACGGAATAACTTACCCAAACATGGCCATGATACCATGAGAAATGATAGACACTTCTTCATTGTAATGGAAATCACATTCCTCTTCATTCATCATATTAATTTGCCTACTGCAAGAATTTGGTATTGATAATAGTGATCCACTTCTTCTTGTGGCCACAAATGGAACAGCGTTCGACAATAAGCATTTGCGTTTAGAAAAATATATTATGTCGGATGGCAAAAAGTGATCCACGCAAATGAATTCTTTTCCATTGAAATTTATTTTGATTTTGACCACGTATCACGAAGTTTTTCACACTTAGGAACACTGAAAAATGACCAATTACAGCCAGCCACAATTCTTCTCTTTGCACAACACACAAGATCTCATGTTTAAATACAATTGTTTTTTTTTATTCAACAATTCGAATTAAATTTTTGTTTATTTTGTAACTGTAACATATACAAATGTAGGTTTGTATGTATGTGTATGTACAATGTTTACTATGTCAAACTACAATTTGACAATGAACGTACTTCAAATTCAAAATTTGAAAAAAATTTAAATCAGTTGTTAGCATGAAACTACCTTTATTCTTGTACCATGGTTTAAAGTGGGGTACACACGATCAGTTTTGACTGTCAGTTTTGCTCAAGTAATCGGTTGCTTGCCAGTGTGGCCGTTCATTTTATTTCATATTTTGTGGTTGCTGGACGTTTGGACAGTTATCGATAATTCCGAAAAATCGACAGTCAAAACTGATCGTGTGTACCCCGCTTTAGGCCAATTGCTTGGAGATGCATAAGCCAAATAAAGCTATAGCTCTGTTCCAGAACTAAAAACATTTTACAATTTTTACCACTTTTACACATTTTGCGTTCCCGTACACAAAATTTATATGAAAATCTTTTACGACTTTTACCCTTTATAAAGTACGGGAACAGGCCATATATGAGCATGGACGGGCAGCTAACAGACAATAGCTCTGTTCCTTTACGTGCAAGAATCTTCAAGTTTTGCCAGCGTTCCTTTACTTCTGACACCATACAATTCATATGTGAGCATTTTACAACTTTTGCTACTTTTGCCGGTTTTACTATTTTCAAAAGTAAAGGAACAGACCAAATACTATAAGAAAATGCAAAAAACCCACAAAAATGTGCGAAAATATCCAAGTTTTACGTCAATTTTTACAACCATTTTTGGTGGCGTTTAAAAGAATATTTTTGACGCATAGAAAACAGAGTTAACAACTTCTTCTTTGTTATTCTCGCTTATAGGGTTGCCATGGATCCATGTTACATACATTTTTTAATTGCAACAGGACCAACATTTTTTTAAGTATTTGGTTTTTCGAATATTGGGTATGGGCTTCTAAAATACTGAGCTGTTATTATTGGTGAAATTTAAAACCGAATATTTTTGACACTCACTGTACCTTATATAACTATGCCTTGATTTCCAGAATAAATGTTGTTTGTTTTGAGAGAATGTTGCTTTATTTGATGTTTTTCTATTCTATTCTCTGTGTGAGGAAATTAACATTTTGCCGCCACGAAAACATGGCCGCCACAACAAGGTGAAACATGTTAAATATTTTTCTGAATCTTCTTGTCTTTCCTACTACGTATGTATTTCCGTTAATTTGAGAAATTCGATGTTATTAATATGTGTGTTCGTTTACTCAAAATTTGTACGAGTTGTTACTGGATGTTGTTCGTTTACTCTACAGCATGGTACAATAATACAGGTAGCATTATCAAGCCAGCTGATGGTAACATAATGTGTCAATTGCATTGAATTGATGTCAAATTTTGACATCTTATGTTACCAACAATTACCGATGCGGCTACCTGTATATTTGTACCATGCTCTACAGTATAATGCAAAAGAACTTAGTTGATTGCAAGAAGTTACTGGACTTGTACGAATTTGTACAAATTATTGAGTAAACCATGGTTTAATAAGAAAGGTTAGCCAAAGCTTTATGTCAATTTAAATTTTTTTCATTAGAGTATGCCTAAAACTTCAAAACAATATAAACAAACTGTGTATGTGTTTGTGGTGTTTGAATAATATGCCAAACAATTTTAAAAACAAATGAATTCAATGATTTTTAAAATTGTTTTTAGACCATTTGTATGGAAGAAATTGGTGAGATTCGCATTGAAATAATCAGTTTATCATATTCACAACTCGATTATGTGGAGAAAACTTAACTCTTCATTCATTTTTCGCGTTTTTTATAAAATGCTCAAAATATGCATTGTAAACAAACCCACTTGTTGCTTTTATTTTGAAGTTTTAGGAATTCGAGAAAGACAAGGTTTCTATAGATTTTTTTCATTTAAATCTACCTCTTTACTTATACCATGGAGTAAACGAACACACCTAATAATTAATTTGCAACTTGTTTAGATGTTGTCGTTGTGGCCTTCGTTTCGTCATTTTGCAAAAATACTTGTTTACCTCTTGGAAACAAATAAAAAACGGAAACTTTGATATATTCCTTAATAATATATGTTTATAGAATAATTTTGCCTAGTTATTTAATTGCCTTTTTATTATAAAAACTAAGATTTTTCTGGGAGAAGACCGCAAAATAACTTTGCGTGGCAAGACAGGGTGTTTCACTTGATTTGGATTGTGTGAAAACAGCTGTTTGTCAAAGTTATGCTATGTTTACATTTACGAAATCCACTCGATTTCATCTGTCAAATCCATAGGTTAAATGTCAAATGAAATCCAATGGATTTCAGATGAGATTTCATTTGACGTTTGAGCTATGGAATTGACAGATGAAATCAAGTGGATTTCGTAAATGTAAACTTAGCATTAGTCTTATGCCAGACTATGAAAATTTTTATTAGAAAATTCTTTGTTATTCTCAAGACAAATTTATATAAGGTATATGCATGAATTACAACAACTAACAAATTTACAAAAACAACATTGCTGTTATTAAAAATTAATTGTCAAAGAAAATATTAAATAATATGGTCGTTCCAAAAAATTTTCTCAGGAAAAACATAAATACATTTTGAAAATCCTCTAAAATAGAACAAATTTGAATCAAAATGTGAATATAAAGCACTCAGAACTGTCGTAGGGGATTTTTATTACACGTTTAGGATAAAACGTAGTATTTTATGGTAACAAATATCGAAATTTCAAAATTCATTATGAAAATTAAATTTACAAAAAAGTAAGAATACAGCTGATTGTCACTTCTACCTGATATAATTATGCTTGGTTATTCTCTTGTAAATTTTGATTGACGTCACATATATGAAATCATATGAAAATGTTGATATTTTCATTGCTTTGCATTGATTTGAGAGTTACGAATTTAAACACAAACAATAATTTCAGACCTTGTGTACAGAGTTTCAAGTTGCATTTGCAAGTTAATGAAAATGTTCATATTCTGACCAGAGAATGACTTCGATCACAAAAAATTTTATCACACTCGTTCATTTACTCGATTTTTGTTCATAGCGTTGTTGTGTTTGAGCTGCATAGATTGATTGTTTCTAAATAGGATCGAACAAAACAATCAGTTTTAATGAGTTTTATCCGCACACACAAAATGAACGTTTGTGGTTTTGTTCAGAACAAGGGATGATCGAACATGTGATTCGTTGGTGAACGTTCATAAATATGATTTTCGTTTTCAATCGAGTTTGCTCTGGCTCAATGATTGTTCACGTGTTCGCTCAACTCAGTGTTTTTTAACATTTCAGTAAATAGCAGTTCGTTTGTGCATTTTTCTTTGTTGACATGGAGGAAAACAGCGAAAGTGTAGCTGAAAGTGCTACAAGTGGAAGGTATACCATTTCTGGTCAACGAAAGAGTCAAAGCTTTGTGTGAAACATATTATCCGATATTTTAAAACCAGATGGAACTGTGTTACCTGGCTTTGTATTCTGTCGGATTTGCTAGAAAGCCTTGAGGTACACCCATAGACAAACATCAAATTTATCACGTCTTGGCTGCTGCAAACTAATAAAGGAATCGCTAACCTTAAAACCCGTTTCACCTAACGACAAAACAGAGGCCATCGAAATATGTACAAATTGGGTGACGCAAGATTGCCGACCCTTTTCCGCAGTGGGTGATGCTGGATTTGTGCAATTAGTGAAGTATTTCATCAAGATAGGAGCAACGTATGGCGAACACGTCGATGTGGAGGACTTTTTGCCGGATCCCGCTACTATATCTCGAAAAGTAAAAAGGTGTGCAGACGAAAAAAAGCTACAACTTAAGGATGAGATAAATAGTATAATAAATAACGGTGGAGCATCAGCCACTATCGATTTGTGGACGGATAATTACGTAAAAAGACATTTTTGGGAGTTACATTCCACTATCAAAAAGACAAAAAAATTATTTGATTTAGTACTAGGCATGAAATCAATGGATCTACCGGATCAAATGTTCTGAAGAAGCTTAAAGATGTTTTTGGTGAATTCGGTGTCCAAAATATCGAAAAAGTTACATTTGTTACTGACAGGGGAACAAACGTTATTAAAGCCTTAGAACACTGTGTACGCCTGAACTGTAGTAGCCACTTGTTTTCCAATGTGTTGGATAAGACATTCTCAGATACCAAAGACCTAGCAAATGTGCTAGAGTCGTGCAAAAAATGGTGAAATATTTCAAAAAGGCACGTTGGAATTCGTATTATAGAATGCTTAAATCAATAATGGATAATTGGTGTGAAATAACCGGTGTGTTAATAACATTGATATTACAATTGTTACAACATTAGTAGATATGTGTGAGAATTTTGAAGTGGTGTTCAAGAAATTACAGCTTTGTAGTTCCCCGTCACTCTGCTATGTACTTCCTTCTAAATTAACAATTAAACGTCTTTGTGAGCCGACTTTCCAAGTTGTGACATCAATATCAACTTTAAAACAAAATATTTTAAGATATATTGTAGAAATATGAATCGTAAACTTGCATTTATTGCACAAAGTTGCATTTTTCTTGTACCCTTCGGCTATCAACATGCAACCAGATCAATTGGATGACATAAAGCAATTTTGCATCTCAAGAACACGATCTTATGCTGAAAATTCCAATCCGAATACACATTCATCACTCTCGACATCGACTTTTACGTTCGATCCATGGTAGAACAAATACAAGGTAAAGTTAATACTACAACAAATACAACTCGAACAACAACCACAAAGGAATTTGTTTTTGTTTGTAAACCTTAGTGTCAACGTAAATGTAAACAAAACAAGGAAATGTCTATAAATTATTGGAATTTAAAAAACTAATATTTTTTCACATTTGATTGAATATTTTGGAAAACATGAATGAAAACTCGTTAGATTTTCAATTTGAATGTTTCCATATCATTCCACTAAATGCATAATTTCTCGCAGAAAGTAGAATACTTGCAAAAATGTTTCGGGTCGCTGGTAATTCATTGAAAAAAGAGAAGATGTTTCAATCATTTGCTTTTGAAAACAAAAAAGCACATGTTTATTAGGGCTTTATTCTTTTCAAGTTTAACAAAATACCACACATATTAACAAATATTGTACCGCCTCTATAAGCGATGTTTTAGTGTGCGGCATGTCGTTCGGACCTGGAGGAGGTTACATGTCAATGATATGAAGCCGTATTTATGGGAAATAGTTTTTTTTTCTGATGAATAAATTTGTTCTTCAAAAATATATATTCCTAATATACATCGAACATAGAAATAAATACATAAAATGTCGAATGGAATTTGACACTAACACTACCACCCAGTTCAGTCAGCTGGGTATTGCTGCTACCTTTTCTTGTTCTACCATGCGTTCGATCCAAGTAGAGTTAATCAAAATCGAAGACCCAATAAAAGCAATGACACTTTCTTTTTCGGAAATTTACTGGAACTGCCTTCTACTTCACAAAACACAGATACTTCCGTGGAGGAAATAGACAAATATTGTATTGAAAAAGTTGACATGTTCGAAAACTTTAATTTGATGGAGTGGTGGCCAAATAATCAAATCAAGTATCCATTTTTGTCGAAACTAGCTTTTGAAATTCACTCAATAACAGCAGCAGCTGAGAGGTCCTTTTCTTTAGCTGGAAATATCATTATGGAGAAACAAAATAGGCTGGGACCGAGAGCTGTTGATAGCTTGCTGTTTTTAAATTCTTTATATAAAAATTATGATAGTCTGTGTTTAGACACTAGGGATACGCAGTGAAATGCAATAATCGGTTTTTCGATTATTCGGTTTTCGTGAAAAACTTAAAACTCGATTTTCGGTTAGTCGATTATTTGAGAGTGTTCTAAAAGTCGACTTTCGATAAATCGTTAACCGCCGAAAACCGATTATAATCGACCATTTTCGTTGATGCGATCCGTGATGGTTATATGTATAAAAAAGTACCGTCAATTATGCGGTTTTAGCACTCCCAATAGTCAAATACGGCTAATAGTCGACCACGATTAATAGCCGACTACGAATAATATTTGACTCCGTCTTCCGAAAGTCAACTAAGAATAATCGATTATTCGGATTCGCTCAGTCAATAGTCGACTACAACTTTTGGAAATTTTACGGTTAAAGTGCAGTACACATTGTCAGTTTTGAATGTCGATATTTCGCAATTATCGATAACTGTCAAACCGTCCAGCAACCACAAAACATTTTGTGGTTGCATGATGAATGACACAAATGAACGGCCACACTAGCAAGCAACAACAAAGCTGTCATTCAAAACTGACAATGTGTACCCAGCTTAATAGTCGATTAATCGATTAACCGAAATCGATTTTACGTATCCCTATTAGACACACAAATTTCTCGGGAAAGTAAATTGAGTTTTTGTGAGAGAGCGGAGAGGAAAGAGCTCCTCAATACTCTTTCCTACCCCCTATTGCCTAAAAACTGAATTTACTTTCCCGTGTGTCTAAACACGGACATACGAAATGATCGCAAATTAGTTTACATATCATTACGCATTAATCCAATGACATTTTGTTCCTTAGTCCCACTGTAG
This sequence comes from Musca autumnalis, assembly GCF_047663935.1. Classification (NCBI taxonomy): domain Eukaryota; kingdom Metazoa; phylum Arthropoda; class Insecta; order Diptera; family Muscidae; genus Musca; species Musca autumnalis. Next base: position 228,839,560 of record NW_027411977.1, read on the forward strand.
TCATAAATATCATATAATTAAATGAAATATTTTTTGTTCATGAAATCTTATTGCATGAAATGCAAAATTAATTGGAAATTTGAACTTATCAAATGAATTTACTGATCTTTTTAAAATATTTATAAAATATTTACTTTAAATACCATTTGCTGTAGTATGTATACATGTATTTATTTGTACCAATTGTTGCTGGAAGTCGTCTGTTAACACAAAAAACCAGCAAAAGAGAGCAATTCGAGAGAGACATTTTGACACTTCTTTAACTGAGAGTTTGCCAATTCTTGCTGGACCAATTATTTCTAGCAAACATTTGCAAGTCTTCTTCCTGAAAACAATCAATCATCTGTTTTTAACTTTTCGTTAATTTATGTTTGTTATGTTTTCTTTTCAACTCACAGAATTCGAAGAATTCTTAGTTGATACGTGCTGACATGTTGCAAAATATTTTGATTTTGGTGTTTCTTTGGAAAAGCCGAAAAGTGAGTGTGATTCTCATTCATATGAGAATACTAGACACTTAAAGAGTTCGGTTTTTCGCTAAAAAGGCATCATTTCAAAAACTGAGAAGCCAATTGATAATTCCCTTCGCCGGGATGAAATCATGATATTTGTAGCGATCAGTAAAATTTTGCAACACTGTCAGTTCGTTTTGAAAAACATTACTCTCTGTAATAGAGGGTAATAAATGAAGTTGAGCCAATGGGGGAATACTCCACTCAAACAATCGAAAATGAGATTGAATCTTCAACAATAAACAAAACAAACAAAATAAAAAAACAATTTTATTGCGGAAATATCAAGTCCAATTGTATTATTTTTTTGTAGAACAAAGTTGCGAGGTGGAAAAATCCATTTTTGGGTCATTTTATTTTTTTATTTTTAATAATAATTTCTGCTTCCATTGGTTCCTTCATTCCTGACAAATTGTTCTGTTTTGGCAAGTCAGCTGATTGCTTGCTGGTTTTTGCTGGGAAGGTGTCTGTTTACTTTTTATAATTTTCTAGCAAAAGAGAATAAAAACTCCTTACTCTCTGAGAAAGTTCTTGCTGGACAATGCTTGCTAGAAAAGTAACCAGACAGACTTATTATATACTTATATGAAACAAAATAAATTAATTTTGAATTCATTAATTTATTAAATCGTCGTTACCATCGTTGATGTACACGCCTGCACGTTGTCGTAACAACAGAGAATAACAAATCCAAATGAGAGTCATGTCGTTGTTTAACAAAGGGACATTACTCTCCCAACAATTCTCCTCATTTATTTTGGACACCAATGGTTACCATATGCCTCACCTCTCCCTCCCTCAAACTGACAATTGCCACAAGGAAAAGTGCCAAATATAAATATGGACAAAGAGAGACCAATTTGCATTGTGGCGGCAATGTGTTGTAACTTTAATGCTGACGCGTGGCAACGCGTGGCGATTTTGTTAAAATTTTATGGATTATGCCGTTTGTTTTACATTTTCAACATTTTTCTTTCGATTTTTTGTTAATTTTATAAGCGTTGATATATTTTCTCTATTTGTGAGTCTCTGTTATCTATTATTTAGATAGATTTGCCATAATTAATGTCATGCGTTTGCGTTGAAGGTTTACTTGTTGCTGGGTTGCGTTAAAATTTGTTAATTAAAAGCATGGCACAATCATACAGGTACACGCATCAGCCCAGCTGATGTACTGTGAGCTGTCAAAAAATCTGTTGTACGTTTTATACGATTTTGTGTACAGAATCACATTGGAACCTGTATTTCGATGAAAATTGAAGCGTTGAACGTTGAATTAAAAACAACAAAGAATCTGACGATACGGAAGTCAGTCTATCTAACAGCTCTGCCCTGCCTTCATAACGTCTAAATCACATTTAGAGTTGTGCTTTCTAGTTCGTTTAGCTGATCGATCTTTTTAGTTCAGGTCTTTTGATTGAACTAGTTCATTCTTTAAGTTCAGTAGTTCAGTTCGTCGTTCAGCAAGCACTTTGCAATAAAACTCTCTAAAATGTTGCACATTACCATATAGTTGACCGAAGATCCCATAAACTGTTGATAATGAATTGGGAGAGTGTTTTTCTCGTTGGTCACAGGACAGTGTGACACAAGTTCTATTAATTTTTTTGAATTCTGGCTCATCAACTATGTATAGCGCATAATGACCTTTTGCTACCACTTTGCCTATCAATTTCTTCAAGCTTTTTCATAGGAGGCGGTCTCCGGATGTTGAGAGCTTGTACTTGGCAATTCTACTCAAACCGCGTCAGATTCCAAGTTTGCTGCCGTTTCAAGAGGCGGTTACTGCCTTTTCACCACCAAAGGAATATGATGATGCTTTGTCTTCATGTGTATAATTAAATTGCCAATGTACCCTCCAGCAGTACTCAAGGATGTGGGGCAATACTTGCATGTCGCTCTTTTAGATTCATTTTCCTTAAAATGCATCCAAATTCCACTATATTTTCTGTTTTCAGACATATTACTTTCAAGAACAAATTTGCACTCTTCGATTGAGAAAAACTTGCAAAATGTAATTGCTACACCCTGCGTTTACACATGACAAGACAGTTGAGTACATGTATTAATTGTCAAAAACCCAAAACTTGCCTGTGTGATGTAGGCGTCTAGACGACTGCAAAAACAGTTGTCAAATTATGAATGAAAATCGTCGATTTGTTTTTGTTTTCCGTTAACATATTTTGTTTTTGTTCATGTTCTTTTGTTTTCAACAAATTTCAATTATTATCTCACTTGTTTTACAAAAATGTCAAAAATTTGTTAACCCTACTTTCTGTGAAAAAATTATGGACAGCTGACAAATGTATGTATGTGTTAGTAAATCAGAGTATGAAGACAAATTGTATGGTGCAAACGCCGGTTGAAACAACTGACATTTCTTTCGTTCTTTTACTAAACAACTGAACTATAAAGAACGACTTCGAGTGATCTAGTTCAGTCGTTCTTTGAGGTGAGTCGTTCAATTGAACTAGTTCGTTCGCGAACTACACAACTCTAATCACATTTTTACTTTAGTATAAATTTGGTGGAAGTTATGGATAATTACAAAATTTCCATTTACAGGCCAATGTTATTAACCAGTTACTGGCCTTTTCACACCCAATGTCCATATTCAATATTCATTTTCCACCACATACACTTAAAGTTTATTATTTTTTAATAGTTATACCCTTTTAAAATGGCAACTATTAAACCCAGGCCTTTTTTCATCTTAGCCCTGAAAAGTCATTACTTTTATGTTTCCACTATTCCATTGAGTGTGAGGACGACAAGTGTTCTTTCCTTGGTTGCCATTAAAAAGTTTTGTTCTTTTATTTTAATGGTTTCTTTTTGGTACTTGATTTTATGCTGCACTTTCTTGTTGTTATTTATGGATTTTGTCGCTGTTGCCGATGTTTAAACCGTATTTCTATTTTTGTTGTTGATGATGCTGTCATTGCTCTTTGGTACTTGGCTTTTCATGTCCTTGTTAAACAAGGAATTCTATTTTCTTTTCCTTTCAGTTTTTTTGTTTTTCATTGTGTTGGTAATAGTTCGCGCGTGTGAGATTAGTGGAAGTTCAACAGTAAACAACAGTCTTTTTGTATGGAAAACACGACGGAACAAGGTAATGTGTACTTTACTCCTATATGCGCCCCCCAACTGTCAACTATCACACTTTTATTTTCAATAACTGATATTACACAGATATTTTCCCTATGTCGTTGGGAGAATAAGTATTTATTGCTCCCACTCCTATCTTTGCCTTTTACAACTGAGACTATTTATGTTTTGGTGTGTACGATTTCCCGAGAAGAAAGTAGAAAAAAGCAACAACGAGAAATAAAAGTAAAAATATTTTATTGATATCAGGCGCAGGCATTTTGACGCCAAACTGTTCTATTTTATGATTTTTTTTTAGTTAAATGAAAAAAAAATACGTATTCTGTCTGTGCAAGTTGTTGTTGGGGAGCCCAAAGTTATCTCAAGTCAAATAAGCAGCAAACTACAAACAACACACTCTCGGGTAAAGGACACACAGATGGGCACAAATGGGAATATACATAATATACATACATGGGATGAGATGACAAGCCAACCAGCCAATCCTTATGGAGAGAGACACACATGAAGACTTTAGGGGAGTATTTCCAGACAACTTTGCGAAAATAAACATTCATTTGTCTTCATATGTTTTAACATCCTTAGTTGAGCTGCTTGTTCTTCTTCTTCCATTTAGGTTGCTGTTGTTGTTTGTTTTTGTTAGAAATTCACTTTCACATTGGTTGAGTGTGTGTTTTCTTTACAGTTCTTAGCGCGTACATTGCAAATGATGGATGTTGTTTATAATTGTTAGCCTGAAAGTATGCTATGCTTTCTTTCTAATAGCATAACAATGTTTATTTCAAGGAAATCGATGGCAATGATGTGTTTTATTGGAAAAATGTGTAAAAAAAATGGGGAAAATTTTTATATTAAGAAATTCCAAGAATTTTATATTGAAAAAAAAGAAAAATCCACGATTTTTATATAAAAACTCCACAATTTGTGTATTAAAAAATCCACGATTTTTATATAAAAACTCCACAATTTGTGTATTAAAAAATCCACGATTTTTATATTAAAATATCCACAATTTTAAAATATCCACAATTTTTATATGAATAAAGCCAAGATTTTTATATTAAACAATCCACGATTTTTATATTAAAAAAACCACAATTTTTATATTAAAAAAATCCACGATTTTTATATTAAAAAAATCCACGATTTTTATATTAAAAAAATCCACGATTTTTATATTAAAAAAAATCGACGATTTTTATATTAAAAAAATCCACGATTTTTATATTAAAAAATCCACTATTTTTATATTAAAAAAATCCACGATTTTTATATTCAAAAAAAAAAAAAAAAAATCCACGATTTTTATATTAAAAAATCCACGATTTTTATATTAAAAAATCCACGATTTTTATATCAAAAAATCTACGATTTTTATATTAAAAAAATCCACAATTTTTATATTAAAAAAATCCACGATTTTTATATTAAAAAAATCCACGATTTTTATATTAAAAAAATCCACGATTTTTATATTAAAAAATCTACGATTTCTATATTAAAAAATCTACGATTTCTATATTAAAAAAATCCACGATTTTTATATTAAAAAAATCCACGATTTTTATATAAAAAATACGCGATTTTTATTAAAAAAATCCACGATTTTTATATTAAAAAAATCCACGATTTTTATATTAAAAAAATCCACGATTTTTATATTAAAAAAAATCCACGATTTTTATATTAAAAAAAATCCACGATTTTTATATTAAAAAAATCCACGATTTTTATATTAAAAAATCCACGATTTTTATATTAAAAAAATCCACGATTTTTATATTAAAAAATCCACGATTTTTATATTAAAAAAATCCACGATTTTTATATTAAAAAAATCCACGATTTTTATATTAAAAAAATCCACGATTTTTATATTAAAAAATCCACAATTTTTATTTTTAAAAAAAATTACGATTTTTATATTAAAAAAATCCACGATTTTTATATTAAAAAAATCCAAAATTTTTATATTAAAAAAATCCACGATTTTTATATTAGAAAAAATCCACGATTTTTATATTAAAAAATCCTCGATTTTTATATTAAAAAAATCCACGATTTTTATATTAAAAAAATCCACGATTTTTATATTAAAAAAATCCACGATTTTTATATTAAAAAAATCCACGATTTTTATATTAAAAAAATCCAAGATTTTTATATTAAAAAAATCCACGATTTTTTATTAAAAAAATCCACGATTTTTATATTAAACAAATCCGAGATTTTTTTATTAAAAAAATCCACGATTTTTATATTAAAAAAATCCACGATTTTTATATTAAAAAAATCCACGATTTTTATATTAAAAAAATCCAAGATTTTTATAATAAAAAATCCACGATTTTTAGATTAAAAAAATTCACGATTTTTAATTTAATTTAAAATTATTATAATTTCAAATTATTTTCATTTCCTCTAAATTCCTCAAAAATCCTCACGTCTTCATTTTGATTTAATATCCTTCGTTGAAAATCATTACAAATCCTTTCATAAGTCCTTCAAGAAATCCCGTTTGAAAAACCATTTACCAACCCGTTTTATTTGTTGAGTTCTTGCCATATTGTTTGTCTCTCTCCATATCTCTCTCTCCTCTCTTTCTCAGTGTGGGCAAATACTCCTTCAGGGAGAAACAAATTATAATGAATCCTTTTAGGCTTTGCTGGTCAAATACAATGCCAAGCGAAAGAACGCCTGCACTTAATTGTGACGTCAGTAGACGCTCGCTTTACAAATGGAAGTACGAAATACCCATACGCACCCACGTCCGCCGCACAGGCATTTGCAGCAAAGCAAGCAACCATCCAACAACAGCAACAGGAGCACAACCTCACAAGAATGTAATGAAATAATGTCCTTTGAGTTGGTTTTCAACGTCTTTTTTGTTTTGTTTTTCTCGGTAATATGGTATTGTTCAAAGCCATTGTTTACATCTTCCACATCTTCCCTTGATGCATACCACAGCACTCATATGATCCATCATGCATAGACAAGCACCCGGCCGACTTCCATTAAAGTCCTCTGGCTGGGGGCAGCAAAGAAGCAAACAAAACTCAGAGGACATGGAATATTATTGAGTCACAAGTAAATGGGATTATTTAGACTTAGTTATGTATGGAAAGTTGTTGCATTTCCTGTTGATTTTTTTTCTACTTCTGGACCAAAGCCATCAGCAGCATCATTGACAACGGCGTCATAGCCGTTGTCGTGCCCTGCATTTGTTTGGCAAATGTACGTCATTCCAACCAGGGAATGCTGCCAGTCCTTTTGTTGTTGTGTTGGTTGCGAAAAAACAGGGAAAGTTGTGGCCATAAATAACAGAACAAGTACACACACAAACCAACAAATAGAAAAACAGGAGAAAAGGGGAATAAGTTGAAAGGGTTTTGTATAGCATACTTTAAGGCTTTAATGAGGAAGATGTAAATATTTCTATTCATTATTGCTATTAATCTTTTTATAAGAAAAATCAACAACGATGAGCTTTTCTATAGGAAAAGTCATCAACGATGAACTTTTCTATGGGAAAAGTTAACCACGATGAACTTTTCTCTAGGAAAAACCATCAAAGATAAACTTTTCTATAGGAATTGTCAACAACGACGAACTTTTCTATAAAAAAGTCATCAACGATGCCATGTTCTATAGGAAATGTCATCAAAAGTGAACTTTTCTATAGAAAAAGATATCAACAATGGACTTTTCTATAGGAAAAGTAATCAGCGATGAATTTTTCTCTAGGAAAAATCATCAACGATTAACTTTTCAATGGGAAAAGTCATCAACGATTAAATTTTCAATAGGAAATGTCATCTACATTGAATTTTCGATAGAAAAATTCATCAGTGATGACATTTTCCATAGGATAAGTCATCAGCGATGAACTTTTCTGTAGAAAAAGTCATCAACGATGTACTCTTCTGTAGAGAAAGTCCACTACGATGAATTTTTCTATTGGAAAAGTTCATTGTTGATGATTTTTCCTAGAGAAAAGTTCATTGTTGATGACTCTTTCTATGGAAAATTCCATCGTTGATTACTTTTCTTAGAGAAAAGTTCATCGTTGATGACTTTTCTTAGAGAAAAGATCATCGTTGATGACTTTTTTTAGAGAAAAGTTCATCGTTGATGACTTTTCTTAGAGAAAAATTCATCGTTGATGTCTTGTCTTAGAGAAGAGTACATCGATGATGACAATTCTTAGAGAAAAGTTCATCGTTGATGACTTTTCTTAGAGAAAAGTTCATCGTTGATGACTTTTCTTAGAGAAAAGTTCATTGTTGATGACTTTTCTTAGAGAAAAGTTCATTGTTGATGACTTTTCTTAGAGAAAAGTTACAGAAAAGTTCATCGTTGATGACTTTTCTTAGAGAAAAGTTCATTGTTGCTGACTTTTCTTAGAGAAAAGTTCATTGTTGCTGACTTTTCTTAGAGAAAAGTTCATCGTTGATGACTTTTCTTAGAGAAAAGTTCATTGTTGCTGACTTTTCTTAGAGAAAAGTTCATCGTTGATGACTTTTCTTAGAGAAAAGTTCATTGTTGCTGACTTTTCTTAGAGAAAAGTTCATTGTTGCTGACTTTTCTTAGAGAAAAGTTCATCGTTGATGACTTTTCTTAGAGAAAAGTTCATTGTTGCTGACTTTTCTTAGAGAAAAGTTCATTGTTGCTGACTTTTCTTAGAGAAAAGTTCATCGTTGATGACTTTTCTTTGAGAAAAATTCATCGTTGATGACTTTTCTTAGAGAAAAGTTCATTGTTGCTGACTTTTCTTAGAGAAAAGTTCATCGTTGATGAATTTTCTTAGAGAAAAGTTCATTGTTGCTGACTTTTCTTAGAGAAAAGTTCATTGTTGCTGACTTTTCTTAGAGAAAAGTTCATCGTTGATGACTTTTCTTAGAGAAAAGTTCATTGTTGCTGACTTTTCTTAGAGAAAAGTTCATCGTTGATGACTTTTCTTAGAGAAAAGTTCATTGTTGCTGACTTTTCTTAGAGAAAAGTTCATTGTTGCTGACTTTTCTTAGAGAAAAGTTCATCGTTGATGACTTTTCTTAGAGAAAAGTTCATTGTTGCTGACTTTTCTTAGAGAAAAGTTCATTGTTGCTGACTTTTCTTAGAGAAAAGTTCATCGTTGATGACTTTTCTTAGAGAAAAGTTCATCGTTGATGACTTTTCTTAGAGAAAAGTTCATTGTTGCTGACTTTTCTTAGAGAAAAGTTCATCGTTGATGACTTTTCTTAGAGAAAAGTTCATCGTTGCTGACTTTTCTTAGAGAAAAGTTCATTGTTGCTGACTTTTCTTAGAGAAAAGTTCATCGTTGATGACTTTTCTTAGAGAAAAGTTCATTGTTGCTGACTTTTCTTAGAGAAAAGTTCATCGTTGATGAATTTTCTTAGAGAAAAGTTCATTGTTGCTGACTTTTCTTAGAGAAAAGTTCATTGTTGCTGACTTTTCTTAGAGAAAAGTTCATCGTTGATGACTTTTCTTAGAGAAAAGTTCATTGTTGCTGACTTTTCTTAGAGAAAAGTTCATCGTTGATGACTTTTCTTAGAGAAAAGTTCATTGTTGCTGACTTTTCTTAGAGAAAAGTTCATTGTTGCTGACTTTTCTTAGAGAAAAGTTCATCGTTGATGACTTTTCTTAGAGAAAAGTTCATTGTTGCTGACTTTTCTTAGAGAAAAGTTCATTGTTGCTGACTTTTCTTAGAGAAAAGTTCATCGTTGATGACTTTTCTTAGAGAAAAGTTCATCGTTGATGACTTTTCTTAGAGAAAAGTTCATTGTTGCTGACTTTTCTTAGAGAAAAGTTCATCGTTGATGACTTTTCTTAGAGAAAAGTTCATCGTTGCTGACTTTTCTTAGAGAAAAGTTCATTGTTGCTGACTTTTCTTAGAGAAAAGTTCATCGTTGATGACTTTTCTTTGAGAAAAATTCATCGTTGATGACTTTTCTTAGAGAAAAGTTCATTGTTGCTGACTTTTCTTAGAGAAAAGTTCATCGTTGATGACTTTTCTTAGAGAAAAGCTCATTGTTGCTGACTTTTCTTAGAGAAAAGTTCATTGTTGCTGACTTTTCTTAGAGAAAAGTTCATCGTTGATGACTTTTCTTAGAGAAAAGTTCATTGTTGCTGACTTTTCTTAGAGAAAAGTTCATCGTTGATGACTTTTCTTAGAGAAAAGTTCATTGTTGCTGACTTTTCTTAGAGAAAAGTTCATCGTTGATGACTTTTCTTAGAGAAAAGTTCATTGTTGCTGACTTTTCTTAGAGAAAAGTTCATCGTTGATGACTTTTCTTAGAGAAAAGTTCATTGTTGCTGACTTTTCTTAGAGAAAAGTTCATTGTTGCTGACTTTTCTTAGAGAAAAGTTCATCGTTGATGACTTTTCTTAGAGAAAAGTTCATTGTTGCTGACTTTTCTTAGAGAAAAGTTCATTGTTGCTGACTTTTCTTAGAGAAAAGTTCATCGTTGATGACTTTTCTTTGAGAAAAATTCATCGTTGATGACTTTTCTTAGAGAAAAGTTCATTGTTGCTGACTTTTCTTAGAGAAAAGTTCATTGTTGCTGACTTTTCTTAGAGAAAAGTTCATCGTTGATGACTTTTCTTAGAGAAAAGCTCATTGTTGCTGACTTTTCTTAGAGAAAAGTTCATTGTTGCTGACTTTTCTTAGAGAAAAGTTCATCGTTGATGACTTTTCTTAGAGAAAAGTTCATTGTTGCTGACTTTTCTTAGAGAAAAGTTCATCGTTGATGACTTTTCTTAGAGAAAAGTTCATTGTTGCTGACTTTTCTTAGAGAAAAGTTCATCGTTGATGACTTTTCTTAGAGAAAAGTTCATTGTTGCTGACTTTTCTTAGAGAAAAGTTCATCGTTGATGACTTTTCTTAGAGAAAAGTTCATTGTTGCTGACTTTTCTTAGAGAAAAGTTCATTGTTGCTGACTTTTCTTAGATAAAAGTTCATTGTTGCTGAGCTTTCTTAGAGAAAAGTTCATCGTTGATGACTTTTCTTAGAGAAAAGTTCATCGTTGATGACTTTTCTTAGAGAAAAGTTCATTGTTGCTGACTTTTCTTAGAGAAAAGTTCATTGTTGCTGACTTTTCTTAGAGAAAAGTTCATTGTTGATGACTTTTTTTAGAGAAAAGTTCATCGTTGCTGACTTTTCTTAGAGAAAAGTTCACCGTTGCTGACTTTTCTTAGAGAAAAGTTCATCGTTGATGACTTTTCTTAGAGAAAAGTTCATTGTTGCTGACTTTTCTTAGAGAAAAGTTCATCGTTGATGACTTTTCTTAGAGAAAAGTTCATTGTTGCTGACTTTTCTTAGAGAAAAGTTCATTGTTGCTGACTTTTCTTAGAGAAAAGTTCATTGTTGCTGACTTTTCTTAGAGAAAAGTTCATCGTTGATGACTTTTCTTAGAGAAAAGTTCATTGTTGCTGACTTTTCTTAGAGAAAAGTTCATCGTTGATGACTTTTCTTAGATAAAAGTTCATTGTTGCTGAGCTTTCTTAGAGAAAAGTTCATCGTTGATGACTTTTCTTAGAGAAAAGTTCATCGTTGATGACTTTTCTTAGAGAAAAGTTCATTGTTGCTGACTTTTCTTAGAGAAAAGTTCATTGTTGCTTACTTTTCTTAGAGAAAAGTTCATTGTTGATGACTTTTTTTAGAGAAAAGTTCATCGTTGCTGACTTTTCTTAGAGAAAAGTTCATCGTTGCTGACTTTTCTTAGAGAAAAGTTCATCGTTGATGACTTTTCTTAGAGAAAAGTTCATTGTTGCTGACTTTTCTTAGAGAAAAGTTCATCGTTGATGACTTTTCTTAGAGAAAAGTTCATTGTTGCTGACTTTTCTTAGAGAAAAGTTCATTGTTGCTGACTTTTCTTAGAGAAAAGTTCATTGTTGCTGACTTTTCTTAGAGAAAAGTTCATCGTTGATGACTTTTCTTAGAGAAAAGTTCATTGTTGCTGACTTTTCTTAGAGAAAAGTTCATCGTTGATGACTTTTCTTAGAGAAAAGTTCATTGTTGCTGACTTTTCTTAGAGAAAAGTTCATCGTTGATGACTTTTCTTAGATAAAAGTTCATTGTTGCTGACTTTTCTTAGAGAAAAGTTCATTGTTGCTGACTTTTCTTAGAGAAAAGTTCATTGTTGCTGACTTTTCTTAGAGAAAAGTTCATCGTTGATGACTTTTCTTAGAGAAAAGTTCATTGTTGCTGACTTTTCTTAGAGAAAAGTTCATCGTTGATGACTTTTCTTAGAGAAAAGTTCATTGTTGCTGACTTTTCTTAGAGAAAAGTTCATTGTTGCTGACTTTTCTTAGATAAAAGTTCATTGTTGCTGAGCTTTCTTAGAGAAAAGTTCATCGTTGATGACTTTTCTTAGAGAAAAGTTCATCGTTGATGACTTTTCTTAGAGAAAAGTTCATTGTTGCTGACTTTTCTTAGAGAAAAGTTCATTGTTGCTGACTTTTCTTAGAGAAAAGTTCATTGTTGATGACTTTTTTTAGAGAAAAGTTCATCGTTGCTGACTTTTCTTAGAGAAAAGTTCACCGTTGCTGACTTTTCTTAGAGAAAAGTTCATCGTTGATGACTTTTCTTAGAGAAAAGTTCATTGTTGCTGACTTTTCTTAGAGAAAAGTTCATCGTTGATGACTTTTCTTAGAGAAAAGTTCATTGTTGCTGACTTTTCTTAGAGAAAAGTTCATTGTTGCTGACTTTTCTTAGAGAAAAGTTCATTGTTGCTGACTTTTCTTAGAGAAAAGTTCATCGTTGATGACTTTTCTTAGAGAAAAGTTCATTGTTGCTGACTTTTCTTAGAGAAAAGTTCATCGTTGATGACTTTTCTTAGATAAAAGTTCATTGTTGCTGAGCTTTCTTAGAGAAAAGTTCATCGTTGATGACTTTTCTTAGAGAAAAGTTCATCGTTGATGACTTTTCTTAGAGAAAAGTTCATTGTTGCTGACTTTTCTTAGAGAAAAGTTCATTGTTGCTTACTTTTCTTAGAGAAAAGTTCATTGTTGATGACTTTTTTTAGAGAAAAGTTCATCGTTGCTGACTTTTCTTAGAGAAAAGTTCATCGTTGCTGACTTTTCTTAGAGAAAAGTTCATCGTTGATGACTTTTCTTAGAGAAAAGTTCATTGTTGCTGACTTTTCTTAGAGAAAAGTTCATCGTTGATGACTTTTCTTAGAGAAAAGTTCATTGTTGCTGACTTTTCTTAGAGAAAAGTTCATTGTTGCTGACTTTTCTTAGAGAAAAGTTCATTGTTGCTGACTTTTCTTAGAGAAAAGTTCATCGTTGATGACTTTTCTTAGAGAAAAGTTCATTGTTGCTGACTTTTCTTAGAGAAAAGTTCATCGTTGATGACTTTTCTTAGAGAAAAGTTCATTGTTGCTGACTTTTCTTAGAGAAAAGTTCATCGTTGATGACTTTTCTTAGAGAAAAGTTCATTGTTGCTGACTTTTCTTAGAGAAAAGTTCATTGTTGCTGACTTTTCTTAGAGAAAAGTTCATTGTTGCTGACTTTTCTTAGAGAAAAGTTCATCGTTGATGACTTTTCTTAGAGAAAAGTTCATTGTTGCTGACTTTTCTTAGAGAAAAGTTCATCGTTGATGACTTTTCTTAGAGAAAAGTTCATTGTTGCTGACTTTTCTTAGAGAAAAGTTCATTGTTGCTGACTTTTCTTAGAGAAAAGTTCATTGTTGCTGACTTTTCTTAGAGAAAAGTTCATTGTTGCTGACTTTTCTTAGAGAAAAGTTCATCGTTGATGACTTTTCTTAGAGAAAAGTTCATCGTTGATGACTTTTCTTTGAGAAAAATTCATCGTTGATGACTTTTCTTAGATAAAAGTTCATTGTTGCTGAGCTTTCTTAGAGAAAAGTTCATCGTTGATGACTTTTCTTAGAGAAAAGTTCATCGTTGATGACTTTTCTTAGAGAAAAGTTCATTGTTGCTGACTTTTCTTAGAGAAAAGTTCATCGTTGATGACTTTTCTTAGAGAAAAGTTCATTGTTGCTGACTTTTCTTAGAGAAAAGTTCATCGTTGATGACTTTTCTTAGATAAAAGTTCATTGTTGCTGAGCTTTCTTAGAGAAAAGTTCATCGTTGATGACTTTTCTTAGAGAAAAGTTCATCGTTGATGACTTTTCTTAGAGAAAAGTTCATTGTTGCTGACTTTTCTTAGAGAAAAGTTCATTGTTGCTGACTTTTCTTAGAGAAAAGTTCATTGTTGATGACTTTTTTTAGAGAAAAGTTCATCGTTGCTGACTTTTCTTAGAGAAAAGTTCATCGTTGCTGACTTTTCTTAGAGAAAAGTTCATCGTTGATGACTTTTCTTAGAGAAAAGTTCATTGTTGCTGACTTTTCTTAGAGAAAAGTTCATCGTTGATGACTTTTCTTAGAGAAAAGTTCATTGTTGCTGACTTTTCTTAGAGAAAAGTTCATTGTTGCTGACTTTTCTTAGAGAAAAGTTCATTGTTGCTGACTTTTCTTAGAGAAAAGTTCATCGTTGATGACTTTTCTTAGAGAAAAGTTCATTGTTGCTGACTTTTCTTAGAGAAAAGTTCATCGTTGATGACTTTTCTTAGAGAAAAGTTCATTGTTGCTGACTTTTCTTAGAGAAAAGTTCATCGTTGATGACTTTTCTTAGAGAAAAGTTCATTGTTGCTGACTTTTCTTAGAGAAAAGTTCATCGTTGATGACTTTTCTTAGATAAAAGTTCATTGTTGCTGAGCTTTCTTAGAGAAAAGTTCATCGTTGATGACTTTTCTTAGAGAAAAGTTCATCGTTGATGACTTTTCTTAGAGAAAAGTTCATTGTTGCTGACTTTTCTTAGAGAAAAGTTCATTGTTGCTGACTTTTCTTAGAGAAAAGTTCATTGTTGATGACTTTTTTTAGAGAAAAGTTCATCGTTGCTGACTTTTCTTAGAGAAAAGTTCATCGTTGCTGACTTTTCTTAGAGAAAAGTTCATCGTTGATGACTTTTCTTAGAGAAAAGTTCATTGTTGCTGACTTTTCTTAGAGAAAAGTTCATCGTTGATGACTTTTCTTAGAGAAAAGTTCATTGTTGCTGACTTTTCTTAGAGAAAAGTTCATTGTTGCTGACTTTTCTTAGAGAAAAGTTCATTGTTGCTGACTTTTCTTAGAGAAAAGTTCATCGTTGATGACTTTTCTTAGAGAAAAGTTCATTGTTGCTGACTTTTCTTAGAGAAAAGTTCATCGTTGATGACTTTTCTTTGAGAAAAATTCATCGTTGATGACTTTTCTTAGATAAAAGTTCATTGTTGCTGAGCTTTCTTAGAGAAAAGTTCATCGTTGATGACTTTTCTTAGAGAAAAGTTCATCGTTGATGACTTTTCTTAGAGAAAAGTTCATTGTTGCTGACTTTTCTTAGAGAAAAGTTCATCGTTGATGACTTTTCTTTGAGAAAAATTCATCGTTGATGACTTTTCTTAGAGAAAAGTTCATTGTTGCTGACTTTTCTTAGAGAAAAGTTCATCGTTGATGACTTTTCTTAGAGAAAAGTTCATTGTTGCTGACTTTTCTTAGAGAAAAGTTCATCGTTGATGACTTTTCTTAGATAAAAGTTCATTGTTGCTGAGCTTTCTTAGAGAAAAGTTCATCGTTGATGACTTTTCTTAGAGAAAAGTTCATCGTTGATGACTTTTCTTAGAGAAAAGTTCATCGTTGATGACTTTTCTTAGAGAAAAGTTCATTGTTGCTGACTTTTCTTAGAGAAAAGTTCATTGTTGCTGACTTTTCTTAGAGAAAAGTTCATTGTTGATGACTTTTTTTAGAGAAAAGTTCATCGTTGCTGACTTTTCTTAGAGAAAAAGTTCATCGTTGCTGACTTTTCTTAGAGAAAAGTTCATCGTTGATGACTTTTCTTAGAGAAAAGTTCATTGTTGCTGACTTTTCTTAGAGAAAAGTTCATCGTTGATGACTTTTCTTAGAGAAAAGTTCATTGTTGCTGACTTTTCTTAGAGAAAAGTTCATTGTTGCTGACTTTTCTTAGAGAAAAGTTCATTGTTGCTGACTTTTCTTAGAGAAAAGTTCATTGTTGCTGACTTTTCTTAGAGAAAAGCTCATTGTTGCTGACTTTTCTTAGAGAAGAGTTCATTGTTGCTAACTTTTCTTAGAGAAAAGTTCATTGTTGCTGACTTTTCTTAGAGAAAAGTTCATTGTTGCTGACTTTTCTTAGAGAAAAGTTCATTGTTGCTGACTTTTCTTAGAGAAAAGTTCATTGTTGCTGACTTTTCTTAGAGAAAATTTCATCGTTGATGACTTTTCTTAGAGAAAAGTTCATTGTTGCTGACTTTTCTTAGAGAAAAGTACATCGTTGATGACTTTTCTTAGAGAAAAGTTCATTGTTGCTGACTCTTCTTAGAGAAAAGTTCATTGTTGCTGACTTTTCGTAGAGAAAAGTTCATTGTTGCTGACTCTTCTTAGAGAAAAGTTAATTGTTGCTGACTCTTCTTAGAGAAAAGTTCATTGTTGCTGACTCTTCTTAAAGAAAAGTTAATTGTTGCTGACTTTTCTTAGAGAAAAGTTCATCGTTGATGACTTTTCTTAGAGAAAAGTTCATTGTTGCTGACTTTTCTTAGAGAAAAGTTCATCGTTGATGACTTTTCTTAGAGAAAAGTTCATTGTTGATGACTTTTCTTAGAGAAAAGTTCATTGTTGCTGACTTTTCTTAGAGAAAAGTTCATTGTTGCTGACTTTTCTTAGAGAAAAGTTCATCGTTGATGACTTTTCTTAGAGAAAAGTTCATTGTTGCTGACTTTTCTTAGAGAAAAGTTCATTGTTGCTGACTTTTCTTAGAGAAAAGTTCATCGTTGATGACTTTTCTTTGAGAAAAATTCATCGTTGATGACTTTTCTTAGAGAAAAGTTCATTGTTGCTGACTTTTCTTAGAGAAAAGTTCATCGTTGATGACTTTTCTTAGAGAAAAGTTCATTGTTGCTGACTTTTCTTAGAGAAAAGTTCATCGTTGATGACTTTTCTTTGAAAAAAATTCATCGTTGATGACTTTTCTTAGATAAAAGTTCATTGTTGCTGAGCTTTCTTAGAGAAAAGTTCATCGTTGATGACTTTTCTTAGAGAAAAGTTCATCGTTGCTGACTTTTCTTAGAGAAAAGTTCATCGTTGATGACTTTTCTTAGAGAAAAGTTCATTGTTGCTGACTTTTCTTAGAGAAAAGTTCATCGTTGATGACTTTTCTTAGAGAAAAGTTCATTGTTGCTGACTTTTCTTAGAGAAAAGTTCATCGTTGATGACTTTTCTTAGATAAAAGTTCATTGTTGCTGAGCTTTCTTAGAGAAAAGTTCATCGTTGATGACTTTTCTTAGAGAAAAGTTCATCGTTGATGACTTTTCTTAGAGAAAAGTTCATTGTTGCTGACTTTTCTTAGAGAAAAGTTCATTGTTGCTGACTTTTCTTAGAGAAAAGTTCATTGTTGATGACTTTTTTTAGAGAAAAGTTCATCGTTGCTGACTTTTCTTAGAGAAAAGTTCATCGTTGCTGACTTTTCTTAGAGAAAAGTTCATCGTTGATGACTTTTCTTAGAGAAAAGTTCATTGTTGCTGACTTTTCTTAGAGAAAAGTTCATCGTTGATGACTTTTCTTAGAGAAAAGTTCATTGTTGCTGACTTTTCTTAGAGAAAAGTTCATTGTTGCTGACTTTTCTTAGAGAAAAGTTCATTGTTGCTGACTTTTCTTAGAGAAAAGTTCATCGTTGATGACTTTTCTTAGAGAAAAGTTCATTGTTGCTGACTTTTCTTAGAGAAAAGTTCATCGTTGATGACTTTTCTTTGAGAAAAATTCATCGTTGATGACTTTTCTTAGATAAAAGTTCATTGTTGCTGAGCTTTCTTAGAGAAAAGTTCATCGTTGATGACTTTTCTTAGAGAAAAGTTCATCGTTGATGACTTTTCTTAGAGAAAAGTTCATTGTTGCTGACTTTTCTTAGAGAAAAGTTCATCGTTGATGACTTTTCTTTGAGAAAAATTCATCGTTGATGACTTTTCTTAGAGAAAAGTTCATTGTTGCTGACTTTTCTTAGAGAAAAGTTCATCGTTGATGACTTTTCTTAGAGAAAAGTTCATTGTTGCTGACTTTTCTTAGAGAAAAGTTCATCGTTGATGACTTTTCTTAGATAAAAGTTCATTGTTGCTGAGCTTTCTTAGAGAAAAGTTCATCGTTGATGACTTTTCTTAGAGAAAAGTTCATCGTTGATGACTTTTCTTAGAGAAAAGTTCATCGTTGATGACTTTTCTTAGAGAAAAGTTCATTGTTGCTGACTTTTCTTAGAGAAAAGTTCATTGTTGCTGACTTTTCTTAGAGAAAAGTTCATTGTTGATGACTTTTTTTAGAGAAAAGTTCATCGTTGCTGACTTTTCTTAGAGAAAAGTTCATCGTTGCTGACTTTTCTTAGAGAAAAGTTCATCGTTGATGACTTTTCTTAGAGAAAAGTTCATTGTTGCTGACTTTTCTTAGAGAAAAGTTCATCGTTGATGACTTTTCTTAGAGAAAAGTTCATTGTTGCTGACTTTTCTTAGAGAAAAGTTCATTGTTGCTGACTTTTCTTAGAGAAAAGTTCATTGTTGCTGACTTTTCTTAGAGAAAAGTTCATTGTTGCTGACTTTTCTTAGAGAAAAGCTCATTGTTGCTGACTTTTCTTAGAGAAGAGTTCATTGTTGCTAACTTTTCTTAGAGAAAAGTTCATTGTTGCTGACTTTTCTTAGAGAAAAGTTCATTGTTGCTGACTTTTCTTAGAGAAAAGTTCATTGTTGCTGACTTTTCTTAGAGAAAAGTTCATTGTTGCTGACTTTTCTTAGAGAAAATTTCATCGTTGATGACTTTTCTTAGAGAAAAGTTCATTGTTGCTGACTTTTCTTAGAGAAAAGTACATCGTTGATGACTTTTCTTAGAGAAAAGTTCATTGTTGCTGACTCTTCTTAGAGAAAAGTTCATTGTTGCTGACTTTTCGTAGAGAAAAGTTCATTGTTGCTGACTCTTCTTAGAGAAAAGTTAATTGTTGCTGACTCTTCTTAGAGAAAAGTTCATTGTTGCTGACTCTTCTTAAAGAAAAGTTAATTGTTGCTGACTTTTCTTAGAGAAAAGTTCATCGTTGATGACTTTTCTTAGAGAAAAGTTCATTGTTGCTGACTTTTCTTAGAGAAAAGTTCATCGTTGATGACTTTTCTTAGAGAAAAGTTCATTGTTGCTGACTTTTCTTAGAGAAAAGTTCATCGTTGATGACTTTTCTTAGAGAAAAGTTCATTGTTGCTGACTTTTCTTAGAGAAAAGTTCATTGTTGCTGACTTTTCTTAGAGAAAAGTTCATCGTTGATGACTTTTCTTAGAGAAAAGTTCATTGTTGCTGACTTTTCTTAGAGAAAAGTTCATTGTTGCTGACTTTTCTTAGAGAAAAGTTCATCGTTGATGACTTTTCTTTGAGAAAAATTCATCGTTGATGACTTTTCTTAGAGAAAAGTTCATTGTTGCTGACTTTTCTTAGAGAAAAGTTCATCGTTGATGACTTTTCTTAGAGAAAAGTTCATTGTTGCTGACTTTTCTTAGAGAAAAGTTCATCGTTGATGACTTTTCTTTGAGAAAAATTCATCGTTGATGACTTTTCTTAGATAAAAGTTCATTGTTGCTGAGCTTTCTTAGAGAAAAGTTCATCGTTGATGACTTTTCTTAGAGAAAAGTTCATTGTTGCTGACTTTTCTTAGAGAAAAGTTCATTGTTGCTTACTTTTCTTAGAGAAAAGTTCATTGTTGATGACTTTTTTTAGAGAAAAGTTCATCGTTGCTGACTTTTCTTAGAGAAAAGTTCATCGTTGATGACTTTTCTTAGAGAAAAGTTCATTGTTGCTGACTTTTCTTAGAGAAAAGTTCATCGTTGATGACTTTTCTTAGAGAAAAGTTCATTGTTGCTGACTTTTCTTAGAGAAAAGTTCATCGTTGATGACTTTTCTTAGAGAAAAGTTCATCGTTGATGACTTTTCTTAGAGAAAAGTTCATTGTTGCTGACTTTTCTTAGAGAAAAGTTCATTGTTGCTGACTTTTCTTAGAGAAAAGTTCATTGTTGATGACTTTTTTTAGAGAAAAGTTCATCGTTGCTGACTTTTCTTAGAGAAAAGTTCATCGTTGCTGACTTTTCTTAGAGAAAAGTTCATCGTTGATGACTTTTCTTAGAGAAAAGTTCATTGTTGCTGACTTTTCTTAGAGAAAAGTTCATCGTTGATGACTTTTCTTAGAGAAAAGTTCATTGTTGCTGACTTTTCTTAGAGAAAAGTTCATTGTTGCTGACTTTTCTTAGAGAAAAGTTCATTGTTGCTGACTTTTCTTAGAGAAAAGTTCATCGTTGATGACTTTTCTTAGAGAAAAGTTCATTGTTGCTGACTTTTCTTAGAGAAAAGTTCATCGTTGATGACTTTTCTTAGAGAAAAGTTCATTGTTGCTGACTTTTCTTAGAGAAAAGTTCATCGTTGATGACTTTTCTTAGAGAAAAGTTCATTGTTGCTGACTTTTCTTAGAGAAAAGTTCATTGTTGCTGACTTTTCTTAGAGAAAAGTTCATCGTTGATGACTTTTCTTAGAGAAAAGTTCATTGTTGCTGACTTTTCTTAGAGAAAAGTTCATCGTTGATGACTTTTCTTAGAGAAAAGTTCATTGTTGCTGACTTTTCTTAGAGAAAAGTTCATCGTTGATGACTTTTCTTTGAGAAAAATTCATCGTTGATGACTTTTCTTAGATAAAAGTTCATTGTTGCTGAGCTTTCTTAGAGAAAAGTTCATCGTTGATGACTTTTCTTAGAGAAAAGTTCATCGTTGATGACTTTTCTTAGAGAAAAGTTCATTGTTGCTGACTTTTCTTAGAGAAAAGTTCATCGTTGATGACTTTTCTTTGAGAAAAATTCATCGTTGATGACTTTTCTTAGAGAAAAGTTCATTGTTGCTGACTTTTCTTAGAGAAAAGTTCATCGTTGATGACTTTTCTTAGAGAAAAGTTCATTGTTGCTGACTTTTCTTAGAGAAAAGTTCATCGTTGATGACTTTTCTTAGAGAAAAGTTCATTGTTGCTGAGCTTTCTTAGAGAAAAGTTCATCGTTGATGACTTTTCTTAGAGAAAAGTTCATCGTTGATGACTTTTCTTAGAGAAAAGTTCATCGTTGATGACTTTTCTTAGAGAAAAGTTCATCGTTGATGACTTTTCTTAGAGAAAAGTTCATTGTTGCTGACTTTTCTTAGAGAAAAGTTCATTGTTGCTGACTTTTCTTAGAGAAAAGTTCATTGTTGATGACTTTTTTTAGAGAAAAGTTCATCGTTGCTGACTTTTCTTAGAGAAAAGTTCATCGTTGCTGACTTTTCTTAGAGAAAAGTTCATCGTTGATGACTTTTCTTAGAGAAAAGTTCATTGTTGCTGACTTTTCTTAGAGAAAAGTTCATCGTTGATGACTTTTCTTAGAGAAAAGTTCATTGTTGCTGACTTTTCTTAGAGAAAAGTTCATTGTTGCTGACTTTTCTTAGAGAAAAGTTCATTGTTGCTGACTTTTCTTAGAGAAAAGTTCATCGTTGATGACTTTTCTTAGAGAAAAGTTCATTGTTGCTGCGTTTTCTTAGAGAAAAGTTCATTGTTGCTGACTTTTCTTAGAGAAAAGTTCATTGTTGCTGACTTTTCTTAGAGAAAAGTTCATCGTTGATGACTTTTCTTAGAGAAAAGTTCATCGATGATGACTTTTCTTAGAGAAAAGTTCATTGTTGCTGACTTTTCTTAGAGAAAAGTTCATTGTTGCTGACTTTTCTTAGAGAAAAGTTCATTGTTGCTGACTTTTCTTAGAGAAAAGTTCATTGTTGCTGACTTTTCTTAGAGAAAAGTTCATCGTTGATGACTTTTCTTGGAGAAAAGTTCATTGTTGCTGACTTTTCTTAGAGAAAAGTTCATTGTTGCTGACTTTTCTTAGAGAAAAGTTCATTGTTGCTGACTTTTCTTAGAGAAAAGTTCATCGTTGATGACTTTTCTTAGAGAAAAGTTCATTGTTGCTGACTTTTCTTAGAGAAAAGTTCATTGTTGCTGACTTTTCTTAGAGAAAAGTTCATTGTTGCTGACTTTTCTTAGAGAAAAGTTCATTGTTGCTGACTTTTCTTAGAGAAAAGTTCATTGTTGCTGACTTTTCTTAGAGAAAAGTTCATTGTTGCTGACTTTTCTTAGAGAAAAGTTCATTGTTGCTGACTTTTCTTAGAGAAAAGTTCATTGTTGCTGACTTTTCTTAGAGAAAAGTTCATTGTTGCTGACTTTTCTTAGAGAAAATTTCATCGTTGATGACTTTTCTTAGAGAAAAGTTCATTGTTGCTGACTCTTCTTAGAGAAAAGTTCATTGTTGCTGACTTTTCGTAGAGAAAAGTTCATTGTTGCTGACTCTTCTTAGAGAAAAGTTAATTGTTGCTGACTCTTCTTAGAGAAAAGTTCATCGTTGATGACTCTTCTTAGAGAAAAGTTCATTGTTGCTGACTCTTCTTAGAGAAAAGTTCATTGTTGCTGACTTTTCGTAGAGAAAAGTTCATTGTTGCTGACTCTTCTTAGAGAAAAGTTAATTGTTGCTGACTCTTCTTAGAGAAAAGTTCATTGTTGCTGACTCTTCTTAAAGAAAAGTTAATTGTTGCTGACTTTTCTTAGAGAAAAGTTCATCGTTGATGACTCTTCTTAGAGAAAAGTTAATTGTTGCTGACTTTTCTTAGAGAAAAGTTCATCGTTCATCGACTTTTCTTAGAGAAAAGTTCATTGTTGATGACTTTTCTTAGAGAAAAGTTCATTGTGGCTGACTTTTCTTAGAGAAAAGTTCATCGTTGATGACTTTTCTTACAGAAAAATTCATCGTTGATGACTTTTCTTAGAGAAAAGTTCATTGTTGCTGACTTTTTTTAGAGAAAAGTTCATTGTTGCTGACTTTTCTTAGAGAAAATTTCATTGTTGCTGACTTTTCTTAGAGAAAAGTTCATTGTTGCTGACTTTTCTTAGAGAAAAGTTCATTGTTGCTGACTTTTCTTACAGAAAAGTTCATCGTTAATGACTTTTTTGTAGGAAAGTCCATCGTTAATGACTTTTTTCATGGAAAGGTCCCTTGTTGTTGACTTTTTATAGAAAATTTCATTGTTGTTGACTTTTCCTTTAGAAAAGTCCACTATTTTTGACTTTTTTCTTACAAAATTCATTGTTGCTGACTATTCCTTTAGAAATTTTTATTTTCTACCCTTAATTTTAATTTATTTAATTCAATATTTCATTTCATCTCGAAAGCCGACCATATGTTTTCTATTGTTGTTTATTTTATAGCTGTCACCACCACTAAACTAAACGGAGTTGTCATTTTTGGCAGGAAAAAATGGCATTTAATTTTTAGTCTCTGGCTCTTTCTCTCTTTATGTGTAAGGAGAGTACTGTTATGTTTTCGTGGCTATTGGGGGTGTCTTTTGTGTCTCTGTGTGTTGTTGTTATTTTTGCTCCCCCATTAAGTGTGATGTTGTTGTTGTTGTTATCTGATTAGCAAAACCAAAACAATCAAAGGGCGCATGATTTGTTTTGTTTGGTCAAACACTCATTCACAAATATGGCAAAACACTACTGAGCATTTGGAGCATTTGTTGGGGGAAAGAGTAATGCAGAGAGTAGAAACCATTATTATTGTGAGAGAGCTTTGCCGAGTAAAGGAACTCAGAGACCTGTACCGTTTTGCGTGTGAGGAGACCATTGAAGAAAAACTGTCAGACATTTGGTCGAATGCAGTTTTGAGTCGTGCGCTGTTATGTTCGGTTATAAAAACGGTCAAAGTAAAAGTCTTGCAGTGGACAAACAAAAGAAATTTTAATTAACCAAAAAGAAAGAAAAAAAAAATAGAAGCAAGAAAAAACCAATTAAATTCTTTTTTCTAAAAGAAATAGAAACCTTTAGTAGTCGAAAAGAAAAAAATAAATAAAACGGGAGAGTGACAGCAAATAAAAATACCAAAGGAAAAATAGTTTTTTTGTGCTAATTTCGAAAGAAGCGAAAGGAAAATTTGTTTTGAAAAGGTGAAGATTTATATAAAAAAATTAGAAAAAATTAACAAAAAAGGAAGAAACAAATGAAACAGATTATGAAGGAGTTAGAAAAATATTAACAAAGTGTTGTGTAAATCCTTTGAAAGGAAAAAAATTGGAGAATATTATACTCCAGCAAAAAATACTAGCCAAACTCCAAAACCAAAACTACCACCACAAAAAATAAAGGAGGCGGCTAGAAGAAGTTGTTGTTGGCTGACTGGTGGTGGTGCTTCGGCGGCTTGTGTTATGAAGTTTTTGGGAAAATTAATTTTAATGGCAACAAAAAATATCCCAAAAGGGATATAAGAAATATGAAAAAAATTATAATATTCTAAATAAATATATTAAGAATAAAAATAAATAATTCAAAAAATAATAATATTTTTAAATCCCCAAATATTTAAAAGAGAGCAAATTTAAAGTACTTCCCAAATACCAAAAAAAAAGAAAAAAATACAAATCTTTATATCCGCTTTTGTCTAGCTTAACACGGAAGTGAGGTAATGCTGTCACTGTGTGTTTTTTTTTTCGTTTCGTATTATTTTCCTGAAACCCACCTTTAAAATAGAATGCCAATGTTGTGGTTCTGTTTTTTTTCTTCTTCTTCTTTTTGCTTTACAATTTCTATTCTATTATCCTGTATATACCAGCACACAAGTACTGGTGTCCTTGCCTGATGTGTTTGTGTGCAAATGACAGTGATTTCTTTGTTGTTGTTGCTGCTGCTGCTCTTGTTATTTGGTTTCATTTGTTTGTTTGGTCTTTGCCGAGGAATTAAAGAGGCCTTTAAATTCCTCTAAAGAAAAAAATATGAAAGAATGAAAAAAACTTGGATAGTCATATGACTGCAATGTGGTTTCTTCTGGTTGACCCAATTTTTTGTTGTTGTTTTTGTAAAGCGCCTACTCGGTCAGGGTCGTTAATGCGGGGTGCTTTGATTAATTTGTTGGATATTGGCAAAATTTTAATAGGAATATATTGAGAAGTTGGAACAAATTGAAGACCATTATAATATCCGAGTTATGCACCTTTGTAGGAAAACTAACAGGACCTTATGAGACAGATAAGTGGCATTTGCCGTTAAGGAATATTTAAACTTATCAGTGATAAATTTCCTATGGAATAATTCATCACAGATGAAACTTTCAAAAGAAAAAATTATGTCAAATATAATTTCCAAATAGAGAATTCATCACAGATGTAATGTTTAAAGGAACATTTATTACTAATTTGTGATTCATAAAATTTTGCATAGAAAAAATGTATCACAGATAAAACTTTCTGTACGACCTTTCATCACGGATAAAATTTTACATTCGAAAATCTTTCACTAGTGACGAGTATTCCATAACTTTAAAATTTTTTTATCGGAAAAATTTTTTATTCTAATATTCTGAAATTGATCGCAGTTGAAAATTTCTTTATTCAAATTCATCAATGTAAAATTTCTCTATAGAAAAATTTATCACTCATAACATTTTCTTTATGAAAGTTCATGGCAGGTGTCATTTTCTCTTTAGAAATTTATCATTTATGAAATTTTTAAATTTCCTATAAAATTTTTATATTTCCTATCACAGATGTAATTTTCGAAATTTATGTTCCGAAAAAATGTATTACTCATAAAATTTTCTACAAGAAAGTTTAAAACTTATTACATTTTTTGTAGAAAAAAAATTACCACAAATTAATTTTCTATACTATTATGAAAACTTATCACTGATAATATTTTAAATAGGAACAATTTTCACTGATGAAATTTTTCATGATGACATTTTCTTTAGAAAAAATTGTCGCAGATGAAATTTTCTGTTGGAAACTTTATCACTGACATATTTTTCTTTAGGACATTTTTCAATAATAACTTTTTCTATGACAAAATGTTATCACTGATGATATTTTCAACAAAAAAAAAAGAAAAAAAAATTATCATTGATGCAATTTTCCTTAAGGAAATACATCACTGAGGAAATTTTAGAATAGAAAAATATTATCAGTAATGAAATTTTCCATAAAATTATTCATAACAGATAATTTTTTTTATAAATAAATTCATCACTGATATTTTTTTTTAATAAAAAAATTCATCACATCATAGATGATATATTTTGTATAAAAAAATTCTTCACAGATGAAATTTTTTTATTAAGGAAAATCCTCACAAATACAATTTTTTATAAAAAAAATTCATCATACATTTTTTTATAAAAAAATTCACTACAGTTGGTTTTTTTATTAAAAAATTCATCACAAGTGATTTTATTTATAAAAAAATTGTCACAGATTAAATTTTTTATTAAAAAATTGATCGCAGATGAAACTTAAAAAAAAAATCATCACAGACGAAATATTTTTTATAAAAAAAATCATCAAACATTAATTTTTTTTATTAAAAAATTCATCACGGATGAATTTTTTTTATAAAACATTTCATCACAGATACAATTCTTTTTATAAAAAAATTCATTATAGATACAATTTTCTTTTATAAAAAAATCATCACAGTTGTTTTTTTAAATACATCACATTTGAAATTTTTGTTATTAAAAAATTCACCACAGATGAAATTTTTTTATAAAAAAAATCACCACAAATGAAATTTTCTATAAAAACAAAACACTGATGAAATTTTCTGTTGGAAAATTTATCACTGATATATTTTTCTTTAGGACATTTTTCAATAATAACCTTTTCTATGACAAAATGTTATCACTGATGACATTTTCTATAAAAAATTATCACTGATGCAATTTTCCTTAAGAAAATTTCCTGAGGAAATTTTAGAATAGAAAAATATTATCAGTGATGAAATTTCCCATAAAATAATTCATCACAGATGAATTTTTTTTATAAAAAAAAATCATCACAGACACAATTTTTTATAAAAAATTCTTCACAGATAAATTTTTTTATTAAAAAATTCATCACAGATGAAATTTCTTTTATAAATTTCGAAAATTCATCATAGACGAAATTTTTTATTTTAAAATTCACGACTGACTTCCATTAGGAAGCTATCTAAAGGAAATTTAATTCGAATTAATTTTTTTATAAAAAATCCTCACAGATACAATTTTTTTATAAAAGAATTCATCAAAGGTGATTTTTTTTTTTTTATAAAAAATTCATCACAGATGAAATATTTTTTATAAAAAAAATTTATCACAGATGAATTTGTTTTTATTAAAATTTTTTTTATTAAATAATTCATCGCAGATGATTTTTTTAAATAATTCATCACAGATGATTTTTTTTATAAAAATTCATCACAGATGAAATGTTCTTTATAAAAAAATGACCACAGATACAATTTTTTTATAAAAAATTCATCACAGATACATTTTCTTATAAAAAAATCAACTGTAATGATGAAACAGATGAAATATTTTTTATAAAAAAATTCATCACAAATGAATTTTTTTTTATAAAAAAATCACCACAAATGAAATTCATCACAGATTAAATTTTTTTATCACAGATGAAATTTTTTTTATAAAAAATTTATCACAGTTGATTTTTCTTTATAAAAAAATCATGACTGATGAAATTTTCTATAAAAACAAAACACTGATGAAATTTTTTCATGATGACATTTTCTTTAGAAAAAATTGTCACAGATGAAATTTTCTGTTGGAAAATTTATCACTGATATATTTTTCTTTAGGACATTTTTCAATAATAACCTTTTCTATGACAAAATGATATCACTGATGACATTTTCTATAAAAAAATTATCACTGATGCAATTTTCCTTAAGGAAATACATGCATGAGGAATTTTTTTTTATAAAAAAATCACCACAGATTATTTTTTTATTAAAAAATTCATCACAGTTGACATTTTTTTATCAAAAAATTCATCACAGATAAAATATTTTTTATAAAAAAATTCATCACAGATGAAATTTTTTTTATAAAAAAAATCATCATATATAAAATTTTTTTTTATAAAAAAAATTCATCACAGATGAAATTTTCTTTATTAAAAAAATCACCACAGATGAAATTTTTTTATAAAATAATTCATCACAGATGACATTTTTTTTATAAAAAAATCACCACAAATGAAATTTTTTTTATAAAATCACAGGTGAAATTTTTTTTATAAAAAAATTCATTACGGGTGATTTTTTTTATAATATTCATCACAGATGAAACTTTTTTGTATAAAAAAAATTCATCATATATAAAATTTTTTTTTATAAAAAAAATTCATCACAGATAAAATTTTTTTTTATAATTTTATTTATAAAAAAATTCATCACAGATGAAATTTTTTGTATAAAAAATTCATTACAGATGAAATATTTTTTATAAAAAAATGAAATGAATGATGAAACTTTTTTATTAATAAATTCATAACAGTTGAAATTCTTTTTTATAAAAAATTCATCGCAGATACTCTTTTTTTAATAAAAAATTAATTATAGATTCAAATTTTTATAAAAAAATTTATCACAAAAGAAATTTTTTTTATTAAAAAATTCATTACAGATGAAATTTTTTTTTATAAACAAATTCATCACAGATGAAATTTTTTTATTAAAAAATTCATCACCGATTTTTTTTGTAAAAAATTCATCACAGATGAACATTTTTTTATTAAAAAATTCATCACAGATAAATATTTTTTTTGTAAAAAAAAATTATCACATTTAAAATTTTTGTTATAAAAAAATTTCACTGTGGTGATGAAATATTTTTTATAAAAAAAATCATCACAGATGAAATTTTTTTTATAAAATCCATACTTTGCACATCGTGTAATTTCTACAAGACTTAGATAAGGTTCCAATATGGACTCAATCGGTCCACTCCTTCGGGTACCTACCACACAAAATTTCGGAAAAGTTCAGTTTAGGACCTGTTCTCAAATCGCTTTGATTTTTGTTTACGCAAGTTGTATTCGCTGTCCTCTATACGACGCTGTAAGTTTCAATAGTCCATAAGCAAAGCCGACTGATACTTTTTTACTTGTTATACCCTCAGCCTTTAGGCTAAAGAGGGTATTTACACTTTGATACGACCAAAAATGTGCCTCATCGAAATAATGGTTTTAGACCCCAAGTATGTTTGTACGATATCCGTTTCAGACAATTTTGAGTAGATCTAGCAATGTCCGTCCGTCTGTCTGTCCGTCTGTCTGGCTGGCTGGTGCGCACGATAACTCTCGAACGGATCAATCGATTCGGTTCAAATTTTGGGTATCCAAATATTTTGTCCAGATTTGATTTAAGTTCGAAGATGGGCCATATAGGTCCACCCCTTCAGGTACCTCCCCTACAAAAGTTCAAAAATGTTCGGAAAAATTATCCGCACGATAACTCTTGAAGGGAGTAACCGAATTAGTCCATACTTTGCACATCGTGACATTTCTACCAGACATAGGTGAGGTTCCAATATGGACCCTATTGGTTCACTCTTTCGGGTACATCCCACACAAAATTTTGCTTAAGTGCAGTTTAAGGCCTGCTCTCGAATCGCTTTGATTTTTGTTGCAGCCACTTGTATTCACTACCCCCATTACGACGATATATTTTTTTTCAGGAGCAAGTCCATATATCCTCAGAAATCAGCATGAAAACTGCAAACAACCCATACAATACCATGTGTTGTAGTTGGAGTGCACGATAACTCAACGGATCAACATATTTGGTTAAAATTTTGGGTCTTTCAATATTTTGTCCAAACTTAGTTTAAATTCGAAGATAGACCATATCGGTTCATTCCTTCCGGTACCTCCCCCACAAAGGTTCAAAATTTTTCGCCAAGATTGTGGGCATGATAACTCTAGGAGGGAGTAACCGAATTGAGCCAAACTTTGCTATTGGTAATATTACTTTCAGGCATAGATCGAGTTCTAATGTGGACTATATCGGTCCACTCATTTGAGTACCTCCCACACAAAATTTGGAAAAAGTATAGTTTAACAACTCCTCTCCGATCTTATTAATTTGTGACGCAGCAGGTTGCACTTGCAGCCCCTGTTACGACGTTGTAATTTTTTTTTTTCGTGGGAAAGTCCATACTTCCTGAGATAATGACCCAAAAAGGTCCAGAAAATCCTACCGGCACCACCTAAACTGGTTAATGTGTAAAATAACCCTTTAAGAGAGAAATCGATTTAGCTCAAACTTTGTAAATTGAAAAGTAAAATTGTAATATATTTAAATTCAGAAAATTAAGTACAACGTATTTAATTATATAGTCTGTAAGGAAAATATCCATAGACTAATAAAGAAAAAAATATTTCCTACAGATTTGTATTAGGTTCGAATATGTACTACATCGGATCACTCCTATGGGTACACCCTACCCAAAGTTTGGAAAAATTCACTCGTCTTGGGCCATTCTGAATTTTGTTGCAACATGTAGTTTTTTGCGGCCCTTTCCATCCTGGAAAATTTTCCCAACATCTAAAAAACCTACAGAAGTATTGTGTTAACTGTTTTTCTTCGGGTACGTGGCTGAGGGTATATCTCTGTCGGCTCAGCTGACTGATACTTTCTTACTTGTTTTATAAAAAAATTCATCACAGGTATATTTTTTATACATATATAATTTTTTTTATATATTTTTATAAAATTTTTTTTATAAAAAAATTCATCACAATTTACTTTTTTTTTATTCATCACAGATGATTTTTTTATATTTTTTTTTTATATTTTTATAAATTTTTTTTATAAAAAAATTCATCACAGATTAAATTTTTTTTATAAAAAAGTCATCACATTAAATTTTTTATAAAAAAATGCATCACAGATGAAATATTTTTTATAAAAAATTCATCATATATACAATTTTTTGTCAAAATATTCATCACAGGTAATTTTATTTTATAAAAAATTCATCACAGGCGATTTTTTTATAAAAAATCATCACTGATGAAATTTTTTTTTAAAAATGTTCTTCAAGATGCAGATATAATTTTTTTTATAAAAAATTCATCACAGTGTTTTTTTTATAAAAAAAATTCATCAAAGATGTAATTTTTTTATTGAAAATGTATCACAGTTGAATTTTTTTATAAAAAAATTCATCAGACGATGAAAATTTTTTTATAAAAAAATCATCACAGAGTTTTTTTTTTGTAAAAAAAAATCACCACAGATGAAATTTTCTATTAAAAACATTCATCAGTAATGAGTTTTTCCATACGAAAATTCATCACTGATAAAATTTTCTGTACAAAAATTATGCCTGACGATATTTCCTACAAGAAAATTCATGAGTGAACAATTTTCATAGGAAAATTTAGCACTGATGATATTCTTGACATCTGGACAGTTCCTAGAGAAAAGTTAATTAGAAACGATTCGCACATTTCATTAAAAACTCCAACAAATATGACTTTTCCCATGGAAAATCTATAGGGTATAATTTTTCTGAAAGAAAAGATTAACGGAGATGACTTTTTTTACAGAAATGTTCATCGGAGAAGACTACCTATAGAAATGTTCACCGGAAATGACTTTCTTTATAGAAACGTTTATCGGAACAGACTTTGCATACTGAAGAGTTCATTGGTGAAGACTTCTTCTGCAGAGAAGAAGTTTTCTATAAAAATTCATTGCAGATGAATTTTTTATAAAAACAAGTAAGAAAGTATCAGTCATCTGTGCCGTCAGAGATATACCCTCAGCATCGGACTTAAAGAAAAGAAGTAAATACAATACTTCTGATGTCTATTGGTGGTATTGAGTTTTTTATTTCTCAGGAAGTATAGACATGCCTCCGTAACTGGGGCCGCATGCACAACATTTTGCAAAACAATTTAAAAACAATCCCAGACGAGTCCGAGTACTTGAAAGAGGGGTCCGATGTAGTCAATATTCGGACATAGTATGAGTCTATAAGAAATAATACGATGAATAACGTTTAGACCAAATTGGTCTCTCCCTTCGAGGTCTACTTTACGTAGTACACAGTTAATGGTTATATTACACCATATGCTTTTTTACATGTATGTTGTCACTTTGGGTATACTAATATACAGACCAGCTGATGTCATACATGTGAAAAAACATATCGCACCTGTTCAACAAAAGGGTAGTAACTCAAAATTTCCTATTTTTCAGTAGAGGCAAAAAACTATTTATATTAATGTTAAGGGTATATTATACAAAAAACGATGCCATCGTAAAGATGTCTTATCCACTACATTACAGCACTGGATTTCTTTTTATTTCGTTAAGTTTTTTGTTATATTTTTAACCATTTTTCGCGTTACTACCATTTTGTTCATAAAATTCTTTGCGTTAGTAGAGATATTATTTCGACTTACGCCCGTTTAACTGAAAAAATGGGCGGCGATTGATAACAAAAAGAGGGAACAATTCGAAATACTATTCTTTTGTTGAAAAAATGGCGATGAAAATACCTGAAACACGCAGGCGCAACTAGAAATACGTCTCTTTAATTGATACACAGAAGTTACTCTGAAGACATGAAGCGTGAATTAATGGTATTTTTGATGAAAGAGTAGATAAAAAAGTGTGAGATTTTTACATAAGGTGGAGTTGATTATTGTGTATTGTTTTTTGATGAAAAGTGAAAATTTCAACATTTTGAGTTACTACCCTTTTGTTGAACAGGTGCGATATGTGCTCTGTTCCAGAACCTGCAAGAAGCTACTACTTTTTACTACGATAACATTTTTTCCTTTATGTTATCGAAAAAAATTGTAAAAATTAGTAGATTCTTGCAGTTCTGGAACATACCAATGGTGTAATATAGCCATAAGTTGGTGCCAGCAGGATTTTTTGGAGTTTTTGGTGCATTATGTCAGGAAGTATGGACTTGCCCGAAAAAAAGTGCGCCGTCGTAAAAGGGCCCGTAAGAAGTACTTGTTGCAAAAAAAAAATCAAAAAGTTCCGAGGTGTGTGAGGTATATGAAGGATTATAGCGATTAAGTCCATATTCAAAGCTGATCTATCATCTGATCTATGCCTGAAAGTAATATTAACATATGCAAAGTTACGACCATTTCGGTTACTTTCTTCAAGATTTATCGTACGCACCATATTAGCGGAAAATTTTGAATTTTTGTGGGGGATGTACCGGAAGGAGTTTACCGATATGCATATCTTTGAACTAAAACTAAGTTTGGAAAAAATATTGCGATATCCAAAATTTGAACAAATCTGTTGATCCGTACGAGATTTAGAAATGGAAAAGAGCATCGGCGACTTTTTCCATTGACCACTTGATCCAGATTGCTTTTCTATAGAGCGATGACGTGAAAATGACTTTTCCTATATAAAAGGCCATCGAAGATGAATTTTATTATAGAAAAAAAATCTAAGATGACTTTTTGTAAAGAAAATACCATAGAGGATGATTTTTCCTATAGAAAAGACCATCGATGATAACATTTCCTATAGAAAAGACAATAAGAAAAGTCCATTGTCGATGACTTTTCCTATAGAAAATCCATTGTCGATGACTCTTCCTATAGAAAAGACCATCAAAGGTGTCTTTTCCTATGGAAAGAACATCGAAGATGTCTTTTCCTATAGAAAAGTACATTGTCAATGACGTTTCTTATAGGAAAGTGCATTGTCGATGACCTTTCCTATAGAAAAGACCATCGAAGATGACTTTTCCTATTGAAAAGTGCATTGTCGATGACTTTTCTTATAGAAAAGTTCATTGTCGATGACTCTTCTTATAGAAAAGACCGTCAAAGATGTCTCTTCCTATAGAAAAGACCATCGAAAATTACTTTTCCTACAGAAAAGTGCATTGTCGATTACTTTTCTTATAGAAAAGTGCATTGTCGATGACGTTTCTTATAGGAAAGTGCATTGTCGATGACCTTTCCTATAGAAAAGACCATCGAAGATGACTTTTTCTATAGAAAAGTGCATTGTCGATGACTTTTCCTATAGAAAAGCTCATTGTCGATGACTTTTCTTATAGAAAAGCTCATTGTCGATGACTCTTCCTATAGAAAAGACCATCGAAGATGTCTTTTCCTATGGAAAAGATCATCGAAGATGTCTTTTCCTATAGAAAAGTTCATTGTCGATGACTCTTTCTATAGAAAAGACCATTGTCGATGACTTTTCCTATAGAAATGTACATTGTCGATGACGTTTCTTATAGGAAAGTGCATTGTCGATGAACTTTCCTATAGAAAAGACCATCGAAGATGACTTTTCCTATAGAAAAGTGCATTGTCGATGACTTTTCTTATAGAAAAGTTCATTGTCGATGACTCTTCCTATAGAAAGGACCATCGAAGATGTATTTTCCTATAGAAAAGTCCATTGTCGATGACTCTTCCTATAGAAAAGTCCATTGTCGATGACTTTTCCTATGGAAAAGTGCATTGTCGATGACTTATCTTATAGGAAAATCCATTGTCGATGACTTTTCCTATAGAAAAGCTCATTGTCGATGACTTTTCCTATAGAAAAGTGCATCGTCGATAACTTTTCTTATAGGAAAGTGCATTTTCTTATGGGAAAGTCCATTTTCGATGACTCTTCCTATAGAAGGGTCCATTGTCGATGACTTTTCCTATAGAAAAGTCCATTGTCTATAATTCTTCCTATGGAAAAGTTTATTGTCGATGACTCTTCTTATAGAAGAGACCATCAAAGATGTCTTTTCCTATAGAAATACCATCGAAAATGACTTTTCCTATAGAAAAGTGATTGTCGATGACTTTTCTTATAGGAAATTCCATTGTCAATGACTCTTCCTATTGAAAAGTCCATTGTCGATGACTTTTTCTATAGAAAAATGGATTGTCGGTGACTTTTCTTATGGGAAAGTCCATTGTCGATGACTCTTTCTATAAAAGATTCCATTGCAGATGACGTTTCTTATAGGAAAGTAAATTGTCGATGACTTTTCTTATAGGAAAGTGCATTGTCGATGACTTTTCTTATGGGAAAGTCCATTGTCGATGACTCTTCCTATAGAAAATACATTGTCGATGACTTTTCCCATTGAAAAGTTCATTGTCGATGACTCTTCCTATAGAAGAGTCCATTGTTGATGACTTTTCCTTTAGAAAAGTCCATTGTCGATGACTCTTCCTAAAAAATCCATTGTCGATTACTTTCCTACAGAAAAATCCATTGTCAAAAGTCCATTGCCGATGACTTTTCCTATAGAAAAGTTCATTGTCACTGATTCCTCCTATACAAAAGTTCATAGTCAATGACTATAAACTTTTATTGTCGATGACTTTTCCAATAGAAAAGTCCATAGTCGATGACTTTTCGTTCAGAAAAGTCCATTGCCGATGACTTTTCGTATAGAAGAGTCCATTGTCAATGACTCTTGGTTTAGAAAAGTCCACAGCCGATGACTTTTCCTATAGATAAGTCCTTTCCTTTCCTTTCCATATAGAAAAGTCCATTGTCGATGATTCTTCCTATAAAAAAAAATCATTGTCGATGACTTTTCCTATAGAAAATTCCATTGTCGGTGACTTTTTCTGTAGAAAAGTCAATTTTCGGTGACTTTTTCTGTACAAAAGTCCATTGTCGACGACCTTTTCTGTAGAAAAGTTTATTGTCGATGACTTTTCTTATGGGAAAGTCCATTGTCGATGACTTTTCCTATAGAAAAGTTTATTGTTGATGACTATTCCTATAGGAAAGCGCATTGTCGATGACTTTTCTTATGGGAAAGTCCATTGTCGATGACTCTTCCTGTAGAAAAGTCCATTGTCGATGACTCTTCCTATAGAAGAGTCCATTGCCAAACCTTTCCCTATAGAAATGTTCATTGTCGATGACTTTCCCTATTGAAAAATTTATTGTCGATTATCATTTCTATAGAAAAGTCCATTGTTGATGACTTTGCCTATAGAAAGTCCATAGTCGTTGACTTTTCCTGTAGGAAAGTTAATTGTCGATGACATTTTCTATAAGAGTACTTTCCTTAAAAACATTTTTTTCCTATAGAAAAGTCCCTTGAAGATGACTTTTCCCATAGAAAAGTTCATCGTAGATGAGGGATTAAATAAAATCCGTTGCCTGTCTGGCTTTTATCATTCATCTTCCATAATCCATCAATTTAAAATTTGAAACAAATTTGATTTACATATGGCTTACGTTATCAAAGAAATCCTATCTCTCCCCTCGCACTTCTCACAATTCCATTCCAATTGCCTTTATAACATTTGTTAAACAAGAATGAACACCACACACACGCACTCACATAACCCACTTTGATCCATAAAATGTGCCTAGATTTACTTTCGGAGCCATCAAACACAAGTGATGACGATAATAATACGTTTGGCAATATTTTCCCCCCAATAGGAGGCAATACACTTCTGATATCCTCTTCATCCACTCCTACTTTTTTTATTGGTTGAGTCATATATTTTATTTGTTTGTTGTTTTTTGTTACATTTCCTTTAACAATTTCACGAAGATTTTGTTGTCATTGTTTATCTCTATGAAATTTAACGTGGTTGCCGTATTCACACAGACATGACTTTCGTGCACATAGAGAACGAGAAACCCGACTTAACATTGAGAAGGGCTTACACATCGTGTTTGTTTTGTTTTGGTTGTGGGGTAATGCATGGCAGTGCACTGTGGCTTGTGTGTGGGTGAGATTTGTCATCATTGCAATGATGACAAAACAATACTTGTTCGTGTTTGCAGAGACTCGTAATCGTCTTTCGCCAATGTAGGGACGATCGTTCAATGTAAAGACCTGTGATTTATGAACATGAGAATCTTACTCAGTTGTTGTTTTATATTTTTGTTAATTCTTTCAAATAAATCACGGTTATTTAATTGTTATCGTTTATATTCATGAAGTAGTCTGCCTTATACACGAATTACACACTGAGCCAGGTTTAACATTGAGGCGTGATTACATAGTGAGGCGATATTACACTTTGTGTTTACAATGCATGCATAGGCTTGTTAATGGAATGTTTTGTATTTCTCATATTCAATGATCCGTTATATCCCCTTGTAATGTTTTTTCCCTGACAACCGGGTTAGTTCAATTTGAGGGGGCCTATGTAGGATTTGTTGTGTGTATGTGTGTGTGTAAGTCTGTGGCTGAGATGAAAACGATGTGAAATGTGGTCTTGTGCCTTTTTGTTTATGTTTTAACCTAATTGCGTGGCATTGTCTGAGAGAGATTAAGCTTGACTGCTTTTGTTTTAGACAACATTGACATTTGTGTATTAATGACGGTGTGAAAGGGGTCTATTTGCGTGGAGTATAAAAAAAAACCAAGGCAAGACGGTAATGAGAATAACATAGAGAATAGACTAAGGGATATGAACTGAAAAAGGGGTCAAGGTCATCTTATAGAAGACAAACTGACCTTCATAACCTTAAAAAAATCTACGTTTTTGTGGATTTTTATTTTGGGTGTTTTTATATGTATTTTTAAAATATTTACGTATTTTGGAATTTTTTATTTTTAAAATCCACGTTTTTTATTTTTAAAAAATCCACGTTTTTATTTTTAAAAATCCACGTTTTGTGGATTTCTCAGATATTCAATGTGTGTTGCATACTTTCAGGCTCAACTTTCATATGCCACGTGTTCCTTAATTAATATTTTTGTGGTTTATTTCCTTGAAATTCGTGAAAATTTTAACAATTTTCATTAGCCATGCTTGGTTAAGTTGGGATAATTAGGAAATTTGGTTACGATGGAAAACGTATGTCACAAAAGAGTAGCGAGTGATTTATTATCTAGATAAATATGAGTGTATGTGTGCAAGAAAAAGACCCTAAAAGAACATTGACGGCATTCGAGAGAAGAGAGTTAAATAATAAATTCCAATTCTGCTATAAAATACAGAGACACAATGTGGTGTCCTAACAAGCCCTTCAAACAGGCAATGCTTTAACATTACTCAACATTTTGGAAAAGTCCATAAAAACCCAAATAAGGAAAACCCCTAAACTCAGCAGCAAAGAATGACATCACACACAACATGGAAATACATTTGCAATTTCAACAAAGTGGAAATAGAAAATAGAAAAACACAACAATAAAGCGGGTGGAAAATAGCCACCGGCATAAGCAACCACCTCCGCAGCAGCGGCGGCAGCATTAGGCGGTCGGCAAACAAATAAATCCATGGTCGTCGATGGGAGATATAAAAGAAACAACGTAGAGTTTAAAAGGAAAAAAAAACAACAAAACAAATAACGATGAAGTAGAAGGAAAACGGAGTAATAAAACAGAGATAAGGACGAACAGGGAAAAGAAAAAATTAAACCAAAAACCGCTTTAATGGTTACAGGAAGTTTCAAAATAATAACACCAACAACAACAACAGCTATGATAAATTTTAAGACCCATTGAACTATTGAAGCGAGCCATTTAGATCATCGTCATTTAGCGTAACACGTAAGTCCGCCCCCCTTAACACCCTGACGAAACAATTCGTGGAGACTAGACAGGCAGACATTAAATAAAAACCGAAAATAACAAGGTGTGAGGATTTGCATGGCCAGCTTGGAAGAGTTCGAACATGCCACAAGGATCAAGGTGGGGTGCCTTTGGCGGTTGTTGTTCCAACTGCTTGGTGCTAATGGTGATGGTAACGATAATAACACTATTTTAGACAAGAGCAATCAAATAAGAATGAAAAATAAAACAAAACAGAAAATGAGACCCATTCCAATAAAGATAATGACATCATGAATGTGTGAGCATGTGATTTAGGCACAAAGGGAAAAATATTAAGGAAAAATCATCCATGCATTTTTTTTTTAGAAAATTCCATCCTTGATGATTTTTCTTTAGAAAAGTTTTTCCATGATGATTTTTTGTATAGAAAATTTTATGAGCGATGAATTTTTCAGTGATATATTTTTCCTTAGAAAAGTTCATCCATGATGAATTTTTTTTTAGAAAAGTTCATCCATGATGAATTTTTCTTTACAAAATTTCATCAATGAAATTTTTTTTTTAGAAAAGTTCATCCATGATGAATTTTTCTATAGAAAAGTTCATCCATGATGAATTTTTCTTTAGAAAAGTTCATCCATTATGAATTTTTCTTTAGAAAAGTTCATCCATGATGAATTTTTCTTTAGAAAAGTTCATCCATGATGAATTTTTCTTTAGAAAAGTTCATCCGTGATGAATTTTTCTTTAGAAAAGTTCATCCATGATGAATTTTTCTTTAGAAAATTCATTCATGATGAATTTTTCTTTAGAAAAGTTCATCCATGATGAATTTTTCTTTAGAAGAGTTCATCCATGATGAATTTTCTTTAGAAAAGTTCATCCATGATGAATTTTCCTTTAGAAAAGTTCATCCATGATGAATTTTCCTTTAGAAAAGTTCCTCTTTGATGAATTTTTCTTTAGAAAAGCTCCTCTTTGATGAATTTTTCTTTAGAAAAGTTCAACCATGATGAATTTTTCTTTAGAAGAGTTCATCCATGATGAATTTTTCTTTAGAAAAGTTTATCCGTGATGAATTTTTCTTTAGAAAAGTTCATCCGTGATGAATTTTTCGTTAGGAAAGTTCATCCATGATGGATTTTTCTTCAGAAAAGGGCATCTATGATTGATTTTTCTTTAGAAAAGTTCATCCATGATGAATTTTTCTTTACAAAAGTCATTCATGATGAATTTTTATTGAGAAAAGTTCATCCATGATGAATTTTTCTTCAGAAAAGTTCATCCATGATGAATTTTTCTTCAGAAAAGTTCATCCATGATGAATTTATCTTTAGAAAAGTTCATCCATGATGAATTTTTCTTTAGAAAAGTTCATCCGTGATGAATTTTTCTTTACAAAAGTTCATCCATGATGAATTTTTCTTTACAATAGTTCATCCGTGATGAATTTTTCTTTAGAAAAGTTCATTCATGATGAATTTTTCTTTAGAAAAATTCATCCATGATGAATTTTTTTTAGAAAAGTTCATCCATGATGAATTTTTCATCTGAAGAGTTCATCTATGATGAATTTTTCATCTGAAAAGTTCATCCATGATGCATTTTTCTTTAGAAAAGTTCATCCATGATGAATTTGTCTTCAGAAAAGGGCATCCATGATGAATTTTACTTTAGAAAAGTTCATCCATGATGAATTTTTCTTCATCACCGATTAAATTTCAAAAGAAAAATTCATCACGGATGAACTTTTCTAAAGTAAAATTCATCATGGATGAACTTTTCTAAAGAAAAATTCTCATGGATGAACTTTTCTAAAGGAAAATTCATCATGGATGAAATTTTTTAAAGAAAAATTCAGCATGGATGAAATTTTCTAAAGATAAATTCATCATGGATAAACTTTTCTGAAGAAAAATGCATCATGGATGAACTTTTCTAAAGAAAAATTCATCATGGATGAACATCTCTAAAGAAAAATTCATCATGGATGAACTTTTCTAAAGAAAAATTCATCATGGATGAACTTTTCTAAAGACAAATTTATCATTGATGAACTTTTCTAAGGAATAATTCATCATTGATGAACTTTTCTAAGGAAAAATTCATCATGGATGAACTTTTCTAAAGAAAAATTCATCATGGATGAACTTTTTTAACGAAACATTCATCATGGATGAACTTTTCTAAAGAAAAATTCATCATGGATGAACTTTTCTAAAGGAAAATTCATCATGGATGAACTTTTCTAAAGGAAAATTCATCATGGATGAAATTTTCTAAAGATAAATTCATCATGGATGAACTTTACTGAAGAAAAATCCATCACAGATGAAATTTTCTGAAGAAAAGTTCATAATGTATGAACTTTTCTACAGAAAAATTCATAATGGATGAACTTTTCTAAAGAAAAATTCATCATGGATGAACTTTCTAAAGAAAAATTCATCATGGATAAATTTTCTAAAGAAAAATTCATCATGGAAAGACTTTTCTAAAGAAAAATTCATCATAGATGAACTTTTCTAAAGAAAAATTCATCATGGATGAACTTTCTAAAGAAAAATTCATCATGGATGAACTTTCTAAAGAAAAATTCATCATGGATAAATTTTCTAAATAAAAATTCATCATGGAAAGACTTTTTTAAAGAAAAATTCATCATAGATGAACTTTTCTAAAGAAAAATTCATCATGGATGAACTTTTCTAAAGAAAAATTCATCATGGATGAACTTTTCTAAAGAAAAATTCATCATGGATGAACTTTTCTAAAGAAAAATTCATCATGGATGAACTTTCTAAAGAAAAATTCATCATGGATAAATTTTCTAAAGAAAAACTCATCATGGATGAACTTTTCTAAAAAAAAAAACTCATCATGGATGAACTTTTCTAAGGAAAAAATTCATCATGGATGAAATTTTCTAAAGTAAAATTCATCATGGATGAACTTTTCTAAAGAGAAATTCATCATGGATAAACTTTTCTAAAGAAAAATTCATCATGGATGAACTTTTTTAAAGAAAAAATCATCATGGATGAAATTTTCTAAAGAAAATTCATCATGGATGAACTTTTCTAAGAGAAATTCATCATGGATAAACTTTTCTGAAGGAAAATTCATCATG
Source organism: Musca autumnalis (assembly GCF_047663935.1). NCBI lineage: Eukaryota > Metazoa > Arthropoda > Insecta > Diptera > Muscidae > Musca > Musca autumnalis. Next base: position 228,880,732 of record NW_027411977.1, read on the forward strand.
GATGAACTTTTCTAAAGAAAAATTCATCATGGATGAACTTTTCTAAAGAAAAACTCTTCATGGATGAACTTTTCTAAAGAAAAACTCATTATGGATGAACTTTTCTAATGACAAATTTATGATTAATGAACTTTTCTAAAGGCAAATTTATCACTGATGAACTTTTCTAAAGAATAATTCATCATGGATGAACTTTTCTAAAGAAAAATTCATCATGGATGAACTTTTCTAAAGAAAAATTCATCATGGATGAACTTTTCTAAAGAAAAATTCATCATGGATGAACTTTTCTAAAGAAAAATTCATCATGGATGAACTTTTCTAAAGAAAAATTCATCATGGATAAACCTTATTAAAGAATAATTCATCACGAATGAACTTTTCTAAAGAAAAATTCATCATGGATGAACATTTCTAAAGAAAAATTCATCATGGAAAGACTTTTCTAAAGAAAAATGCATCATGGAATAACTTTTCTCTAAGAAAAATTCATCCCCGATGAACCTTTTTAAAAGAAAAGCCATTTCGGATTAACTTTTCTGTATGAAAATTTTCACCACTGAACTTTTCTTTGGAAAAAGTCACCTCTTGTCTCTCTAAAATGTTCAAAGAAAATAACACACCTCATTACCAAATATACCCCAATTTATTTTTCTACACATCACAAAATAAATGTCTCCCCATTATTTTCTTTTGTTTGTTGGTTTTTCGGTAATTTTTCCACAATTAAGTGTTAAGTAAGTTAAGAAGCAAAACTACGTCACTCCTTCCCCCTCCCTCACCACCAACACCTTCAACAACTGGTGAATTTATTTAATAAACTCAATGCGTTGAAAGGTTAAACTAGTGGTGGAGCACCACCACTACCGGGTGGAGGTCACAGGTAAAACGGGAGGATAGAAGTAAAAAAACAGAAAATGACTCGTTCGTAACAACATAATAAATGACCAACGTACAATGTGAACGAACGTGCTCGAAATCATAAACTAGAAAATATTTCCTGTCATTATCCTTTTTTTATGTTACACATTTGTTGTTGGTGTTGTCGTTGGTTGTAACGGGTTTTGCTGCTACGCGTGTGTTTCGGTACTTTGTAATGATGCAGCCATATGTTTTGTAGGGGGTGAGGGAAGGGGTACAAAAACATAAAGAAGTACTGAACAAAACAAATACATGCACACAACACGTGTAATGTGGTTAAAATGCGATGTATGTGTGTAATACAATATAGTGCAAACAAAACACATATTATTCTGGAGTTGAGGACAGGTGTAGCTGGTAATATAAATAACCATAAAGAACTTTTTTGTTGACTATTTTCAGTCATTTATGATGATTTTTTCGGAAGAAAAGTTATCGTTGAAGACTTTTTCCTATAGAAAAGTCCATCGTTGATGACATTTCCTATAGAAAAGTTCATCGTTGATGACTTTTCCTATAGAAAAGTCCATCGTTGATGACTTTTCCTATAGAAAAGTCCATCGTTGATGACTTTTTCTATAGAAAAGTCCATCGTTGACGACTTTTCCTATTGAAAAGTCCATCGTTGATGACTTTTCCTATAGAAAAGTCCATCGTTGATGACTTTTCCTATAGAAAAGTCCATCGTTGATGACTTTTCCTATAGAAAAGTCCATCGTTGATGACTTTTCCTATAGAAAAGTCCATCGTTGATGACTTTTCCTATAGAAAAGTCCATCGTTGATGACTTTTCCTATAGAAAAGTCCATCGTTGATGACTTTTCCTATAGAAAAGTCCATCGTTGATGACTTTTCCTATAGAAAAGTCCATCGTTGATGACTTTTTCTATAGAAAAGTCCATCGTTGATGACTTTTCCTATAGAAAAGTCCATCGTTAATGACTTTTCCTATAGAAAAGTCCATCGTTGATGACTTTTCCTATAGAAAAGTCCATCGTTGATGACTTTTTCTATAGAAAAGTCCATCGTTAATGACTTTTCCTATAGAAAAGTCCATCGTTGATGACTTTTCCTATAGAAAAGTCCATCGTTGATGACTTTTTCTATAGAAAAGTCCATCGTTGACGACTTTTCCTATTGAAAAGTCCATCGTTGATGACTTTTCCTATAGAAAAGTTCATCGTTGAGGACTTTTCTTATAGAAAAGTTCAGCGTTGATGACTTTTCCTATAGAAAAGTCCATCGTTGATGACTTTTCCTATAGAAAAGTTCATCGTTGATGACTTTTCCTATAGAAAAGTCCATCGTTGATGACTTTTCCTATAGAAAAGTCCATCGTTGATGACTTTTCCTATAGAAAAGTCCATCGTTGATGACTTTTCCTATAGAAAAGTCCATCGTTGATGACTTTTTCTATAGAAAGTTCATCGTTGATGACTTTTCCTATAGAAAAGTCCATCGTTGATGACTTTTCCTAAAGAAAATTTTATTGTTGATGACTTTTCCTATAGAAAAGTCCATCGTTGATGACTTTTTCTATAGAAAAGTGCATCGTTGATGACTTTTCCTATAGAAAAGTCTATCGTTGATGACTTTTCCTATAGAAAAGTCCATCGTTGATGACTTTTCCTATAGAAAAGTCCATCGTTGATGACTTTTCCTATAGAAAATCCATCGTTGATGACTTTTCCTTAAGAAAAGTTTATTGTTGATGACTTTTCCTATAGAAAAGTCCATCGTTGATGACTTTTCCTATAGAAAAGTCCATCGTTGATGACTTTTCCTATAGAAAAGCCCATCGTTGATGAGTTTTTCTATAGAAAAGTTCATCGTTGATGAGTTTTTCTATAGAGAAGTTCATCGTTGATGAGTTTTTCTATAGAAAAGTTCATCGTTGATGAGTTTTTCTATAGAAAAGTTCATCGTTGATGACTTTTCCTATAGAAAAGTCCATCGTTGATGAGTTTTTCTATAGAAAAGTTCATCGTTGATGACTTTTTCTATAGAAAAGTTCATCGTTGATGACTTTTTCTATAGAAAAGTTTATCGTTGATGACTTTTCCTATAAAAAATCCATCGTTTTTTACTTTTCCTATAGAAAAGTCCATCGTTGATGACTTTTCCTATAGAAAAGTCCATCGTTGATGAGTTTTTCTATAGAAAAGTTCATCGTTGATGAGTTTTTCTATAGAGAAGTTCATCGTTGAAGAGTTTTTCTATAGAAAAGTTCATCGTTGATGAGTTTTTCTATAGAAAAGTTCATCGTTGATGACTTTGCCTATAGAAAAGTCCATAGTTGATGACTTTTCCTATAGAAAAGTCCATCGTTGATGACTTTTCCAATAGAAAAGTCCATCGTTGATGACTTTTCCTATAGATATGTCCATCGTTGATGACATTTCCTATAGAAAAGGTTATCGTTGATGACTTTTTCTAAAGAAAAGTCCATCTTTGATGACTTTTCCTATAGAAAAGTTCATCGTTGATGACTTTTCCTATAGATATGTCCATCGTTGATGACTTTTCCTATAGAAAACTCCATCGTTGATGACTTTTCCTATAGAAAAGTCCATCGTTGATGACTTTTCCTAAAGAAAAATTTATTGTTGATGACCTTTTCTATAGAAAAGACCATCTTTGATGACTTTTCCAATCGAAAAGTCCATCGTTGGTGACTTTTCCTATAGAAAAGTTTATTGTTGATGACTTTTCCTATAGAAAAGTTTATTGTTGATGACTTTTCCTAAAGAAAAGTCCATCGTTGATGACTTTTTCTAAAGAAAAGTCCATCGTTGATGACTTTTCCTATAGAAAAGTTCATCGTTGATGACTTTTCCTATAAATATGTCCATCGTTGATGACTTTTCCTATAGAAAACTCCATCGTTGATGACTTTTCCTATAGAAAAGTCCATCGTTGATGACTTTTCCTATAGAAAAGCCCATCGTTGATGACTTTTCCTATAGAAAAGCCCATCGTTGATGACTTTTCGTATAGAAAAGTCCATCGTTGATGACTTTTCCTATAGAAAAGTCCATCGTTGATGACTTTTCCTATAGAAAAGTCCATCGTTGATGACTTTTCCTACAGAAAAGTTCATCGTTGATGACTTTTCCTACAGAAAAGTTCATCGTTGATGACTTTTCCTATAGAAAAGTTCATCGTTGATGACTTTTCCTATAGATATGTCCATCGTTGATGACTTTTCCTATAGAAAACTCCATCGTTGATGACTTTTCCTATAGAAAAGTCCATCGTTGATGACTTTTCCTATAGAAAAGCCCATCGTTGATGACTTTTCCTATAGAAAAGCCCATCGTTGATGACTTTTCCTATAGAAAAGCCCATCTTTGATGACTTTTCCTATAGAAAAGCCCATCGTTGATGACTTTTCCTATAGAAAACCCATCGTTGATGACTTTTCTCTAGAAAAGTCCATCGTTGATGTCTTTTCCTATAGAAAAATCCATCGTTGATGACTTTTCCTATAGAAAAGTCCATCGTTGATGACTTTTCCTAAAGAAAAATTTATTGTTGATGACCTTTTCTATAGAAAAGACCATCGTTGATGACTTTTCCCGTAGAAAAGTCCATCTTTGATGACTTTTCCTATCGAAAAGTCCATCGTTGATGACTTTCCCTAAAGAAAAGTCCATCGTTAATGACTTTTCCTATAGAAAGTCCATCGTTGATGACTTTTCCTGTACAAAACTTCATCCCTTAGTAAAGTTTATTGCCAATGTCTCTTCTAGACAACCTTTCCTTCTTATATAATATACCACATTTGCCACCCACTGTTATTAACACAAAAATACATATCGCCTTGCGACAACAGATTCAGGCTTAATCGCGCTCGCAGACAATGTCAAGCAATTAGATTTAAAACAAAAACAATTAGCAACAAGAAAGTTCTCGCATCGTTTCATCTGTCGCAGCCACACACACACACACGAAAGCCCACTTAAACCCCCTACGGATTGTTGTTATACAATTGTAGGAGAATAAATTACAAGACAACATAACGGGGACCACAGTGAGTAAGACAACATTAAGCCACATACACGACACACATACGATCAACAACTCATCCAACAAACACGATGTGTAATCCCGTCTCAATGTTATTTGGGATTTCTCTCTGTTTATGAACACATATTTAAGTAATTTTACCTTTCATAGGAGCAACCAATAACAGCAAGAAAATCTTGAAGAAGAAGTTATTAACGGGCTTACCAAAAACTAAACAATAACAACAACTGATAATGATAAATTTACAAGTAACCACCAAATTAAAGTAAGTTGTGGTGTAAACCATGGTGCATTATGGTGTAAACAAACCACACGTCTTTTAATAAGACAACTCGGCAACACGAGCCCCTACGCAATGTATTTGCAAGAAATCACCCACACGCAAGTCACAGCACACATGGATTACCCCCCAACCAAAACAAAGCAAACACGAAGTGTAAGCCCTTCTCAATGTTAAGTCGGGTTTCTCGTTCTCTATGTGCACGAAAGTCGTGTGTGTGTGTGTGTGTGAATACGGCAACCACGTTAAATTTCATAGAGATAAACAATAACAACCATGGCACAATTACCAGGTAGATGCATCAGCAAACAACTACAACAAAAACCAGTTCAGTACTGTGAAATGTCAAAAATGTTTTCCAAAAATAAAGCGAATCACGCATTTTTTTTCAACAAAATTTTGTTAGTCAGATATTAATAAACGAATTATTACAAAAATCCACCAAAAATTCACAATTTTTCGTTTAAATTTTTGTTTTTTAATTTTGTGTTTTCAATTACAACAACTTTTTTGACAGCTCACAGTACATCAGCTGGGCTGATGCGGATACCTGTATGATTGTGCCATGATAACAACAAAGTCTTCGTGAAATTGTTAAAGGAATTAACAGAAATGTAACAAAAAACAACAAACAAATAAAATATATGACTTAACCAATAAAAGTGGGAGTGAGTGAAGAGGATAAGAGAAGAGCATTGCCTCCTATTGGGGGGAAAATATTGCCAAACGTATTATTATCGTCATCACTTGTGTTTGATGGCTCCGAAAGTAAATCTAGGCACATTTTATGGATCAAAGTGGGTTATGCGAGTGCGTGTGTGGCATTCCTTCTTGTTTAACAAATGTTATAAAGGCAATTGGAATGGAATTGTGAGAAGTGCGAGGGGAAGAAAGATAGGATTTCTTTGATAAAGTAAGCCAAATGTTAATCAAATTTGTTACAAATTTTAAATTGATGGATTATGGAAGATGAATGATAAAGCCAAACAAGCAACGGATTTTATTTAATCCATCATCTCCGATGAACTTTTCTATAGAAAAAGTCATATCTAAGAGATGCTTCCATAGGAAAAGTCATCAACGTTGAATTTTTCTATAAGAAAAGTCATCAAAGATGGACCTTTCTATAGAAAAAGCCATCTCCAAGGAAGGTGTCCATAGGAAAAGTCATCAACGATGACGTTTTCTATAGGAAAAGTCATTAGCGATAAACTTTTCAATAGGAAATATCATCAACAATGAAGTTTTCTATAGCAAAAGACATCAACGATGAAGTTTTCTTTGGGAAAAGTCATCAACGATAAGTTTTACTACAGGAAAAGTCGTCAACGATGAATTTTCCTGTAGGAAAAGTCATTAGCGATGAACTTTTCAATAGGAAATGCCATCAACGATGGTCTTGTTCATAGGAACAGTCATCGACAATGGACTCTTCTAAAGGAAAAGTCATCGAAAATGGACCTATCTAAAGGAAAAGTCGTCGACAATGAACTTTTCTATAAGAAAAGTCATCGACAATGGATTTTTTGTAAGAAAAGTCATCGACAATGGACTTTTCTATAGAAAAATCATTGACAATGGACTATACTAAAGGAAAAGTCGTCGACACTTCGACTTTTCTATAAGAAAAGTCATCGACAATGGGCTTTTCTGTAAGAAAAGTCATCGACAAAGAACTTTTCTATAGGAAAAATCATCGACAATAGACTTTTCTATAGGAAAAGTCGCCGACAATGGACTATACTAAAGGAAAAGTCGTCGACAATTGACTTTTATATATGAAAAGTCATCATCATGGATGAATTTTCTAAAGAAAAATTCATCATGGATGAACTTTTCTAAAGAAAAATTCATCATGGATGGACTTTTCCAAAGAAAAATTCATCATGGATGAACTTTTCTAAAGAAAAATTCATCAGGGATGAACTTTTCTTAAGAAAAATTCATCACGGGTGAACTTTTCTAAAGAAAAATTCGTCAGGGATAAACTTTTCTTAAGAAAAATTCATCATGGATGAACTTTTGTAAAGAAAAATTCATCATGGATAAACATTTCTAAAGGAAAATTCATCATGGATGAACTTTTCTAAAGAAAAATGCAGCATGGATGAAGTTTTCTAAAGAAAAATTCGTCAGGGATGAACTTTTCTAAAGAAACATTCATCATGGATGAACTTTTCTAAAGAAAAATTCATTCCGGATGAACTTTTCTAAAGAAAAATTCATCATGGATGAAATTTTCTAAAGAAAAATTCATCATGGATGAAATTTTCTAAAGAAAAATTCATCATGGATGAAATTTTCTAAAGAAAAATTCATCATGGATGAACTATTCTAAAGAAAAATTCATCACGGATGAACTTTTCTAAAGAAAAATTCATCAGGGATGAACTTTTCTTAAGAAAAATTCATAATAGATGAACTTTTCTAAAGAAAAATTCATCATGGATGAACTTTTCTAAAGAAAAATTCATCATGGATGAACTTTTCTAAAGTAAAATTCATCATGGATGAACTTTTCCAAAGAAAAATTTATCCTGGATGAACTTTTCTAAAGAAAAATTCATTCATTCATGGATGAACTTTTCTAAGGAAAAATTCATAATGGATGAACTTTTCAAAGGAAAAATTCATCATGGATGAACTTTTCTAAAGAAAAATTCATCATGGATGAACTTTTCTAAAGAAAAATTCATCATTAGAAAAATTCATCATGGATGAACTTTTCTAAAGAAAAATTCATCATGGATGAAATTTTCTAAAGAAAAATTCATCATGGATGAACTTTTCTAAAGAAAAATTCATCATGGATGAACTTTTATAAAGAAAAATTCATCATGGATGAACTATTCTAAAGAAAAATTCATCACGGATGAACTTTTCTAAAGAAAAATTCATCAGGGATGAACTTTTCTTAAGAAAAATTCATAATAGATGAACTTTTCTAAAGAAAAATTCATCATGGATGAAAGTTCATCCTTTTCTAAAGAAAAATTCATCATGGATGAACTTTTCTAAAGAAAAATTCATCATGGATGAACTTTTCTAAAGTAAAATTCATCATGGATGAACTTTTCCAAAGAAAAATTTATCTTGGATGAACTTTTCTAAAGAAAAATTCATTCATTCATGGATGAACTTTTCTAAGGAAAAATTCATAATGGATGAACTTTTCAAAAGAAAAATTCATCATGGATGAACTTTTCTAAAGAAAAATTCATCATGGATGAACTTTTCTAAAGAAAAATTCATCATGGATGAACTTTGCTAAAGAAAAATTCATCATAGATGAACTTTTCTAAGGAAAAGGTCATAATGGATGAACTTTTTTTAAGAAAAATTCATCATGGATGAACTTTGCTAAAGAAAAATTCATCATAGATGAACTTTTCTAAGGAAAAATTCATCATAGATGAACTTTTCTAAGGAAAAGGTCATAATGGATGAACATTTCTAAAGAAAAATTAATCATGGATGAACTTTTCTAAAGAAAAATTCATCAGGGATGAACTTTTCTTAAGAAAAATTCATCATGGATGAATTTTCTAAAGAAAAATTAATCACGGATGAACTTTTCTAATGAAAAATTCATCATAGATGAACTTTTCTAATGAAAAATTCATCATAGGTGAACTTTTCTAAGGAAGAATTCATCATAGATGAACTTTTCTAAAGAAAAATTCATCATGGATGAACTTTTCTAAAGAAAAATTCATCATGGATGAACTTTTCTAAAGAAAAATTCATCATGGATGAACTTTTCTAAAGAAAAATTCATCATGGATGAACTTTTCTAAAGGAAAATTCATCATGGATGAACTTTTCTAAAAAAATCATCACGGATGAACTTTTCTAAAGAAAAATTCTTCATGGATGAACTTTTCTAAAGAAAAATTCTTCATGGATGAACTTTTCTAAAGAAAAATTCGTCATGGATAAACTTTTCTAAAGAAAAATTCATCCTGGATGTACTTTTCTAAAGAAAAATTCATCATGGATGAACTTTCCTTAAAAAAAATTCATCATTCATGAACTTTGCTAAAGAAAAATTCATCATTGATGAACTTTTCTAAAGAAAAATTCATCATGGACGAACTTTCCTTAAAAAAATTCATCATGGATGAACTTTTCTAAAAAAAATTCATCATGGATGAACTTTTCTAAAGAAAAATTCATCATGGATGAACTTTTCTAAAGAAAAATTCATCATGGATGAACTTTTCTAAAGAAAAATTCATCATGGATGAACTTCTCTAAAGAAAAATTCATCATGGATGAACTTCTCTAAAGAAAAATTCATCATGGATGAACTTTTCTAAAGAAAAATTCATCATGGATGAACTTTTCTAAAGAAAAATTCATCATGGATGAACTTTTCTAAAGAAAAATTCATCATGGATGAACTTTTCTAAAGAAAAATTCATCATGGATGAACTTTTCTAAAGAAAAATTCATCATGGATGAACTTTTCTAAAGAAAAATTCATCATGGATGAACTTTTCTAAAGAAAAATTCATCATGGATGAACTTTTCTAAAGAAAAATTCATCATGGATGAACTTTTCTAAAGAAAAATTCATCCTGGATGAACTTTTCTAAAGAAAAATCCACATGGATGAACTTTTCTAAAGGAAAATCCACATGGATGAACTTTCCTGAAGAAAGATTCATCACGGATGAACTTTTCTAAAGAAAAATTCATCATGGATGAACTTTTCTAAAGAAAAATTCATCATGGATGAACTTTTCTAAAGAAAAATTCATCATGGATGAACTTTTCTAAAGAAAAATTCATCATGGATGAACTTTTCTAAAGAAAAATTCATCATGGATGAACTTTTCTAAAGAAAAATTCATCATGGATGAACTTTTCTAAAGAAAAATTCATCATGGATGAACTTCTCTAAAGAAAAATTCATCATGGATGAACTTCTCTAAAGAAAAATTCATCCTGGATGAACTTTTCTAAAGAAAAATTCATCATGGATGAACTTTTCTAAAGGAAAATTCATCACGGATGAACTTTCCTGAAGAAAGATTCATCACGGATGAACTTTTCTAAAGAAAAATTCATCATGGATGAACTTTTCTAAAGAAAAATTCATCATGGATGAACTTTTCTAAAGAAAAATTCATCATGGATGAACTTTTCTAAAGAAAAATTCATCATGGATGAACTTTTCTAAAGAAAAATTCATCATGGATGAACTTCTCTAAAGAAAAATTCATCCTGGATGAACTTTTCTAAAGGAAAATTCATCACGGATGAACTTTCCTGAAGAAAGATTCATCACGGATGAACTTTTCTAAAGAAAAATTCATCACGGATTAACTTTTCTAAAGAAAAATTCATCATGGATGAACTTTTCTAAAGAAAAATTCATCATGGATGAACTTTTCTAAAGAAAAATTCATCATGGATGAACTTTTCTAAAGAAAAATTCATCATGGATGAACTTTTCTAAAGAAAAATTCATCATGGATGAACTTTTCTAAAGAAAATTTCAACATGGATGAATTTTTCTAAACCAAAATTCATCATGGATAAAATTTTTTAAAGAAAAATTCATCATGGGTGAAATTTTCTCATCTCGGATGAAATTTCCTTAAAACAATAAAGTTGCATTATTGTAATAATATTTGCATAAATCCACGATACACGTACCTCAAATGTGGGCCCACAAAGCCGCCTGGTCATGCAGAACAGAATAATAAAAACCCAAAAACAAAACCCCAACTAAACATAAAAGCGAAGAAAAAAAGAAAAATCGATAAAAAGTCAGCCACTTTTCTAATTCAAACCTCTGACAAACAGAAATACCAGATCCCAGGGTTAGAGGGAGAGGTAAAGAGAGGTGAAAAGGTAAATAGAGTAGAAAAAAAGTTAGTTCAGTGGAACAGCCATGACATGTAGACTGAACAAACCAACAACAACAAACAAAATACAAGCCATAGAATGGAATTGAAATGGCTTTGGTAGAAAATGTGGCAAACATGGGGAAGGAGGCAAGGGGTTGGTGATTTGTTTTGCACGAGACTAAAATGTAGCTGAAAGAGGATTATGTGATATGATTTAGGCTTAGAGAGGGTATGTTACACACATTTATACAAACAAGTGTAAAAGTTATCTGTGTGTGAGGTGCAACATTCAAAACAAAAATTTTATTTTATCCTTCAAACACAGCACAACATACACCGTGCACAACCCATCCACACTACTTGCCATTCATGCCCAAACAACTTCAGTCATGTTATATTTTCCACTTTTTTGCAACAACAACATTCATCCTCGTCTCCATCAAATTGATTATCTCTGCCATAACAGTTTTCAAATTAACGCATGAAGGAAGGCTTCGTTTTGAGTGGCATATCTGCCTTTTCATGTGTGTGTGTGTATTGCTACTTCACACAGGAACATAAATTCAAAGCTGTTACTTTGAAGCTCCACACATTTATCATAACAAACTAGGATTCTATCTCCCCCTCTCACTCTCTCTTTACCTCTCTCAGTTAGTATGTCCCTTCGTTCTAATGCTCTTGTAAACAAATAGACTGTGTAATAACCTAACTTTTCTCGGTTTGTTATTGTGTCACAGTGCCGTTTGCTTTTGTGTTGTTGTTGGTTTAGTTACATGGATGAACTGGCAGAGGCTCCACTACGACTTCACCACATGTATGAAGTTATTACTCACTCACTCTCCGCTCTTCTGCATGATTAACTACCAAACAAAACTCTATCAATGGAACACTTTGTGGTAACTTCCTGACATTTTTGTTTAGTTAAAGGACGTTGTTTTTTGTGTGTGCTTTGATAGGATTTCATGTTTGAAGTTAAATTAACCAATAAATGAAACAAGAGTATGGTGATGGAATGGAAATCTTTGACAAGGACTGTGGCTCCCAGGCAAAATAAAATATCAAACCACAAATTTTGTTATCGATCATGTTTTCTATGGAAAATGTTGTTAACGACACTTTTTCTTTGGGAAACTTTGTTATCGAACAAGTTTTCTATGGAAAATGTTGTTATCGAACAAAATTTCTATAGAAAACGATGGTAGCGAAAAAAGTGTTCTATAGAAAATGATGTTATCGAACAAATTTACTATAGAAAATTATGTTATCGAACAAGTTTTTCATAGAAAAATTTGTTATTGATCAAGTTGTCTCTAGAAAACGTTGTTATCGATCAATTTTTCTCTAGAATACGTGGTTATCGAAACAGTTTTCTATAGAAAACGTTGTTATCGAACAAGATTTCTATAGAAAATGTTGGTATCGAACAAATTTTCTATTGGAAACGTCGTTATCGAACAAATTTTCTATTGGAAACGTCGTTATCGAACAAGTTTTCTATAGAAAACGTTGTTATCGAACAAGTTTTCTATAGAGAACGTTGTTATCGAAAAAGTTTTCTATGGAAAAAGTTTTTATCAAACAATTTTTCTATAGAAAACGTTGTTGTCGAACAAGTTTTCTATAGAAAACGTTGCTATCGAACAATTTTTCTATAGAAAAAGTTGTTATCGGCCAAGTTATATCTAGAACACGTTGTTATCGATCAAGTTTTTCATAGAAAACGTTGTTATCAAACACGTTTTCAGTAGAAAACGTTGTTATCGAACAAGTTTTCTGTAGAAAACATTGTTATCGAACAAGTTTTCTGTAGAAAACGTTGTTATCGAACAAGTTTTCTGTAGAAAACGTTGTTGTCGAACAAGTTTTCTGTAGGAAACGTTGTAATCAAACAAGTTTTCTATAGAAAACGTTGTTATCGAACAATTTGAACAAAAAGTTGTTATCGATTAATATGGAACACGTTGTTATCGATCAAGTTTTTCATAGAAAACGTTGTTATCAAACAAGTTTTCAGTAGAAAACGTTGTTATCGAACAAGTTTTCTGTAGAAAACGTTGTTATCGAACAAGTTTTCTGTAGAAAACGTTGTTGTCGAACAAGTTTTCTATAGAAAAATTTGTAATCGATCAAGTTATCTCTAGAACACGTTGTTTTCTATTTCGATCACGTTTTCCATAGAAACCGTTGTTATCGGACAAGTTTCCTGTAGAAAACGTTGTTATCGAAAAAGGTTTCTTTAGAAAATGTTGTTATCGAACAAATTTTCTATAGGAAACGTTGTAATCAAACAAGTTTTCATAGAAAACGTTGTTATCGAACAATTTGAACAAAAAGTTGTTATCGATTAATATGGAACACGTTGTTATCGATCAAGTTTATTTAAAAAACGTTGTTATCGAACAAGTTTTCTTTACAAAACGTTGTTGTCGAACAAGTTTTTTATAGAAAAAATTGATATCGATCAAGTTATGTCTAGAACACGTTGTTATCGATCAAGTTTTTTATAGAAAACGTTGTTATCGAACAAGCTTTCTATAGAAAATGTTGTTATCGAACAAGTTTTCTTTACAAAACGTTGTTATCGAACAAGTTTTCTGTAAGAAACGTTGTTATCGAACAAGTTTTCTATAGAAAACGTTTTTATCGAACAAGCTTACTACTCAAAACACTGTAATAGAATCAGTTGTTTTATTATTTTATTTCTATAGAAAACGTTGTTATCGAACAAGTTTTTTATAGAAAATGATGTCACATGTTTTCTGTAGAAAACGTTGTAATCGAACAAATTTTCTCTAGAGAACGATGTTATCGAACGAATTTTCTATAGAAAATGCTGTTATCGAACAAATTTTCTATAGGAAACGTTGTTGTCGAACAAGTTTTCTGAAGAAAACGTTGTTTTCGAACAAAATTTCTATAGAAAACGATGTTATCGAACAAATTTTTAAAAGAAAATGATGTTATTGAACAAGTTTTCTATAGAAATCGTTGTTATCGAACAAGTTTTCTATAGCAAGCGTTGTTATAGAACAAATTTTCTATAGGAAACGTTGTTAGTTTTCTGTAGAAAACGTTGTTATCGAACAAGTTTTCTATAGAAACGTTGTTATCGATCAAGTTTTCTCTAGAAAACGTTGTTATCGATCAAGTTTTTTATAGAAAACGTTGTTATCGAACAAGCTTTCTATAGAAAATGTTGTTATCGAACAAGTTTTCTATAGAAAATGTTGTTATCGAACAAGTTTTCTCTGGAAAACGTTGTTATCGAACAAGTTTTATATAGAAAACGTTGTTGTCGAACAATCTTTTTATAGAAAACGTTGTTATCGAACAAATTTTTTATATAACACGTTTTTATCGAACAAGTTTTCTATAGAAAACGTTGTTATCGAACAATTTTTGTATACCAAACGTAGATATCGAACTATTCTTCTATAGAAAACGTTGTTGTTGAACAAGTTTTCAATAGAAAACGTTGTTGTCGAACAAATTTTCTATAGAAAACGTTGTTATCGATCAAGTTTTCTATAGAAAACGTTGTTATCGAACAAGTTTTATATAGAAAATGTTGTTGTCGAACAAATTTTCTATAGGAAACGTTGTTATCGAACAAGTTTTCTATAGAAAACGTTGTTATCGAACAAGCTTTCTCTAGAAAACGTTTTTATCGATCAAGTTTTCTATAGAAAACGTTGTTATCGAACAAGTTTTCTATAGAAAACGTTGTTATCGAACAAGTTTTCTCTAGAAAACGTTGTTATCGAACAAGTTTTCTCTAGAAAACGTTGTTATTGAACAAGTTTCCTATAGAAAACGTTGTTATCGAAGTTTTCTCTAGAAAACGTTGTTATCGATCAAGTTTTCTCTGGAAAACGTTGTTATCGATCAAGTTTTCTATAGAAAACGTTGTTGTCGAAAATTTTTTTTATAGAAAACGTTGTTATCGAACAAATTTTTTATATAATACGTTTTTATCGAACAAGTTTTCTATAGAAAACGTTGTTGTTCGAACAAGTTCTCTATAGAAAACGTTGTTATCGAAAATTTTTTCTCTAGAAATCCTTGTTTTGAAAAAGCTTTCTATAGAAAACCTTGTTATCGAACAAGTTTACTACTCAAAACACTGTAAGCGAATCAGTTGTTTTATTGAGAAGGATGTTTTCTGTTGAAAGGGTTGTTATCGAATAAATTTTCTATAGAAAACGTTATGAGCGAACAAGTTTTCAATGGAAAATATTATTATCGAACATGTTTTCTACGGTAAACGATGTAATCGAAAAACTTTTCTTTGATCAAAGTTGTTACCGAAAATGTTTTCTATGAAAAAGTTACTATCGAACACGTGTCCGATTAAAAACGATGTTATCGAACAATTTTTCTATAGAAAACTTTTTTTATAGAAAAAATTCTCTATTGAAAAATTTGTTATCGAAATGGGTTTCTATAGGAAACATTATTATCGAACACCTTTTCTTTTAAAAGATTGTTATGGAACAACTTTTCACTAGAAAGATTTGTTATCGAACAACGATTCTATGTAATACTTTGTAATCGAGAAAGATTTCTGTAGAAAATTTATTATCGGACAACGATTGATGTTATCGAGTATGTTTTCTATAGAAAACATAATTATCGAACAAGTAATATTAGGACAAACATTTCTATCGAACAACTTTTCTAAGGAAATATTGTTATCGAACTAGTTTCTAATGGTAAACGTTGTCATTGAAGAATTCTTAAATAAATAAAGTTGGTATCGAAAAACTTTTCACTTGAAAGACTTGTAATCGAACACACACTTCTATATAAAACCTAATTATCGAAAAATAATATTATATAATAAACTTTGTTATCGAACAATTTTTCCACATAGTTATTCATTAGTAAAAGTTTGTAATCCACACACTTTTCTATAGAAAAGTTTGTTATCGACACACTTTTTTATAGAAAAGTTTGTTATCGACACTCTTTTCTATAGAAAAGTTTGTTATCGACACTCTTTTCTATAGAAAAGTTTGTTATCGACACACTTTTATATAGAAAAGTTTGTTATCGACACACTTTTCTATGGAAAAGTTTGTTATCGACACACTTTTCTATGGAAAAATGTGTCATCGACACACTTTTCTAAAGAAAAGTTTGTTATCGATACTATTTTTTATAAAAAGGTTGGTTATCGACACAGTTTTCTAGAGAAAAGTTTGTTATCGACACACTTTTTTATAGAAAAGTTGGTTATCGACACACTTTTCTATAGAAAAGTTTGTTATCAACACACTTTTCTATAGAAAAGTTTGTTACCGATACTATTTTCTATAAAAAGGTTGTTTATCGACACAGTTTTCTATAGAAAAGTTTGTTATCGACACACTTTTCTATGGAAAAATGTGTCATCGACACACTTTTCTAAAGAAAAGTTTGTTATCGATACTATTTTCTATAAAAAGGTTGGTTATCGACACAGTTTTCTATAGAAAAGTTTGTTATCGACACACTTTTTTATAGAAAAGTTGGTTATCGACACACTTTTCTATAGAAAAGTTTGTTATCAACACACTTTTCTATAGAAAAGTTTGTTACCGATACTATTTTCTATAAAAAGGTTGTTTATCGACACAGTTTTCTATAGAAAAGTTTGTTATCGACACACTTTTTTATAGAAAAGTTGGTTATCGACACACTTTTCTATAGAAAAGTTTGTTACCGATACTATTTTCTATAAACAGGTTGGTTATCGACACACTTTTTTTAATAGAAAAGTTGGTTATCGACACACTTTTCTATAGAAAAGTTTGTTATCGATACTATTTTGTATAAAAAGGTTGTTTATCGACACAGTTTTCTATAGAAAAGTTTGTTATCGACACACTTTTTATAGAAAGGTTTGTTATCGACACACTTTTCCATAGAAATGTTTGTTATCGACACACTTGTTTATAGAAAAGTTTGTTATCGACACGTTTTTCTATAGAAAAATTTGTTATCTACACATTTTTATATAGAAAAGTTTGTTATCGACACATTCTTCTATAGAAAAGATTGTTATCGACACAATTTTCTATAGAAGAGTTTGTTATCGACACACTTTTCTATAGAAAAGTTTGTTATCGACACCCTTTTCTATAGAAATGTTTGTGATCGACACACTTTTCTATAGAAAAGTTTGTTATCGACACACTTTTCTATAGAAAAGTTTGTTATCGACACTCTTTTCGATAGAAAATTTTGTTATCGACACACTTTTCGATAGAAAATTTTGTTATCGACACACTTTTCTATAGAAAAGTTTGTTATCGACACACATTTCTATAGAAAAGTTTGTTATCGACACACTTTTCTATAGAAAAGTTTGTTATCGACACACTTTTCTATAGAAAAGTTTGTTATCGACACATTTTTCCATAGAAAAGTTTGTTATCGACAAACTGTTCTATAGAAAAGTTTGTTATCGACACACTTTTGTATAGAAATGATTGTTATCGACAAACTTTTTATAAAAATGTTTGTTATCGACACACTTTTCTATAGAATTGTTTGTTATCGACACACTTTTCTATAGAAAAGTTTGTTATCGACACACTTTTCTATAGAAAAGTTTGTTATCGACACACTTTTCTATAGAAAAGTTTGTTATCGAATAACTTTTCTATAGAAGTGTTTATTATCGACACAATTTTTTATAGAAAAGTTTGTTATCGACACACTTTTCTATAGAAATGTTTGTTATCGACACACTTTTCTATAGAAAAGTTTGTTATCGACACACTGTTCTATAGAAAAGTTCGTTATCGACACACTTTTCCATAGAAAAATTTGTTATCGACACACTTTTCTATAGAAAAGTTTGTTATCGACACACTTTTCTATAGAAAAGTTCGTTATCGACACACTTTTCTATAGAAAAGTTTGTTATCGACACACTGTTCTATACAAAAGTTCGTTATCGACACACTTTTCTATAGAAAAGTTTGTTATTGGCACACTTCTCCATAGAAATGTTTATTATCGACACAATTTTTTATAGAAAAGTTTGTTATCGACACGCTTTTCTATAGAAAAGTTTGTTATCGAAACACTTCTCTATAGAAGTGTTTATTATCGACAGAATTTTTTATAGAAAAGTTTGTTATCGACACGCTTTTTATAGAAGACACAGTTTTCTATAGAAAAGTTTGTTATCGACACACTTTTCTATAGAAAAGTTTGTTATCGACGCACTTTTCTGTAGAAAAGTTTGTTACCGACACACCCTTCTAAAGAAAAGTTTGTTATCGACACACCTTTTTATTGGAATGTTTAATATCGCCACACTTTTCTATAGAAAAGTTTGTTATCGGCGCACTTTTCTACAGAAAAGTTTGTTATCGATGCACTTTTCTATAGAAGAGTTTGTTATCGACGCACTTTTCTATAGAAAAATTTGGTAACGACGCACTTTTCTATAGACAAGTTTGTTATGGACACACTTTTCTATAGAAATGTTTGTTATCGACACACTTTTCTATAGAAAAGTTTGTTATCGACACACTTCTCTATAGAAGTGTTTATTATTGACACAATTTTTTATAGAAAAGTTTGTT
The DNA here is from genome assembly GCF_047663935.1 of Musca autumnalis. NCBI lineage: Eukaryota > Metazoa > Arthropoda > Insecta > Diptera > Muscidae > Musca > Musca autumnalis. Next base: position 228,899,400 of record NW_027411977.1, read on the forward strand.
ATCGACACACTTTTCTATAGAAAAGTTTGTTATCGATACACTTGTCTATAGAAAAGTTTGTTATCGACACAATTTTTTATAGAAAAGTTTGTTATCGACACACTTTTCTATAGAAAAGTTTGTTATCGACGCACTTTTCGATAGTAAAGTTTGTTATCGACACACTTTCCTATAGAAAAGTTTGTTATCGACACACTTCTCTATAGAAGTGTTTATTATCGACACACTTCTCTATAGAAGTGTATATTATCGACACAATTTTTTATAGAAAAATGTGTTATCGACACACTTTTCTATAGAAAAGTTTGTTATCGACACACTTTTCTATAGAAAAGTTTGTTATCGACACACTTTTCTATAGATAAGTTTGTTATCGACACACTTTTCTATAGATAAGTTTGTTATCGACACACTTTTCTATAGAAAAGTTTGTTATCGACACACTTTTCTATAGATAAGTTTGTTATCGACACACTTTTCTATAGAAAAGTTTGTTATCGACACACTTTTCTATAGAAAAGTTTGTTATCGACACACTTTTCTATAGAAAAGTTTGTTATCGACGCACTTTTCGATAGTAAAGTTTGTTATCGACACACTTTCCTATAGAAAAGTTTGTTATCGACACACTTCTCTATAGAAGTGTTTATTATCGACACAATTTTTTATAGAAAAATGTGTTATCGACACACTTTTCTATAGAAAAATGTGTTATCGACACACTTTTCTATAGAAAAGTTTGTTATCGACACACTTTTCTATAGAAAAGTTTGTTATCGACACACTTTTCTATAGATAAGTTTGTTATCGACACACTTTTCTATAGAAATTTTGTTATCGACACACTTTTCTACAGAAAAGTTTGTTATCGACACACTTCTCTATAGAAGTGTTTATTATCGACACAATTTTTTATAGAAAAAATTGTTATCGACGCACTTTTCTATACAAAAGTTTGTTATCGACACACTTTTCGGTAGTAATGTCAATTTTCCATTATAAACTCATGTTATCGATTAAATAGTATTGTTATCGATTTGTTTATTTGTCGAAAATCGTATTATCGCCAACATTTCCTTTAGAATGAATGATTTATTATTAAACTCCATCCACCCTAGTGTACTTCACTTACATTTAAGGTTCTTTTGACTTTCTTTATTATAGTTGTTTTTATTGTTGCTGTTTCTAGCAAATAAATAAATGTAATGATAGCAATTGTACACAACAACAACAACAGACCGATTCGAGCCAAGACCAATATCCATAATAACCCCGATATTTATGTTATTATTATTACAGCAAATCAACAACTTTGGTTTTTTGTTTTGAGTTTCTTCTTTGTGTCTGTTTTATTGTTGTTTTGCTTTCCAAGAATGTCTTCATTTGTTTGCATTTTTCTAGTTATGTGGACTTTGTTGTGCAGATGGAATTGTTTGCATGTTTTGTTGACTTGGCCATCAAATTAAATTGCCAAACAAAACCCTCAATAACTTAAATGAGACTTAGGGAAAATAAACCACACAATTGGTGGATGGAGTGTTTTTGTTTTTTGATTTTTAAAATTAAAGAAAAGAAGATTTTTTCTTCAAAAATTTCATGGGACATTTTAATTATTTAAAGCAGTTGCCTAAAAGTAGACTTTACTTTTTTATTAAACGGTTCATATTGTGTAAAAACGGCCTTTGCTAGGGTTTGGTGGTGCGTATGAATGATTTTAATTTTAAATTGAGTGACTTTTTCGTGTTTTATAGAAATTTTTGATAAAATTGAGGGTTTTGAACACGAGGTATTATTAATAGCATACAAAAGCTACATAACTCTACCTGAATTGTCCCTTTCATAGAAAAAATCTTGGAATATTATAAATAAAATCGTTGCAAAGAATTTTTTCTGAAATTGAATAAAAAAGCCAATATTCTTATTGATTTGTTTGTTACTGTTCCCAATGGAAATCACGATTGCCACAATTGTTAATATTTTTCGTTTCGTCATTCATTTGTGATAAGTTAAAACACGATAAAAACCTCAAATCCTTTGTTAAATAAATTTGTAATCCTTTAAAATCCCATTTTTTGTTCAAACAACCACAAAAAGGGCCAAAAAGCTTCCGCATTGCTGGGGTTTTCTGTTTTTTTTTTCTTCTCCCTACAAAACATTTCCCAACAGACCACTTCAAAGGACCAAAAAAAACGGCTACTCATTCAGTATTCAGAATTCTCCCAAAAAAAAGAATAAATATTTTTTTCATTTCAACATTTGTGGTCTACCTGCTAGGTGGTACTTTTTGGAATGGTGATGATGATGGGTTCAGTCATCAGGTTATTTTTTTTAATTACTAGTTTTCAGTTCTTTACTTCTGTGTGCTGTTGTTGCTGCCATGGCTCTATTTATTTACCATTACTGGCTTTCAACCGCAGGTATCCTTTCAGAAAAAACGAACCAACAAACGAACAAATTATGTATGTAACAGCATTCAGATAAAACATCATTATATGCAATTTACTTTAGTGGCTGCTAGGCAAATACCCAGGTAATCCATCAAAACACTCAGTCAAGCCACAAAAGTACTCAAAAAAAAAAAGAAAAACAAGAGCCAAGAGGCCACTGGACAAAGTAAAGTTCAATGGCCTTTTGAGGGAGGGTGAACAGAATTGAATAATTTAAAAGTTGATAGTTGGGTTTTATTTTTTGTAGACCACATACCACCCCCATGGGAACAGCTGCTCTAAGTTTCCACAAAAAACTGATATTTTATTTAATTGCCTAAAAGTAGACAACTATTTTAAGAAATGTTTTTGGTAGCTTGTGTAAAAACGCCTCTGTGTCTCTCTCTTTCATTATTTAGGAATTGACTTGAAGGCAATTATCCCGATAACAGACAAACAGACAAGTCATCGACCAACCACAAACGTCAAAAGGACCACCATGTCATGTGACCGACCGATAGAGAAGGTCGGTCATTCGCCGTTCTGTGAAAATATAAAAAATACATTTACAGATTAAAGCTAAAAAAGAATGCCAACGAAAAGATCTAATATTTGTTGTTACCTTCAAGCATCTCCCATGGGTAATATTGTGACGATTTTGTTTCAATGAAACGTTTGGTAAATGCCAAGGATTACTTTAGAACATGTTATCCGTAATGCTTACATTAATATTAAAAATTAATAAATAAACAAAAGAATGAATTTATTTTTAAAATATCACTGACAATAGTGCTCTGTTCCAGAACCTACAAGAAACTACTAAATTTTACTAACTTTACCTTTATGTTATCAAATAAATAAATAAATAAATACGAAAAAATAGTACATTCTTGTAGGTTCTGGTACAGACCATATATGTATGTAGCAAAAATTATTGTTCTGTTCCAGAACCTGCAAGAATCTACACATTTTTACTCCGATAAAAATGTTTCTTTATGTTATCGAAAAAAAATAGTAAAAATGTGTAGATTCTTGCAGTTGGGGACAGACCACATGATTGATAACATCATTTCTTACAGAATATTACATCGATAAAAACCGTCATGAAAACTTCTGCCAATATAAATCACTTCCATTGTGTCGATAATAAGCTTTCTATACAATAGCGTTTCGATAACAAACTTTAAAATCGAAATGTGTGCCGATAATAAACTTTTCCATTGAAAAATCTTTTGATAACGAACTTTTCCATCGAAAAATCTATCGATAAAAACTTTTCCACCAAAAAGTGCTCCGAAAACAACATTTTTTTTATCGGCAAGTATATCGATAACAAACTTTTTCAGCGAAAAGTGTGTCGATAACACAATTATCCATCGAAAAGTGTAAAATTTTACACCAAAGTGCGTCGAAAACAACATTTTTTATCGGCAAGTGTATCGACAACAACCTTTTGAACGGAAAAGTGTGTCGATAACAAACTTTCCCACGGAAAAGTGTGTCGATAACAAACTTTTCCACGGAAAAGTGTGTCGATAACAAAATTTTCCACCGAAAAGTGCATCGATAATAAACTTTCCTTTGAGAAAGTGTAGCGCAGAAAAATGTATCGATAACAACGTTTTATACTTAATTGTGTGTCGATAAAAAAAACTTTTCTATAGAAAAGTGTGTCGATAACAATCTTTTCTCTAGAAAAGTGAATCGATAACAAAATTTTCTATGGAAAAGTATGCCATTAAAAAATTTTTCTTTAGAAAAGTATGTCGATAGCAAACTTACTTTTCTAAAGAAAACTTTTTTACATTTACTATAACAAACCTTGTTATCGATACACTTTTCTGTAGCAAAGCTTGTTATCGACACACTTTTTTATGAAACATGTACATAACAAACTTGTTTTATAAAAAAATGTGTCGGTAACAAACCTAGTAAGAGAAAAATTTCGATAATTAACATTTCTATAGAAACCTGCGACGATAACAAACGTTTCTATTGAAAAGTGTGTCGATAGAAAACCATTCCATAGAAATGTTTATTAATAAAAATTGTTTTTGAAGAAAAGTGTGTCGATAGCAAACTTTTCTATCGAAAAGTGGATCGATAACAAAACTGTGTATGGAAAAGTGTGTCGATAACAAACTTTTCTACGGAATAGTCGTCAACTATATTTTCGATAGCAGAATGCATAAATAACAAAGTGTGTCGATAGCAAACTTTTCCTTAGACAAGTGTGTCGGTAGCAAACTTTCCTGAAGAAAAGTGTCCGGATAATAATATTTTTCATAGAAAATTGTGGCGAAAACAAACTTTTTCATAGAAAAGTGGGTGGATAATGAACTGTTCTATAGAAAGGTGTGTCGATAACAAACTTTTTTTAGGAAAGAATATCGGTAACAAACTTTTCTACAGCAAAGTGTATCGATAACAACATTTTGTATAGAAACGTTAATTTCTATAGAAATGTGTGTCGATATCAAACATTTCTATTGAAATGTGTGTCGATAACAAACTCTTCTACATACAAGTTTATCGATAACAAACTTTTCTTGCCGATAAAAAAAAACTTTCCATTGGGAATGCTGCCGATAATAAATTTTTCTGTAGGAAATTGTATCGATACTAAACTTTTCTATAAAAAAGTGTGTCAATAACAAAATTGTCTATAGACATGTCTGTCGATAACAAACCTTTGTGGAGAAAAAGGGTCGATAACAAATTTGTCTAGGGAAAAGTGTTTCGACAACAAACTTTTCTATAGAAAAGAGTGTCGATAACAAACTTATCTGTAGAAAAGTGTGTCGTTAACAAACTTTTCATATAAATGTTTAGAAAAGTTTGTCGATAACAAACTTTTTTACGGAAAATAACTTTTCTATAGGAAAGTGTTCCGATAACAACGAAAAGTATGTCGATAACATACATTCCTATACATAACTACGTTTTATATAAAAAATTATTGTCGATAACAAACTTTTCTACGGAAAACAACTTTTCTATAGAAAAGTGTTCCGATAACATCGAAAAGTATGTCGACAACATACATACATTCCTATTGATAACAACGTTTTGTATAAAAAATTATATCGATAACAAACTAATCTATATAAAATGATATCGATTACATTATTTTATGAGTCGATAACCAGCTTTTCTCTAGAAAAATGTGTCGATTAAAAAAAGTGAGTCGATAATTCACATTTTTTATTAAAAATATTTCGACAACAAACTTCTCTATGGAAATGTGAGTCGATATCAATTGCTTCAATATGAAAGTCTGTCGATAACAAACTTTTCTACAGAAATGTTTGTCGATAATAAACTTTTTTGCGAAAAGTGTGTCGATAACAATTTTTTCTACAGAAACATGTGTGGGTAACAAACTTTTCTACGGAAAAGTGAGTCAATAATAAATTTCTTTTATGAAAAAGTGAGTGAATAACAACTTTTCTATAGAAAAATTTGTCATCGACACAGCTTTCTATAGAAATGTGTATCGATAACAAACGTTTCTATAGAAAAGTGTGTCAGTAACAAAGTTTTCTATAGAAAACTGTGTTGATGAAGACCTCTTCTTTACATAATTGTGTCTAGAAAAGTGTGTCGATAACAAACATTTTTATGGAAAATGTGTTTCGATAACTAACTTTTCGATGAAAATGTGCATCGATACCAAGTTAATATATCTACAACCAACTTTTTGTATAAACACTTTTCTATACAAAAGTGTGAAGAAACCAAATTATTCTTAAGAGAAATGTGACGATAACAAACTTTTCTCCAGAAAAATGTATTTTTCTATAGAAAGGGGTGTCGATAAAACATTTTTCTGTTGAAAAGTGTGTCGATATTAAACTATTATAAATAAAAGTGGATCGATAAGATTATTTTCTAAAGAAAAATTTATCGATAACAAACTTTTCTAAAGAAAAGTGGGTCGACAGCAAAATTTTCTATCGAAAAGTGTTTCGATAACAAACTTTTCTATGAAACTTTGCATCGATAACAAGTTTTTCTATTGAAAATTGTGTTGATAACAAAGTTTTATCGATAACCAACTTTTTTATATAAAAGTGTGAAGATAACAACAAATTTCTATAGCAAAGGGTGTCTATGACAAACTCTTTTATAGAAAAGTATTTCGATTATAAACCTTTCCATCAAGAAATGTGTCAGTAACAATTTTTTCTTGTGTAGAAAAGTTTTTTATTGAAAAATTCGTTAATAACAATATTTCGGTCTGTTCCAGAACTGCAAGAATCTACTAATTTTTACTATTTTTTCCGATAACATAAAGGAAAAAATGTTATCGTAGTAAAAAATAGTAGATTCTTGCAGGTTCTGGAACAGAGCATTTATGAATGAATTTCGATAAGAACGTTCTCTGTAGAAATGTTACCGATAACAGCGTTTTTATAGAAATATTTTTTCGATAACAAAATGTTCGATAGAAATGTGGTTTATTAACGGCAATTGTTAAAGAAATCACATTCGATAACAACTGTTTTGATGCAAATATTTTCCGATAACAGCATTTTTTAAAGAAAAGTTGTTCAATAACAGAATTGTTTATAGAAAATTTGTTCGACAATAATCGTCGATAGAAATGTAGATCGATAAGAATATTTTTATTATAAATGTTTTTCCACGTTGAAAACTACATTTTTCATTGAAATGTTGTTCGATAACAAAGTTTTTATGGAAAATGTGATTGATAACACCGTTTTCTATAGAAAATTTGTTTGACAACAATTTCTTGTTCGATAACAATGTTTTCTTTAGAAAGCTTGTTCGATAACAATGTTCTCTCTAGAAAACTTGTTCGATAACAATGCTTTTTTTAGAAAACTTGTTCAATAACAATGTTTTCTTTAGAAAACTTGTTCGATAAAAACGTTTTCTATAGAAAACTTGTTCGATTACAACATTCTCTATAGAAACTTGTTCGATTACAAAATTTTTTATAGAAAACTTGTTCGATAACAATGTCTTCTCTGTCTTGTTCGATAATGATGTTTTCTACAGAAAACTTGTTTGATAGCCACGTTTTCTATAGAAACATGTTTTCTGTAGAAAACTTATTCGATAACGACGTTTCCTATAGAAATCGTATTCGATAACAACGTTTTCTATAGAAAAAATTTTCGATAACAACCTTTTCCATTGAATACTCCCTCGATAACAACGTTTTCTATAGAAAACTTGTTCGATAACAACGTTGTCCATTTAAAACTCATTCGATAACACCGTTTCCCATAAAAAACTTATTCGACAACACAGTTTCATGTAGGAAACGTGTTCGATAACAATTTTTCTATAGAAAAATTGTTCGATAACAACAATTACAATACAAAACTTGTTCGATAACAGCGTTTTCTATAGAAAACTTGTTCGATAAAAACAACAAAAACGACGTCTTCTATCGAAAACTTGTTTGATAACAATGTCTTCTATCGAAAACTTGTTCGATAATAACGTTTTCTACAGAAAACTTGTTTGATAGCCACGTTTTCTATAGAAACCTGGTTCGATTACAGTGTTTTCAAAAAACGTATTTGATAACAAAGTTTTCTATAGAAAAATTGTTCGATAACAACGTTTTCCATTGAAAACGTGTTCGATAATAACGTCTTCAATAGAAAACTTCTTCGATAACAACCTTTTCCATTGAAGACTTCCTCGATAACAACGTTTTCTATAGAAAACTTGTTCGATAACAACGATTTCCGTACAGAACTTGTTCGATAACAACGTTTTCCATTGAAAACGTGTTCGAGAGCAACGTCTTCAATAGAAAACTTCTTCGATAACAACCATTTCCATTAAAGACTTCCTGGATAACAACGTTTTCTATAGAAAACTTGTTCGATAACAACGATTTCCGTAGAGAACTTGTTCGATAACAACGTTTTCCATTGAAAACGTGTTCGATAATAACGTCTTCAATAGAAAACTTCTTCGATAACAACCTTTTCCATTGAAGACTTCCTCGATAACAACGTTTTCTGTAGAAAACTTGTTCTATAACAACGATTTCCGTAGAAAATTTGATCGATAACAACGTTTTCCATAGAAAAATTGTTCGATAACAATGTCTTCTATCGAAAACTTGTTCGATAATAACGTTTACTACAGAAAACTTGTTTGATAGCCACGTTTTCTATAGAAACCTGGTTCGATAACAGAGTTTTCAATAGAAAACTTATTGGATAATGACTTTTCCTATAGAAAACGTGTTTTATAACAACGTTTTCCAAAACATTTTTTTCGATAACAACGTTTTCCATTGAAAACGTGTTCGATAACAACGTTTTCAATAGAAAACTTCTTCGATAATAACACTTTCCATTGTATACTTCTTCGATAACAAACTTTTCCATTAAAGACTTCCTCAATAACAACGTTTCCTATACAAAACTTGTTCGATAACAACGTTGTCCATTTAAAACTCATTCAATAACACCGTTTCCTATAAAAATATTGGAGAACACAGTTTCATGTAGGATACATGTTCGATAACAACGCTTTCCATTGAAGACTTCCTCGATAACAACGTTTTCTATAGAAAACTTGTTCGATAACAACGATTTCCGTAGAAAACTTGTTCGATAACAACGTTTTCCATAGAAAAATTGTTCGATAACAATGTCTTCTATCGAAAACTTGTTTGATAGCCACGTTTTCTATAGAAACCTGGTTCGATAACAGTGTTTTCAATAGAAAACTTATTCGATAACGACGTTTCCTATAGAAAACGTATTTGGTACTTATTCGATAACAACTGTTTTAATTAAAAACTTGTTCGATAACAATGTTTTCTATAGAAAACTTCTTCGATAACAACGTTTTCCATTGAAATCTTCTTCGATAACAACCTTTTCCATTTAAGACTTGCACGATAACAACGTTTTCCATAGAAAACTTTTTCGATAACAACGTTGGCCATCGAAACCCCATTCGATAACACCGATTTCTATAAACAAACTTATTCGGCAACACAGTTTCATGTAGGAAACGTGTTCGATAACAATTTTGCTTTAGAAAAGTTGTTCGATAACAACGTTTCCATAGAAGAGTTGTTCGATTACATCGTTTACTATACAAAACTTGTTCATAACACCGTTTTCTGCAGAAAACTTGTTCGATAATAACGTTTTCTATAGAAAATTTACTGGGCATTTATTTATATTTATTTTATATTTTTTCTATAGATAAAATTTGCGATAACTTCTTTTTTCTATAGAAATCTTAATCGATAACATGTTTTTGTAGAGGAATTTTAGTCGATAACCATGTTTTCATTAAATAATTTGGTTCCAATGCAATAGATTTTAATGGAATCTTGTTAGATAACTGCTGTTGCTATAGAGAAAATTATGGATAACAAATGTTGTACAGTAAAATTTTTTGATAACAGCGTTTTCTGTAGAAAATTTGGGCAATAACATTTGCTCTGTTCCAGGACCTGCAAGAAGCTACTATTTTTTACTACGATAACATTTTTTCCTTTATGTTATCGAAAAAAATAGTAAACATTAGTAGATTCTTGCAGTACCGGAACAGACCAAATGTTATTAAAAGAATATATTTGCTCTGTTCCAGAACCTGCAAGAATCTATTAATTTTTACTACGATAACAATTTTCCCTTTATGTTATCGAAGAAAATACTAAAAATTAGTAGATTCTTGCAGTTCTTGAACAGACCAATTTACATTTTTGTTCGATAACACAATTTTCCAATGACTTTTTTTTTTAGATAACAACGAAAATGTTTCTTTCATTTACCTTTCCATTCGAAAAGTTATTCGATGACAACTTCTTTTTTAGGAAAAATCCTTAAAAATGTCCTTTCATTGATTGTTGAAGGCCTCATTCATACAATGAACATTTTTTCCATTTCTAAAAATAACAATTCATTAAAAGTTTGTATTTTAACACAAATCGAAAAAGGTGGGAAAAAAACTTCATTAACGAGCCAACACCGAGCCAGCAGTCAATTTAACAATGGAAAACTTTGAGGCTACGTGCAAAAGTTTGGAAAAACATAAAACTTTTTTTGCGCTTACCTTAACGCTTTTTTTATTTCGTGAACATTTCAACAACATAAAAGTTAATTATAAAACTAATGATATACTTTTTCTTTTTTTGGATTCTTTTCTTTTCAAGGTTAACGAACGTTAACAGGAGGAGGACGGACAGGACACCCGAAACAAAAGCATAAACAAAAATAAGAAAGGATTAAAGGCTGTCAAAGTTTTTTTGAAACATAAAAAATTGGAAGTCTAACTTAAATTTGTAGCTAAAAGCCGGACATTTTTAACGGAAAGAGAAGTGAAGACACTTTAAAGAGAAGCAAGAGTAAGAAGAGTGGTGGAATTCAAAGAGAACTTGGAAGAGAGGGTCTTTATAGTTGTGATTTTATGCAAAGACAGCCATCAATTCTCATTGGGATCTTTGTTTATTTACAAACGGAAAAGAGAGGGAGAGAGAAAGCAACTGTTGTTCCAAAGAGTAAAGACAGTGTCATATATAGAGAACGAAATACAAGAGAATTTGCCACTGAATGGTCCTTTGTTGTGAATTGCTGAATTTCAAGACATTTTTGTAAAGAAACCCATGGGTTGTTGAGAAAACTTTTGTGGGAAACTGCTGAAAGATAAGAAAGCTGGTCCTTTCTTGCCGACATAAAGAAAGGTGTCCAAGAAGCCGCACATAACGGATCTTGGATTAGAGAAGTGTAGAGAGAGTGAGTTTACCCTTACCGTAAGAGATAATATATTTCCCTACGTGCTCTTTATTTCAAGTGGTGACAACTCCAACCAAACTGTTCACTTCTTGATCCCTCAACTCGCCTTTATGCAGCCTGCGAACTCCTAACCGTTTTAATTCCTCAAATTGTAAAAAAATCTAAAAAAATACGCTTATGATTGCCAAGCAGAAAGCTAGACCTTAACATAGCTTGACGCTAACGCGTTAAAGAAACATACGTACGCCCTTATCCTCCGTCACCCTCCCCCCAAATACTAGCAACGGATTTTTGGGGCAAACGAGTGAAAAACTAACGGCTACAAAGTGAATTTATTTCAGCATACCATGTCCTCAATATCGGCGCAAGGCGTGGTCGAACGTGCCTCCGCTGAACTATCCAAGCGTATCAATGGCCTCGGCTTGCGTTCGAAACATCACCATGGCAATAGCAACAGTTCGACGACAACAACAAACAACAGTAACACAACAACAACCAGCGGAGGTAATAATCCCACAACAAACAACTCCTCTTCTACAGCGGCGAACTCCTCAAACTCCGGCTCCTCTTCGTCGTCCAATTCTTCAACGTCGTCGTCGTCCTCATCCTCCTCGGGTAGCGGTAAAACCTCGGTAATGGAACGTGTAACCAATGCTCTCTGTGGTGGCAACTCGAATGCCAACTCCAATGCAAACAATTCCAACTCTCAAAACAATTCCCAGACACACAGTACAACAGTAACAAGCGGAGGTGGTGGTGGTCTTATTACGCCGGACAAGCCCAGCCGGGCCGGCACAATTAGCAACACAAGTCAGCAGCAACAGAATACCCAGAATACCCAGCATCACACGTTGCAGCACCACATGACAACGACAACCACATCCGTCAACAATTACCAACTTCTACAACAGCAGCAACAACAACAGTCCCACAAAGCTCCAACTCCCTCCCAGCACCAGCAGTATTTAAGTTCGCAAATAGCAAATTCCACGCTAATCAATTCGAATCTCATGAATCCGGCGGCCACACCACCCACGGTACCAAACATTCCATTGGGTGCCCCACCCACACCCACAGTCAACTCCATAGCCAAGCAAATGAACATCACCATACCAGGCTCGGGTCCCGCACCCCAATTCACCACCATGGGCATGGTGGCGGCCCAAAAATCGCAATCACTTACCCCCTTACAAATGCGCAAACAGCTACCCAATCCCCATTTGCATCATCCCTATGCAGCAGCTGCAGCGGCAGCGGCAGGTGGCCCAGCCACCCAATTGGCCCAAGCAGTAACACAATCCGCCTTGATCATACCCAAGCTACCACCTCCCATAACCTCAATCGATGTCCTGGTGCAGGACGAGAGATTCCTCAATAAATTCTTTTTATATTTCAATTCGTATGAGCGGCGGATTCTAGCTCAAGTTTGTATGAAATGGCGTGATGTCCTGTATCGGAGTCCCCGCTTTTGGTCAGGTCTGTTGCCCACCCTGCAGTGTCGTGAACTGAGGCAAATGAATGCCACAGATCGGGTGAAACTTTTCAATTCGTTGATACGAAGGGGATTTCATGCTTTGGCATTGGTGGGGGCAAATGATGATGATGCCTACGATGTGGTCCATTCATTTACACTGGCATCGAAACATATACACTCGTTGTCGCTCAGATGTTCCTCAATATCGGATCGAGGTTTGGAGGCGTTGCTGGATCATTTACAGGTGAGTACGAAAATACTTTGACATACAAAAACTAGCGATAAGGAGATAATTTCATTTAATGTATAGTCGATAACAGCAAGAAAAGTTCGATAAACTACTTCTTCTACTGAAAAACTGATCGATAACAAAATTTCTTGTGGAAAAGTTGTTCGATAACAACATTTCCCTTAGGGGAGAGTTTTTCGATAAAACATTTTTTCTAAAGAAAAGTGGTTCGACAACAGCTTCTTATCAGGAAAAGTTGTTCGATAACACATATTTTCATAAAAAAATTGTTCGATAACATATTTTTTTCATAGAAAAGTTGTTCGATAACAACTTTTTTTCATAGAAAAGTTGTTCGATAACAACTTTTTTCATAGAAAAGTTATTCGATAACAACTTTTTCTATAGAAAAGTTGTCCGATAACAACCCTTTCTATAGAAAAGTTGTTCGATAACAACTTTTTCTATAAGAACGTTGTTCGATAACAACTTTTTCTATAGAAAAGTTGTTCGATAACAACCTTTTCTATAGAAAAGTTGTTCCATGACAACCTTTTCCATAGAAAAGTTGGAAAAGTCTTTCGATGACAGCTTTGCTGGAAAATATGTTCGATAATTGTTCGATAAAAACTTTTTCTATTGAAAAATTTTCCGATAACAACTTATTCTATAGAAAGTTGCTCGATAACAACTTTTTCTATTGAAATGCTAATAACATTTTTTCCCATATAAAAGTTGTTCGATAACAACCATTTCTATAGAAAAGTTGTTTGATAACAACCTTTTCTGTAGAAAACTTGTTAGGTAACTACCTTTTCTATAGAAAACTTGTTTGAAAACTTCTATAGAAAAGTTGTTTCTTTAAAATTTTTTCTATAGGAAAGTTGTCCGATGACTATTCTTTGCAAAGAAAAGTTGTCCGATAACAACTATTTCTTTAAAAAGTTGTTCGATAACGACTTTTTCTATTAAAAAGTTGTTCGATAACAACCTTTTCCATAGAAAAGTAGTTCGATAACAAGTTTTTCTTAAAAAAAAAGTAGAGCGATAACAACCTTTTCTATAAAAAAGTTATTAAACTACTTTCCTGTAAAAATAATTTCGATAAAAAATTGTTCTATAGAAAAGTTGTTCGAAAACAACCGTTTCTATAGAAAAGTTGTTCGATAACAACCTTTTCTATAGAAAAGTTGTTCGATAACAACCTTTTCTATGTAAAAGTTGTTCGATAACAACTTTTTCTATAGAAAAGTTATTCGATAACAGAATTTTCTATAGAAAATTTGTTCGATAACAACCTTTTCTATAGAAAAGTTGGTCGATAACAATCTTTTCTATAGAAAAGTTGTTCGATAACAGCTTTTTCTATAAAAAAGTTGTTCGATAACATCTTTTTCTATAAAAAAAGATGTTTAATAACAACTTTTCTGTAAAAAAAATTCGGTAACAACTTTTTCTAAAGAAAAGTTGTTCGATAACAACTTTTTCTATAGAAAAGTTGTTCGATAACAACTTTTTCTAGAGAAAAGTTGTTCGATAACAATCATTTCTATAGAAAAGATGTTCGATAACAATCATTTCTATAGAAAAGTTGTTCGATAACAATCTTTTCTATAGAAAATTTGTTCGATAACAACCTTTTCTATAGAAAAGTTGTTCGATAACAACCCTTTCTATAGAAAAGTTGTTCGATAACAATACTTTCCTTCGACATTTTTTTTTTCGATAAATGCTTTTTCCATAGAAAAGTTGTTCGATAACGACTTTTTCTATAGATAATTTGTTCGATAACAACTTTTTCTATATATACGTTGTTCGATAGCAACCCGTTTCATAGAAAAGTTGTCGCGATAACTACTTTTTCCGGAGGAAATTTGTTTGAAAACAAATTTTTGTACAGAAATATTCTTCGAAAACAAAATTTTCCATAGAAAAAGTAACCGATAACGATTTTTGCTTTAGAAAAGTTGTTCGATAACAACTTCATCCATAGAAAAGTTGTTCGATAACAACTTTATACATCGAAAATTGTTCGATAACAAGAAAATTTTTTTGATAACAACAGCTTTTACAGAAAATTTGTTCGATAGCAACTTTTTCTACGGAAAAGTAGTTCGATAACAGCTTTTCCTACAGAAAAATTTTTCTTTAACAACATGTTAAACACAAAGGTTGTTCGATAAATATTTTCCATAGAAAATAGGTTCGATAACACCTTTTCTATAGAAAATATGTTCGATTACAACCTTTTCTATAGAAATGTTGTTCGATAACAATCTTTTTGTAGAAAAGTTTTTCGATAGCATTTTTTTTAGAAAAGTTGTTCGATAACAACTTTTTCTGTAAACATATGTCCGATAAAAAATTGTTCTATAGAAAAGATGTTCGATAACAACTTTTTCTAGAGAAAAGTTTTTCGATAACAACATTTTCTACAGGAAAGTGGTTTGATAACTATATTATCGATAGTAAATTATTCCGTAACAGCTTTTTTATAGAAAAATAGTTCGATAACAACCTTTTCTATACAAAAGTTGTTTGATAACAACTTTTTTTATAAAAAAGTTGTTCGATAACAACTTTTACTATAAAAGTGTTCGGTAATAGCTGTTTCTCTAGAAATTGTGTCCGATAACAACACTGTCTATAGGTAACAACCTTCTCTGTAGTAAAGTTGTTCGATAACAACTTTCTCTGTAGAAAAGTTGTTCGATTATAACATGTTTAATAGACAACGATAACAAGGTTTTATTTAGTCAATTTACATTTTAATTTCATTCTCAGTAATGCACCTCAGCTGTTCACTCTTTTCCCAAATTACCCTTTTAAATTTCAAATAATAAGCTCCCTGAAAGTATACTTCAAAATGTTTAATCATTATTATTAAGTGGAATATTTCGGGCCAGCTACATGACATGCAGCCTGGCCGCTCGTTACAAATTCAAATGACATCAAAAAATGACATGGCATGGCTCATTGTTTAATTTTGACATTGACTTATTGACAGTGGCAAAGCAATAACGGCACTGCCATCATCCGCGTCAACATCATTAGCAGCATGATTGTCATTATCAACGCCATCATGACTGTCATCATCATCATCGTAAAGAAGAACAAATGCAAATATGTACCTAAATAAAGCTTAGGATGGATGCCATAGCGCTTGTACTTGTACTAAATATTCATGGCATCTAATGCACAACTACAAACATATTTTATATGGAACAGCCACTACAAAGTAGGGAGCATGCGAGAGGGAGTTGAGGGGAGGGACATAACATTGCAAAAAATATTGTAAATTTTTGCTTTTGACAAATTTGTTTGATTGCGCGTAACTGGGCCATGAAACGTGATGTGTAGATATCTGTGTATGTATATTATATGTATGTGTGTGTGTGTGTGCCTGTCATGCACTGTCAGTGAGAGTGAATGCATATTCATTCCTCTGCTGTGTACTTTAGTTGCAATTTAAAAGTTGTAAAAATTTGTGCAAACGTGTTGTTCACTTAACAAATGCTGTTATTGTTGTTGTTACTTCTCCTTTCTCCTGACAAATGTTGATATTTGAAATGTCATTCTTCACTTCAAATGTTCATTGTTTGTATTTATTTGTTTATTGATGCGATAAATTTGCCAATATGAATGAGCGGAGGAATTAGTGTTGTAATGACAGATGATGACAATGATGATAGAGAGAGAGAGAGTTATGCCAATGAGAGGGACTTATTTAAACTTTATTTAAAGCATACTTTTAGGTTGTTAAATTAGAACGAATGTTATTTTATGTGGGCTAAAATAGAGAAAGTATTCAAAAAATTTAAGAATTTATGTCTGAATTTATGGAAACTATTTTGAAAGCAAACATTTCATTAGAAATTTGCCAACATTTAATTTTCCATTAAACTAAATTCATCAGAAATTCTTAGAACTATTTTCTAAGGCAAGCATTTAGACGGGAATGTTTGCAGTTTATGGAAATTTTAAAACAACATCAAAAATGTATGGCATAGACAATTAACCAATCAACAGACTGTAAATATTAAAACATGAAATTTGAAATTCTCCGAATTAATAATGCAAATTGCTTTAGATTAAAAATTAAAAACTAATGGAATTTCTTTGAAATATTTCTAATCATAATTTCTTAAACGATTTATTAGTTATTCGGGGAATTGTAAGTAGTATAAATGGGGGAAAATAATTTATTTAAATAAAAAATTTAACATAAAAAGGAAGAAATTGATGTGAAATTTGTTTGGATAATGGAAATAACAAATATCCGTTATTTAAGTCACTGTCAATGTCAAAATTAAACAGTGGAACATGTCATGTTATTTTCTCATGTCATTTGTATTTCTAATTGCTGCATGTCATGTTCAGGATAATATCAAACTTAATATTAGTGATTAGATATTTCGAAGTATACTTTTAGGAAGCTATCATTTAAATTTGGTCATTCAAAAGGTAAATAAGGAGATAATTATGAAGAGAGAGATTTTATTGTATTTATGATAGTTGGAAATGTGTAAGCCTTATCCACGATGTGTGGATAAGGTGTACAGCTAAGGTATTTACCTTATCTACGTTGTTTGGATAAGGTATTTGCTTTATCCACGTTGTTTATATAAGGCTTTTACTTTATCCGCATTGTTTGGATAAGGTACTTACTTTATCTACGTTGTTTGGATACGGTATTTTCCTTACCCACATTGTTTGGATGAGGTATTTACTTTATACACGTGGCTTGGATAAGGTATTTACCTTATCCACGTTGTTTGGATAAGGTATTTACTTTATCCACGTTGTTTGGATACGGTATTTACTTTATCCGCGTTGTTTGAATGAGGTATATACCTTATCCACGGTGTTTGGATAAAGTATTTACTTTATCCACGTTGTTTGGATAAGGTATTTACCTTATCCAGGTTATTTGGATCGGGTATTTACCTTAACCGCGTTGTTTGATATGGTATTTACTTTATCCACGTTGTTTGGATAAGGTATTTACTTTATCCACGTAGTTTGGATAAGTTATTCACTTTATCCACGTTGTCTGGATAAGGTATTTTCATTACCTAGGTTGTTTGGATAAGATATAAAGCTTATCCACGTTTTTTGGATAATGTATAAACGTTATCCACGTTTTTTGGATAGTGTATAAACGTTATCCACGTTGTTTGGATAAAGTATATACCTTATCCACGGTGTTTGGATAAAGTATTTACTTTATCCACGTTGTTTGGATACGGTATTTACCTTATCCACGTTGTTGGGATATGGTGTTTACTTTATCTACATTGTTTGATTAAGGTATTTACATTAACTAGGTTGTTTGGATAAATAAATAAAAAATAAATAAAAAAGGTATTACTTTATCCACGTTGCTTGAATAAGGTATTTACTTTATCCACGTTGTTTGGATAAGGTATTTACTTTATCCACGTTATTTGGATAAGGTAGTTTCCTTATTCACTGTGTTTGGATAAGGTTTTTACTTTATCCATGTTGTTTGGACAAGGTATTTACTTTATCCATGTTGTTTGGATAAGGTATTTACATTACCCAAATTGTTTGGATAAGATATAAAGCTTATCCACGTTTTTGGGATAATGTATAAACCTTATCATCGTTGTTTGGCTAAGATATTTACTTTATCTACGTTGTTTGGCTAAGATATTTACTTTATCTACGTTGTTTGGAAAAGGTATTTACTTTATCCACGGTGTTTGGATAAGGTATTTATCTTATACACCTTGTTCGGATAAGCTATTTACTTTGCCCACGTTGTTTGGTTAAAGTATTTATTTTATCCACGTTGTTTGGTAAGGTATTTCCTTTGCCCATGTTGTTTGGATAAGGTATGTACGTTATCCACGTTGTTTGGATAAGGTATTTACTTTATACACGTTGTTTGGAGAAAGTATTTACCTTATCCAAGTTGTTTGGATAAGGTATTTACTTTATCTGCGTTGTTTGGATAAAGTATTTACATTATCCACGTTGTTTTGATAAGGTATTTACTTTATCCACATTGTTTGGATAAGTATTTACTTTATCCAAGTTGTTTGGATAAGGTATTTACCGAATCCATGTTGTTTGGATAAGGAATTTACTTTATCCACGTAGTTTGGATAAGATATTTACTTTATCCACGTAGTTTGGATAAGATATTTACCTTATCCACGGTGTTCGGATAAGGTATTTACTTTATCCATGTTGTTTGGATAAGGTATTTACCTTATCCACGCTGTTTGGATAAGGTATATACCTTATCCACGGTGTTTGGATAAGGTATTAACTTTATCCGCGTTGTTTGGATAAGGTATTTACTTTATCCGCGTTGTTTGGATACGGTATTTCCACGTTGTTTGGCTAAGGTATTTTCTTATCCACGTTGTTTGGCTAAGGTATTTTCCTTATCCACGTTGTTTGGATAGGGTATTAACCTTATCCACGTTGTTTGGATAAGGTATTTACTTTATCCACGTTGTTTGTATAAGGTATTTACTTTATCCACGTTGCTTGAATAAGGTATTTACTTATCCACGTTATTTGGATAAGGTATTTAACGTATCCAAGTTGTTTGGACGAGGTATTTACTTTATCCACGTTGTATGGATAAGATATTTAGCTTATCCACGGTGTTTGGATAGGGTATTTACTTTATGCACGTTGTTTGGTACATTATCCAGATTGTTTGGATAACGTATTTACTTTATCCACGTTGTTGGATAAGGTATTTACTTTATCCACGTTGTTTGGATACGGTATTTCCACGTTGTTTGGCTAAGGTATTTTCTTATCCACGTTGTTTGGCTAAGGTATTTTCCTTATCCACGTTGTTTGGATGGGGTATTAACCTTATCCAAGTTGTTTGGACGAGGTATTTACTTTATCCACGTTGTATGGATAAGATATTTAGCTTATCCACGGTGTTTGGATAAGGTATTTACTTTATCCACGTTGTTTGGATAATGTATAAATGTTTTCCACGTTGTTTAGATAAGGTATTTACCTTATCCACGTTGTTTGGATAAGGTATTTACTTTATTGACGTTGTTTGGATAAGGTATTTACTTTATTCACGTTGTTTGAATAAGGTATTTACCATATCCACGATATTTGGATAAGGTTTTTACTTTATCCACGTTGTTTGGATAAGGTATTTACTTTATCCACGTTGTTTGGAAAAGTTATTTACTTTATCCATGTTGTTTGGAAAAGTTATTTACCTTATCCACGTTGTTTGGATAGGGTTTTTTCCTTATCCACCGTGTTTGGATAGGGTATTTACCTTATCCACGGTGTTTGGATAAGGTATTTACTTTGTCCACGTTGTTTGGATAAGGTTTTTACTTTGTCCGCATGGTTTGGATAAAGTATTTGCTTTATCCACGTTGTTTGGATAAGGTATTTTTCATATCCACGGTGTTTGGATATGGTATTCACTTTATCCACGTTGTTTGGATAAGGCATTTACTTTATCCACGTTGTTTGAAAAAGGTATTTACTTTATCCACGTTGGATAAGGTTTTTACTTTATCCGCATGGTTTGGATAAAGTATTTGCTTTATCCACGTTTTTTTGGATAAGGTATTTTCCTTATCCACGTTGTTTGGATAAGGTATTTACTTTATCCACGTTGGATAAGGTTTTTACTTTATCCGCCTTGTTTGGATAAGTATTTGCTTTATCCACGGTGTTTGGATAATGTATTTGCTTTATCAACATTGTTGGATAAGGTATTTACATTACCCGGTTTGTTTGGATAAGATATAAAGCTTATCCATATTTTTGGATAATGTATAAACGTTATCTACGTTGTTTATATGAGGTATTTACTTTATCCAAGTTGTTTGGATAAAGTATTTTCTTTATCCACGGTGTTTGGATAAGGTATTTTTTTATCCACATTGTTTGGATAAGGTATTTACTTTATCCACGTTATTTGGATATGGTTTTTACTTTATCCACGTTGTTTGGATATGGTATTTGCCTTATCCAAGTTGTTTGGATAAGCTATTTACTTTATCCACGTTGTTTGAAAACTGTATTTACCTTATACATGTTGTTTGGATAAGGTATTTGCTTATCCACTGTGTTTGGATAAGGTTTTTACTTTATCCATGTTGTTTGGATAAGGTATTTACCTTATGCACGTTGTTTGGATAATGTATTTTCCTTATCTACGGTGTTTGGATAAGGTATTTATTTTATCCGCATTGTTCGGATAAGGTATTTGCTTTATCCACGTTGGTTGGATAAGGTATTTTCCTTATCTACGGTGTTTGGATAAGGTATTTACTTTATCCACATTGTTTGGATAAGGCATTTACTTTATCCACGTTGTTTGAAAAAGGTATTTACCTTATCCACGTTGTTTGGATAATGTATTTACTTTATCCACGTTGTTTGGATAATATTTTTACTTTATCCGCATTGTTTGGATAAGGTATTTGCTTTATCCACGTTGTTTAGATAGGGTTTGCTTTATACACGTTGTTTGGATGAGGTATTTACCATATCCACGTTGTTTGGGTAACTTATTTTCTTTATCCACGTTCTTTGGATAAGGTATTTACTTTATTCACGTTGTTTGGATAAGATTTTTACTTTATCCACGTTATTTGAAAAATGTATTTACCATATCCACGTTGTTTGGATAAGGCATTTACCATATCCACGATGTTTGGATAAGATATTTACCTTATCCACGGTGTTTGGATTAGGTATTTACTTTATCCACGTTGTTTGGATAAGTTATTTACCTTGTCCACGGGGTTTGATAAGGTATTTACTTTATTCAAGTTGTTTGGATAAAGTATTTACATTATCCACGTTGTTCGGATAAGGTATTAATTAATGTTATCCGTAGATTCCAACCATTCTGGATAAAAGGGTTTTCGCATTTTAATACTTTGGATAAAAGGTAATTCTTATCCAAACGCCACGGATAAAGTATTTTTTTCCTCCAAAGATCACGGATAAAACATTTTTTTCGATAAAGCGCCATGTGTTATTGAATTTTCTTATAAAAACATAACAGATAAATGTTTTTCTTTATGTAAACAACCCGGAGAAAGAACTTTTCTCCTAAAAACTTCACGGATAAAGCAATTTCCTCATTCAAACACCACGGATGAGGCGTTTCCTTAATTTTAACACCACATATTACAAATCCTTCTTATGTAAACACCACGGATCAACGTACTTTTTTATCCAAGTATTCCGGATAAACGGTTTGAACAACTCCGAATAAAAGAAATTCTTATTCCACTGCTTCGGATAAAGAGTTTTGCGAGCCCAAACATTACGGATAAAGATGTTTTGCTCATTAAATAAAGAAGTTTGAACGTGGTTTGATAGCATATCGCACCTGTTCAACAAAAGGGTAGTAACTCAAAATTGTGAAATTTTCACTTTTTAATAAAAAAACGATAGATAATGATTAACTCCATCTACTGTAAAAATTTCCCATTGTTTTGTCTACCCTTTCGTCAAAAAATACCGTTAAGTATGAATAGGTTTTTGTCTCTACTGAAAAGTAAGAAATTTTGAGTTGCTTCCCTTTTGTTGAACAGGTGCGATATAAAGAATTTTGAAGGTAATTTGATACTAGTCAAAGTAGCTGTATACCTGGCAAAGAAGTTTGAAGGTGGCTTGATACTCGGGGAAGAAATTTGAAGGTGGTTGGATTCTCGAGAAAGTAGCTTGATACCCGACAACGAAGTTCGAAGATGGTTTAATACCCGATAAAGAAGTTTGAAGGCGGTTTGCTATAAAATATGGAAGTTTGAAGGTGCTTTGATACAAAATAAGAAAGTTTGATACCCTACAAAGAAGTTTGAAGGTGGTTTGAAGCAAAATAGGGAAGTTTGATAGCAGACAAACAAGTTTGAAGGTGGTTTGATACCCGATGGAGAAGTTTGAAGGTAGTTTTATACAAAAAATTAAGTTTGACACTCGGCAAAGAAGTTTGAAAGAGGTTGGATACCCCACAAAGAAATTTGAAGGTGGTTGGAAACTCGAGAAAGTAGATTGAATTACCGCCAAAGAATTTTGAAAGTGGTCTGATACTCGGGAAAGTAGTTTGATACTCGACAAAGAAGTTTGAACATGGCTTTATTGCACATAAAGTAGTTTGAAGGTAATTTGATGCCCGAGAAAGTAGTTTTATACCCGTTAAAGACGTTTGAAAGTGGTTTGGTACTCGAGGAAGTAGATTGATCCCCGACGAAAAGTTTGAAGGTGGTTTGACACCCCATAAAGAAGTTTTAAGGTTGTTTGATACGAAATAAGGAAGTTTCATACCCGACAAAGAAGTTTGAAGGTGGTTTGACACCCGATAAAACAGTTTTAAGGTGGTTTGATATCCGATAAAGACGTTTCAAGGTGGTTTGATACGAAATAAGGAAGTTTGATACCCGAGTAAGAAATCTGAAGGTAGTCTGATACTCGAGAAAGTAGTTTGACACCCGACAAAGAAGTTCGAAGTTAGTTTGGTACCCCATAAAAACGTGGTTTAATAACCGATAATAACATTTTGAAAAGGTTTGATACAAAATCATGCAGTTTGATACCCGATAAAGAAGTTTGAAGGTGGTTTGACGCAAAATAAAGAAGTTTGATAACGGACAAAGAAGTTTAAAGGTGATTTGATAGAACATAAAGATGTTTGAAGGTAATTTGATACTCGAGAAAGTATTTTTATGTCTGGCAAAGAAGTTTGAAGATGGTTTGATAACCGACAAAGAAGATTGATAAAGAAGTTTGAAGGTGGTTGATACAAAATAAAGAAGTTTGAAGGTGTTTTGATACAAAATAAAGAAGTTTGATAACCGATAATGACGTTTGAGGGTGGTTTGTGCAAAATTAAGAAGTTTGATAACCGAAAAAGAAGTTTGAAGGTGGTTGGGTAGCACATAAAGAAGTTTGAAGATAATTTGATACTCCAGAAAGTATTTTTATGCCTGGCAAAGAAGTTTGAAGATGATTTGATACCCGATAAAGAATTTTGAAGGTGGTTTGATACAAAATAAGGAATTTTGATCCCCGATAAAGAAGTTTGAAGGTAGTCTGATACTCGAGAAAGTAGTTTGAGACCGAAGGTAGTTTGAGTTTGAGTTCGAAGGTAGTTTGGTACCCCATAAAAATGTTAGAACGTGGTTTAATAACCGATAAAGAAATTTTGAAAAGGTTTGATATAAAATAATGCAGTTTGATACCCGATAAAGAAGTTTGAAGGTGGTTTGATGCAAAATAAAGATGTTTGATAACCGACAAAGAAGTTTAAAGGTGATTTGATAGCACATAAAGATGTTTGAAGGTAATTTGATACTCGAGAAAGTATTTTTATGTCTGACAAAGAAGTTTGAAGATGGTTTGATACCCGACAAAGATATTACAATGAGATTTGATACTTGAGAAAGTAGTTTGATACCCGACAAAGAAGTTTGAAGATGGTTTGATATCCGATAAATAAGTTTGAAGGTGGTTTGGTAGCACTTAAAGAAGTTTGAAGATAATTTGATACTCGAGAAAGTGGATTTGAACTTAACAAGGAAGTTTGAAGATGGTTTGACACCCGACAAAGACATTTGAACAAGTTTTGAAACTCGAGAAGGTAGTTTTATACCTGGCAAAGAAGTGTGAAGATGGTTTGATACCCGACAAAGAGGTTTGAACGAGATTTGATACTTGAGAAAGTAGTTTGATACCCGATAAAGAAGTCTGAAAGTGGTTTGTTACAAAATAAGGAGGTTTCATAACCGACAAAGAATTTTAAAGGTGGTCTGATAGCACATAAAGAAGTTTGAAGGTAATTTGACACTTGAGAAACTAGTTTTATACCTGACAAAGAAGTTTGAAGGTGGTTTGATACCCGACAAAGACATTTGAACAAGACTTGAAACTCGAGAAAGTAGTTTTATACCTGGCAAAGAAGTTTGAAAATAGTTTCATACCCGCTAAAGAAGTTTGAAGGTGGTTTGATACAAAATAAAGAAGTTTGATAACCAACAAAGAAGTTTGAAGATACCCGACAAAGACATTTGAACAAGACTTGAAACTCGAGAAAGTAGTTTTATACCTGGCAAAGAAGTTTGAAAATAGTTTCATACCCGCTAAAGAAGTTTGAAGGTGGTTTGATATAAAATAAGGAAGGTTGATACCCGATAAAGAAGTTTGAAGGCGGTTTGACACAAAATAAAGAAGTTTGATAACCACCAAAGAAGTTTAAAGGTGGTTTGATAGCACATAAAGAAGTTTGGTAAAGAAGTTTGAAGATGGTTTGATACCCGACAAAGACATTTGAACAAGATTTGAAACTCGCGGTAAAAGAGTTTAAGATGGTTTGATATCCGTTAAAGAAGTTTGAAGGTGGTCTGATACAAAATAAGGCTGTTTAATACCCGATAAAGAAGTTTGAAGGTGGTTTGATACAAAATAAAGAAGTTTGATAACCAACAAAGAAGTTTGAAGATATCCGACGAAGACATTTGAACAAGATTTGAAACTCAAGAACGTAGTTATATACGTGGCAAAAGAGTTTGAAGATGGTTTGATACCCGCTAAAGAAGTTTGAAGGTGGTCTGATACAAAACAAGGATGTTTGATACCCGATAAAGAAGTTTGAAGGTGGTTTGATACAAAATAAAGAAGTTTGATAACCACCAAAGAAGTTTAAGGGTGGTTTGATAGCTCATAAAGAAGTTTGAAGGTAATTTGATACTCGAGATGCCTGACAAAGAAGTTTGACGATGGTTTGATACCCGACAAAGAAATTTGATCGAGATTTGATACTTGTGAAAGTAGTTTGATACCCGATAAAGAAGTTTGAAGGTGGTTTGATACAAAATAAAGAAGTTTTATAACCACCAAAGAAGTTAGAAGGTGGTTCGATAGCACATAAAGAAGTTTGAAGGTAATTTGATACTCGAGAAAGTATGTTTATGCCTGACATAGAAGTTTGAAGATGGTTTGATACCCAACAAAGAAGTTTGAACGAGATTTGATACTCGAGGAAGTAGTTTGATACCCGACAAAGAAGTTTGAAGTTGGTTTGATACCCGATAATTAAGTTTGAAGATGTTTTGATAGAAATAAAGAAGTTGGATACCCGACAAAGAAGTTTGAAGGTGGTTTGGTACCCCATAAAACAGATAGAAGGAAATTTGAAGCTCGAGACGGTAGTTTTGCACCTGGCAAAGAAGTTTGAAGGTTGTTTGATACTCGAGAAAATAGATTGATCCTCGACAAAAAAGTTGGAAAGTGGTCTATAGTCGAGCAAGTAGTTTTGATACCCCACAAAGTAGTGTGATGGTGATTTGATACTCGAGAATGTAGTTTGAAATTCGAGAAAGGAGTTTTAAGGTAGTTTGATACCCGACAAAGAAGTTTGAAGGTGTTTTGGTACTCGAGAATGTTGTTTATACCCGACAGAGAAATTTTCTGCAAAGTTTGAGACTTGAGAAGGTAGTTTGAATCCCCTTAAAGGAACATGAGGTTGGTTTGATACTTTAGAAGGTAGTTTGATAGCCGGTCTATTTGTTCAGTTACCCCCTACGCTTAAATCCACTTTAAGGTCACTACTTGGATCGTGTTAAAATTTTAGTAGCGAGAAGACATTGTGGTCCTCTCTATAACATTATATTTTTTGGTAGGGTTAGCCAATACTACCTGAGATGTGATCTCCAATACTAAAGACCACAAAGGCTATATCTTTATTACAATGATATAATTTTATTCTCCATACTTCTCTAGATAATGGTCCGAATGTTCATAGCCCTACCCAAGTGGTATTCTGGTGGTAAAAAGGATTACGATTTATTTTTTGGTGTAGACTGTGATGATTTTTTCTATTATTGGACTAATGCCTAAACTACTATAACTTCCTTTGTCACCTACAAAAATACTATTTATTTATAAAATTAGGTATCTGTTCATAGTACATTTAGGTCCACTACTCCTCGTTTCACTATAGATTTTTAGATCTGCCCTAAAATGGGTTTTGTAGTCAAAGAAATGTAGGTTTTATAGTTTGTGGTCCTTCATAGAGAAAATCTTAATAGGCCTTCTTGTTGGGGTCTGAGAGTCCTTAAGAAATTTTCTTTTAAAAATCGACGTCCTATGGGTTGGTGGTACCATAGAATTTACCATACCATAAAAAGTCCCCGTTTTCTGGGCCTATTCTGCTTGAGAAAAAAATTTTAAAAACCTCTAAAGAGTCCTTTTTGGCGTGTAAGGGTAGCTTCTATTGATGTTGCCATGTGACTTATTGGCGCATACGTGCTGACGGTAGTTATACGCACCCTCGAATCTCTTCAATGTCTTTTAAACGATATTTAATCGATTATAGCAATGAAAGTACTTCAAAAATTATCGAGTGGGCCCTTTATAAACTTTCAAAATCATATTTTCTTTCTCCCTCTCTCTCTTTCTCTCTCCTCACTTAATGATAAAGACTCCCTCTTTGCCATTTAAAAGTTTATGTTATCATGGGACTTATTGGCGTATATGTGCTGACAGTGGTTATACGCACCCTTGAACCGCTTCAAAGTATTTTCAACGATATTTCATCGATTATACCATTAAAAATTCTTCAAAAAAATCCTCGTAGTGTCCTTCAAAAATTCCATGCTTTTTCTCTCTAAAAAACCTAATTTCTATAATTTCCTTACAAAACCAGCAAAAAAACTAAAGTATACTTATTGGCGCCATTTTGATGATTGCGTGTAATTTCCTGCATGTTTTTACTATGAGGAAAAACAAAATCACATCGATTACTTTTCCCACTTTGGAAAAGATGAGTCATCCATTGGCCGGCAGCAGAATTGTTATTTCGTTTGTTTGTGCTCTCTCTTCTCACTTTCTGTGGCGACATAAAAATGTTTGCCCGAAAAACAAAAATCGATGTGCGGGCGTTTCCATTGTCTGTGGTCAAAAGCAATGTTTTCACCTCTTTTCCCCTTCTCTTTTTATTTACTTTTGCTTTGATGTCCCCCCCTAACCCCACCCCACACAAATGATGTGTTAAAAGTGTGCCATAATTTTGTCTATTTAATAACAAAACAATTTATACAACAAAATAAATTTAATCACAACAAAAATAGATGGATGGATGGATGGATAACATATACGAATATGTGAGTGTTTGGACCACATCATGATGATGAGATGGTTGTTAAGTGTCCGTCTGGCTATCTCGTAAAATGTTGTTGTGTGAGGTGAGGTTGGCCAATTCAGCAAAAGTGGCACAACATTTGGGCGGGAAATAGTCCGAATAGTCTCTGTGATGTGGGCGATTAGTTGACATGTTTCATTGTTGTTGTTATGTGGTTTGTGTATGAAATGTCATAACAAAAAATATGTTCTCAGGTAGAGGAATGTTGATGATATGTGTTTGATATATACGAGGGGAAGCAGGGACATTAAAGGAAAATATTTTCTTAAAAAATCCTCGTTTTCTAGTCTTGTGGTGCCTGAGAAAAATTCTTTAAAAAATCCACGTTTTCTGGTCTTGTGGTGCCTGAGAAAAATTCTTTAAAAAATCCACGTTTCCTTGTCTTGTGGTGCCTGAGAAAAATTCTTTAAAAAATCCACGTTTTCTGGTCTTGTGGTGGCTGAGAAAAATTCTTTAAAAAATCCACGTTTTCTGGTCTTGTGGTGGCTGAGAAAAATTCTTTAAAAAATCAACGTTTTCTGGTCTTGTGGTGGCTGAGAAAAATTCTTTAAAAAATCCACGTTTTCTGGTCTTGTGGTGCCTGAGAAAAATTCTTTAAAAAATCCACGTTTTCTGGTCTTGTGGTGCCTGAGAAAAATTCTTTAAAAAATCCACGTTTTCTGCTGTTTTGGTGCCTGAGAAAAATTCTTTAAAAAATCCACGTTTTCTGGTCTTGTGGTGCCTGAGAAAAATTCTTTAAAAAAATCCACGTTTTCTGCTGTTTTGGTGCCTGAGAAAAATTCATTAAAAAATCCACGTTTTCTGGACTTGTGATGTCTGAGAAAAATTCTTTAAAAATTCCGTGTTTTCTGGTCTTGTGGTGCCTGAGAAAAATTCTTTAAAAAATCCACGTTTTCTGCTGTTTTGGTGCCTGAGAAAAATTCTTTAAAAAATCCACGTTTTCTGCTGTTTTGGTGCCTGAGAAAAATTCTTTAAAAAATCCACGTTTTCTGGTCTTGTGGTGCCTGAGAAAAATTGTTTAAAAAATCCACGTTTTCTGGTCTTGTGGTGCCTGAGAAAAATTGTTTAAAAAATCCACGTTTTCTGGTCTTGTGGTGCCTGAGAAAAATTGTTTAAAAAATCCACGTTTTCTGGTCTTGTGGTGCCTGAGAAAAATTGTTTAAAAAATCCACGTTTTCTGGTCTTGTGGTGCCTGAGAAAAATTGTTTAAAAAATCCACGTTTTCTGGTCTTGTGGTGCCTGAGAAAAATTCTTTAAAAAATCCACGTTTTCTGGTCTTGTGGTGCCTGAGAAAAATTCTTTAAAAAATCCACGTTTTCTGGTCTTGAGTTGCCTGAGAAAAATTCTTTATAAAATCCACGTTTTCTGGTCTTGAGTTGCCTGAGAAAAATTCTTTAAAAAAATCCACGTTTTGTGGTCTTGTGGTGCCTGTGAAAAATTCTTTAAAAAATCCACGTTTTCTGGTCTTGTGTTGCCTGAGAAAAATTCTTTAAAAAATCCACGTTTTCTGCTGTTTTGGTGCCTGAGAAAAATTCTTTAAAAAATCCACGTTTTCTGCTGTTTTGGTGCCTGAGAAAAATTCTTTAAAAAATCCACGTTTTCTGCTGTTTTGGTGCCTGAGAAAAATTCTTTAAAAAATCCACGTTTTCTGCTGTTTTGGTGCCTGAGAAAAATTCTTTAAAAAATCCACGTTTTCTGCTGTTTTGGTGCCTGAGAAAATTTCTTTAAAAAATCCACGTTTTCTGGTCTTGTGGTGCCTGAGAAAAATTCTTTAAAAAATCCACGTTTTGTGGTCTTGTGGTGCCTGTGAAAAATTCTTTAAAAAATCCACGTTTTGTGGTCTTGTGGTGCCTGAGAAAAATTCTTTAAAAAATCCACGTTTTCTGCTGTTTTGGTGCCTGAGAAAAATTCTTTAAAAAATCCACGTTTTCTGCTGTTTTGGTGCCTGAGAAAAATTCTTTAAAAAATCCACGTTTTCTGCTGTTTTGGTGCCTGAGAAAAATTCTTTAAAAAATCCACGTTTTCTGCTGTTTTGGTGCCTGAGAAAAATTCTTTAAAAAATCCACGTTTTCTGCTGTTTTGGTGCCTGAGAAAAATTCTTTAAAAAATCCACGTTTTCTGCTGTTTTGGTGCCTGAGAAAATTTCTTTAAAAAATCCACGTTTTCTGGTCTTGTGGTGCCTGAGAAAAATTCTTTATAAAATCCACGTTTTCTGGCCTTGAGTTGCCTGAGAAAAATTCTTTAAAAAATCCACGTTTTGTGGTCTTGTGGTGCCTGTGAAAAATTCTTTAAAAAATCCACGTTTTCTGGTCTTGTGGTGCCTGAGAAAAATTCTTTAAAAAATCCACGTTTTCTGGTCTTGTGGTGCCTGAGAAAAATTCTTTAAAAAATCCACGTTTTCTGCTGTTTTGGTGCCTGAGAAAAATTCTTTAAAAAATCCACGTTTTGTGGTCTTGTGGTGCCTGTGAAAAATTCTTTAAAAAATCCACGTTTTCTGGTCTTGTGGTGCCTGAGAAAAATTCTTTAAAAAATCCACGTTTTCTGGTCTTGTGGTGCCTGAGAAAAATTCTTTAAAAAATCCACGTTTTCTGCTGTTTTGGTGCCTGAGAAAAATTCTTTAAAAAATCCACGTTTTCTGGTCTTGTGGTGCCTGAGAAAAATTCTTTAAAAAATCCACGTTTTCTGCTGTTTTGGTGCCTGAGAAAAATTCTTTAAAAAATCCACGTTTTCTGGTCTTGTGGTGCCTGAGAAAAATTCTTTAAAAAATCCACGTTTTCTGGTCTTGTGTTGCCTGAGAAAAATTCTTTAAAAATCCACGTTTTCTGGTCTTGTGTTGCCTGAGAAAAATTCTTTAAAAAATCCACGTTTTCTGGTCTTGTGTTGCCTGAGAAAAATTCTTTAAAAAATCCACGTTTTCTGGTCTTGTGTTGCCTGAGAAAAATTCTTTAAAAAATCCACGTTTTCTGGTCTTGTGTTGCCTGAGAAAAATTCTTTAAAAAATCCACGTTTTCTGGTCTTGTGTTGCCTGAGAAAAATTCTTTAAAAAATCCACGTTTTCTGGTCTTGTGTTGCCTGAGAAAAATTCTTTAAAAAATCCACGTTTTCTGGTCTTGGTGTGCCTGATAAAAATTCTTTAAAAAATCCACGTTTTCTGGTCTTGTGGTGCCTGAGAAAAATTCTTTAAAAAATCCACGTTTTCTGGTCTTGTGTTGCCTGAGAAAAATTCTTTAAAAAATCCACGTTTTCTGGTCTTGTGTTGCCTGAGAAAAATTCTTTAAAAAATCCACGTTTTCTGGTCTTGTGTTGCCTGAGAAAAATTCTTTAAAAAATCCACGTTTTCTGGTCTTGTGTTGCCTGAGAAAAATTCTTTAAAAAATCCACGTTTTCTGGTCTTGGTGTGCCTGATAAAAATTCTTTAAAAAATCCACGTTTTCTGGTCTTGTGGTGCCTGAGAAAAATTCTTTAAAAAATCCACGTTTTCTGGTCTTGTGTTGCCTGAGAAAAATTCTTTAAAAAATCCACGTTTTCTGGTCTTGTGTTGCCTGAGAAAAATTCTTTAAAAAATCCACGTTTTCTGGTCTTGTGTTGCCTGAGAAAAATTCTTTAAAAAATCCACGTTTTCTGGTCTTGTGTTGCCTGAGAAAAATTCTTTAAAAAATCCACGTTTTCTGGTCTTGGTGTGCCTGATAAAAATTCTTTAAAAAATCCACGTTTTCTGGTCTTGTGGTGCCTGAGAAAAATTCTTTAAAAAATCCACGTTTTCTGGTCTTGTGTTGCCTGAGAAAAATTCTTTAAAAAATCCACGTTTTCTGGTCTTGTGTTGCCTGAGAAAAATTCTTTAAAAAATCCACGTTTTCTGGTCTTGTGTTGCCTGAGAAAAATTCTTTAAAAAATCCACGTTTTCTGGTCTTGTGGTGCCTGAGAAAAATTCTTTAAAAAATCCACGTTTTCTGGTCTTGTGTTGCCTGAGAAAAATTCTTTAAAAAATCCACGTTTTCTGGTCTTGTGTTGCCTGAGAAAAATTCTTTAAAAAAATCCACGTTTTCTGGTCTTGTGTTGCCTGAGAAAAATTCTTTAAAAAATCCACGTTTTCTGCTGTTTTGGTGCCTGAGAAAAAATCTTTAAAAAATCCACGTTTTCTGGTCTTGTGGTGCCTGAGAAAAATTCTTTAAAAAATCCACGTTTTGTGGTCTTGTGGTGCCTGAGAAAAATTCTTTAAAAAATCCACGTTTTCTGCTGTTTTGGTGCCTGAGAAAAATTCTTTAAAAAATCCACGTTTTCTGCTGTTTTGGTGCCTGAGAAAAATTCTTTAAAAAATCCACGTTTTCTGCTGTTTTGGTGCCTGAGAAAAATTCTTTAAAAAATCCACGTTTTCTGCTGTTTTGGTGCCTGAGAAAAATTCTTTAAAAAATCCACGTTTTCTGCTGTTTTGGTGCCTGAGAAAAATTCTTTAAAAAATCCACGTTTTCTGCTGTTTTGGTGCCTGAGAAAATTTCTTTAAAAAATCCACGTTTTCTGGTCTTGTGGTGCCTGAGAAAAATTCTTTATAAAATCCACGTTTTCTGGCCTTGAGTTGCCTGAGAAAAATTCTTTAAAAAATCCACGTTTTGTGGTCTTGTGGTGCCTGTGAAAAATTCTTTAAAAAATCCACGTTTTCTGGTCTTGTGGTGCCTGAGAAAAATTCTTTAAAAAATCCACGTTTTCTGGTCTTGTGGTGCCTGAGAAAAATTCTTTAAAAAATCCACGTTTTCTGCTGTTTTGGTGCCTGAGAAAAATTCTTTAAAAAATCCACGTTTTGTGGTCTTGTGGTGCCTGTGAAAAATTCTTTAAAAAATCCACGTTTTCTGGTCTTGTGGTGCCTGAGAAAAATTCTTTAAAAAATCCACGTTTTCTGGTCTTGTGGTGCCTGAGAAAAATTCTTTAAAAAATCCACGTTTTCTGCTGTTTTGGTGCCTGAGAAAAATTCTTTAAAAAATCCACGTTTTCTGGTCTTGTGGTGCCTGAGAAAAATTCTTTAAAAAATCCACGTTTTCTGCTGTTTTGGTGCCTGAGAAAAATTCTTTAAAAAATCCACGTTTTCTGGTCTTGTGGTGCCTGAGAAAAATTCTTTAAAAAATCCACGTTTTCTGGTCTTGTGTTGCCTGAGAAAAATTCTTTAAAAATCCACGTTTTCTGGTCTTGTGTTGCCTGAGAAAAATTCTTTAAAAAATCCACGTTTTCTGGTCTTGTGTTGCCTGAGAAAAATTCTTTAAAAAATCCACGTTTTCTGGTCTTGTGTTGCCTGAGAAAAATTCTTTAAAAAATCCACGTTTTCTGGTCTTGTGTTGCCTGAGAAAAATTCTTTAAAAAATCCACGTTTTCTGGTCTTGTGTTGCCTGAGAAAAATTCTTTAAAAAATCCACGTTTTCTGGTCTTGTGTTGCCTGAGAAAAATTCTTTAAAAAATCCACGTTTTCTGGTCTTGGTGTGCCTGATAAAAATTCTTTAAAAAATCCACGTTTTCTGGTCTTGTGGTGCCTGAGAAAAATTCTTTAAAAAATCCACGTTTTCTGGTCTTGTGTTGCCTGAGAAAAATTCTTTAAAAAATCCACGTTTTCTGGTCTTGTGTTGCCTGAGAAAAATTCTTTAAAAAATCCACGTTTTCTGGTCTTGTGTTGCCTGAGAAAAATTCTTTAAAAAATCCACGTTTTCTGGTCTTGTGTTGCCTGAGAAAAATTCTTTAAAAAATCCACGTTTTCTGGTCTTGGTGTGCCTGATAAAAATTCTTTAAAAAATCCACGTTTTCTGGTCTTGTGGTGCCTGAGAAAAATTCTTTAAAAAATCCACGTTTTCTGGTCTTGTGTTGCCTGAGAAAAATTCTTTAAAAAATCCACGTTTTCTGGTCTTGTGTTGCCTGAGAAAAATTCTTTAAAAAATCCACGTTTTCTGGTCTTGTGTTGCCTGAGAAAAATTCTTTAAAAAATCCACGTTTTCTGGTCTTGTGTTGCCTGAGAAAAATTCTTTAAAAAATCCACGTTTTCTGGTCTTGGTGTGCCTGATAAAAATTCTTTAAAAAATCCACGTTTTCTGGTCTTGTGGTGCCTGAGAAAAATTCTTTAAAAAATCCACGTTTTCTGGTCTTGTGTTGCCTGAGAAAAATTCTTTAAAAAATCCACGTTTTCTGGTCTTGTGTTGCCTGAGAAAAATTCTTTAAAAAATCCACGTTTTCTGGTCTTGTGTTGCCTGAGAAAAATTCTTTAAAAAATCCACGTTTTCTGGTCTTGTGGTGCCTGAGAAAAATTCTTTAAAAAATCCACGTTTTCTGGTCTTGTGTTGCCTGAGAAAAATTCTTTAAAAAATCCACGTTTTCTGGTCTTGTGTTGCCTGAGAAAAATTCTTTAAAAAAATCCACGTTTTCTGGTCTTGTGTTGCCTGAGAAAAATTCTTTAAAAAATCCACGTTTTCTGCTGTTTTGGTGCCTGAGAAAAAATCTTTAAAAAATCCACGTTTTCTGGTCTTGTGGTGCCTGAGAAAAATTCTTTAAAAAATCCACGTTTTCTGGTCTTGTGTTGCCTGAGAAAAATTCTTTAAAAAATCCACGTTTTCTGGTCTTGTGTTGCCTGAGAAAAATTCTTTAAAAAATCCACGTTTTCTGGTCTTGTGTTGCCTGAGAAAAATTCTTTAAAAAATCCAATGTCGTATACGTGCTGTCAATAGTTATACGCCCCCATGTACCCCTGCTTAAAATATTGTTTTTAAATTCGTAATTTTCTCGATTTCACCTCGTTTGACGGTCTGTTTTTGTTGTTCACACCAAAAACTGAAAGGTGTGAAAAATATTTTGCAAACACAACAACAACAAATATGTATGAGAAACATGTGTCATATACAGAAAAGCCATTCAACTTATTCACAGAACAAGAGTAGGAAGATAAGGTAAGGGGGACCATATCAGTTTAGATACAATTTAATTAAATTAAGTGGAAATATTTCTAAAGCAAGGCGGCATTTTTGAACCATACATACACAGTATTCTTTTCTCTACATATATTTTTATAACGAAATTAAATTATAAAAATATAAAGAAATTAAATTATAAAAATATTTGCCAAGAAGAAGAAGGATGCAGGTAAAAATGAAATTAATTTCCTAATACCCTTTGTGAAATCATGACTAAGTGGTCTGGTCTGCAGAACATTTTCTGCTGACATTTTCATTGAGAAAAAATCTCACAATTGGGTTCTTTATTTCACCATCTACACAAAAAGGCATCAAATCTTTTGAGACCATTTTCAGTTTCCAAAGCCAACCCCACACCATCCACTTCATTCATTGAAAGCTACCCTAAACAAAGTATAGACACCATTCACCGAAAAGGCACGCACTCAAAGCAGCAGCAGCAGCTAGGCAAAAAAAACCTGATGAATGACAACATGACGTGAACACGACAAATAGCACCGACAGACAATATGATGTCTGTCTGTTCTGTCTGTCTTTAAAATGTCATTTCATGATCCACAGAACAGAAAACAGAAAAATTGGATTATAAATTTTAACTGACAAATCGACACGACAATGTTAGGCTACAGCGGTCTACAATCAGCTGAGACAGCAGCAACAAGCATTTTCCATTTCATTTCATTTAGTCGTCTCCCAAAAGATATGCTTTAATTTTTGTCTTAGGTTTTCTTGCAAAGTCACTGGGATTTGGATTAATTTCAGTATGGCCTTGAGCTAAGTTTTGATTGTCTTTCGAGTTAATTAGAAATGGAATTGAAAGGTCTGATAAACAAATTTAAAATTTAATTACAGTGATTGTCTGGAATGCCTTGAGGATAGGCTTTAATTTAAGAAAATCTCTTAGGTGACGTGGGAGCGTATGACTAGCGACAACACGTATACGTCATTGTGTACACCAGAGATTTAAATATTTAAAGCAGAAACGAATCATTGCAGGAAAAGCTCTAAATAGACAGGCTGGATACATAATTTTAGAAGAGAAATTCTTTAAAAAATCCACGTTTTCTGGGTGGATTTTGTTTGAGAAAAATTCTTTAAAAAATCCACGTTTTCTGGGTGGATTTTGCTTGAGAAAAATTCTTTAAAAAATCCACGTTTTCTGTGGCGATATTCCTTGAGAAAAATTCTTTAAAAAATCCACGTTTTCTGTGGCGATATTCCTTGAGAAAAATTCTTTAAAAAATCCACGTTTTCTGTGGCGATATTCCTTGAGAAAAATTCTTTAAAAAATCCACGTTTTCTGTGGCGATATTCCTTGAGAAAAATTCTTTAAAAGATCCACGTTTTCTGTGGCGATATTCCTTGAGAAAAATTCTTTAAAAAATCCACGTTTTCTGGGTGGATTTTGCTTGAGAAAAATTCTTTAAAAAATCCACGTTTTCTGGGTGGATTTTGCTTGAGAAAAATTCTTTAAAAAATCCACGTTTTCTGGTTGGATTTTGTTTGAGAAAAATTCTTTAAAAAATCCACGTTTTCTGGGTGGATTTTGCTTGAGAAAAATTCTTTAAAAAACCCACGTTTTCTGGGTTGATTTTCCATGAGAAAAATTCTTTAAAAAACCCACGTTTTCTGGGTGGATTTTCCATGAGAAAAATTCTTTAAAAAATCCACGTTTTCCGGTTGGATTTTGTTTGAGAAAAATTCTTTAAAAAATCCACGTTTTCTGGGTGGATTTTGCTTGAGAAAAATTCTTTAAAAAATCCACGTTTTTTGCGGGGATTTTGCTTGAGAAAAATTCTTTAAAAAATCCACGTTTTCTGGATGGATTTTGCTTGAGAAAAATTCTTTAAAAATCCACGTTTTTTGCGGGGATTTTGCTTGAGAAAAATTCTTTAAAAAATCCACGTTTTCTGTTTGGATTTTGCTTGAGAAAAATTCTTTAAAAATCCACGTTTTTTGCAGGGATTTTGCTTGAGAAAAATTCTTTAAATATCCACGTTTTCTGGTTGGATTTTGCTTGAGAAAAATTCTTTAAAAATCCACGTTTTTTGCGGGGATTTTGCTTGAGAAAAATTCTTTAAAAAATCCACGTTTTCTGTTTGGATTTTGCTTGAGAAAAATTCTTTAAAAATCCACGTTTTTTGCGGGGATTTTGCTTGAGAAAAATTCTTTAAATATCCACGTTTTCTGGTTGGATTTTGCTTGAGAAAAATTCTTTAAAAATCCACGTTTTTTGCGGGGATTTTGCTTGAGAAAAATTCTTTAAAAAATCCACGTTTTCTGTTTGGATTTTGCTTGAGAAAAATTCTTTAAAAATCCACGTTTTTTGCGGGGATTTTGCTTGAGAAAAATTCTTTAAAAAATCCACGTTTTCTGGTTGGATTTTGTTTGAGAAAAATTCTTTAAAAATCCACGTTTTTTGCGGGGATTTTGCTTGAGAAAAATTCTTTAAAAAATCCACGTTTTCTGGTTGGATTTTGCTTGAGAAAAATTCTTTAAAAATCCACGTTTTTTGCGGGGATTTTGCTTGAGAAAAATTCTTTAAAAAATCCACGTTTTCTGTTTGGATTTTGCTTGAGAAAAATTCTTTAAAAATCCACGTTTTTTGCGGGGATTTTGCTTGAGAAAAATTCTTTAAAAATCCACGTTTTTTGCGGGGATTTTGCTTGAGAAAAATTCTTTAAAAAATCCACGTTTTCTGTTTGGATTTTGCTTGAGAAAAATTCTTTAAAAATCCACGTTTTTTGCGGGGATTTTGCTTGAGAAAAATTCTTTAAAAAATCCACGTTTTCTGGTTGGATTTTGCTTGAGAAAAATTCTTTAAAAATCCACGTTTTTTGCGGGGATTTTGCTTGAGAAAAATTCTTTAAAAAATCCACGTTTTCTGGTTGGATTTTGCTTGAGAAAAATTCTTTAAAAAAATCCACGTTTTCTGGTTGGATTTTGCATGAGAAAAATTCTTTAAAAAATCCACGTTTTCTGCGTGGTTTTTGCTTGAGAAAAATTCTTTAAAAAAATCCACGTTTTCTGGGTGGATTTTGCTTGAGAAAATTTCTTTAAAAAATCCACGTTTTCTGCGTGGTTTTTGCTTGAGAAAAATTCTTTAAAATATCCACATTTTCTGGGCCAATTCTGTAAAACTGACTGAAGAACCCACGTTTTCTTTGCCGAAAAACGTAATAAATAATGTTATTATTTGAGATTTAATTGTTTGTTCCCATGTAGTATACGTGCTGACGCTTCGTATACGCACCCATATAACTCTCATTAGAATCGATTTGATTTTTAAATTTCAAATGAAAATAGAGTAAGGATGTACTACTTCATTAAATATATGTATTGAAAAATTGTCCCTTTACCACCATGAAATATCAGCTATTTCCTTTTAGTACCAGCTGTAAATTGAAAGGCAAAAAATTTCTCTTGCTCTAAGTGAAAGTAATGACATTTGCCTTTGTAGTCATTAAGACAATTTGCTTACAGTTGACATATGTGTCTGCCACATGATGACGCGCTGCACACCACTCCTGAGAAACATAAAGATGACACTCGATAACAACAAATGAGAATCTATGAATACACGAATATAGACAGTCTCTTGGGGTATCTATTGTATGTAGCGAGAAAAAAATTGCTGGCAAAAGCCAACATCTGTTTGTCAGATTGTGTGTCGGCTACATTTTGGCATAGTTTTTTTTTCTTTCAACTTTGTGAAACAATTTACAGCTCATTGACCACATATTTCAAAAGAATTATTATTTGAGATATTTTTAGAAAGAAAGATTTTTGCGTTTGTAGTCAAACAGATATACAAAGATGAGGGTGGTGGAATAAATAATGAAATTGTAACTCGATTATTTGTTTTTCTTTTAATCAGGATATTCTCTTTCGTAAACTACTTATCATGTAACACGGTTGCGTATGACTATTGCCAGCAAGTATACGACAAATAACATACCAGACAGGTAGCCGTATAAATGCTGGCAATAGTTATACGCCTCCATATTTAATATTAAAATGGGAATTATTACACGAATTTTAACTTTTTCAATTCTAATAATTTCTTCGACTTGTAGAACTTTCAATACAATTAAGTCACGAAATTAGTTATTAATAACAAATTTCCTTTCACAATTTCATCACACCCTATTAAACATATGTCTGTACTTATGGTACTGATATGAGTTTGCTGATTATGGCACATTATCTTAAAGAAAAGCTAGAACAGAGAAAGTAATACACACGAGACAAGAGGAAAAAAAGTAGAACAAATTGGAACTAGAACTAGTGGCAGCCAACAGAAGCATGAGTAAGATGAATGACATGATGGGAAGATAGGAACTAACAAACACATACTCACACAAATGCACAATTTATTCTAGAGACTGTCACAAGCAAACAAATCGTCTTTCTTGTTATCGAAATGTCAAAAACACACGCACACACAGACACTCAAACACACACTCGGCATACAGAAAAGTGAAAGTATTCTCGGGCCAGTCGATATGATAAAGGGAATTGGTACGGAAAATTCTTTGAAGGGAAGACAGCAAGGCAAAACAAACATTGTTTATGAGGAGAGGGGATTCTATGGAATGCAAAATTAAAAAAAAAAATATTTAGAAACATGTTTTTAGTCTGCTAAACCTTTTAGCAAACGGCAAAAATGGTATAGGGCTCAAGGACGTATACGTGCTGACAATAGTTATAGGCACCCATGTACACCTTATTAAAAACTAATTTTTTCAGGCACCCATAGACCAACAGGCAATTTTTTTCAAGCATCAGCAGATCAAAGACAATTTTTCAAGCTACACCTGACCAACAGGCGTGGATTTTTAAAGAAAATTTTTTCAAGCACCCACAGACCAACAGGCGTGGATTTTTAAAGACAATTTTTTCCAGCACCACTAGGCCAACAGGCGTGGATCTTTAAAGACAATTTTTTCAAGCACCCACAGACCAATAGGCGTGGATTTTTAAAGACAATTTTTTCAAGCACCACCTGACCAACAGGCGTGGATTTTTAAAGACAATTCCTTCAAGCACCATCTGACCAACAGGCGTGGATTTTTAAAGGCAATTTTTTCAAGCATCCGCAGGCCAACAGGCGTGGATTTTTAAAGACAATTTTTTCCAGCACCACTAGGCCAACAGGCGTGGATTTTTAAAGACAATTTTTTCAAGCACCACCTGACCAACAGGCGTGGATTTTTAAAGACAATTTTTCAAGCATCAGCAGAACAACAGGCGTGGATTTTTAAAGACAATTTTTCAAGCATCAGCAGAACAACAGGCGTGGATTTTTAAAGACAATTTTTCAAGCATCAGCAGAACAACAGGCGTGGATTTTTAAAGACAATTTTTCAAGCATCAGCAGAACAACAGGCGTGGATTTTTAAAGACAATTTTTCAAGCATCAGCAGAACAACAGGCGTGGATTTTTAAAGACAATTT
The DNA here is from genome assembly GCF_047663935.1 of Musca autumnalis. NCBI lineage: Eukaryota > Metazoa > Arthropoda > Insecta > Diptera > Muscidae > Musca > Musca autumnalis. Next base: position 228,939,852 of record NW_027411977.1, read on the forward strand.
TTCAAGCATCAGCAGAACAACAGGCGTGGATTTTTAAAGACAATTTTTCAAGCATCAGCAGAACAACAGGCGTGGATTTTTAAAGACAATTTTTCAAGCATCAGCAGAACAACAGGCGTGGATTTTTAAAGACAATTTTTCAAGCATCAGCAGAACAACAGGCGTGGATTTTTAAAGACAATTTTTCAAGCATCAGCAGAACAACAGGCGTGGATTTTTAAAGACAATTTTTCAAGCACCACCTGACCAACAGGCGTGGATTTTTAAAGACAATTTTTTCAAGCACCACCTGACCAACAGGCGTGGATTTTTAAAGACAATTTTTTCAAGCAACTCCTGACCAACAGGCGTGGATTTTTAAAGACAATTTTTTCAAGCACCACCTGACCAACAGGCGTGGATTTTTAAAGACAATTTTTTCAATCAACACCTGACCAGCAGACGTGGATTTTTAAAGACAATTTTTGCAAGCACCACCTGACCAACAGGCGTGGATTTTTAAAGACAATTTTTTCAAGCATCAGCCGACCAATAGGCTTGGATTTTTAAAGACAATTTTTTCAAGCATCAGCCGACCAATAGGCGTGGATTTTTAAAGACAATTTTTTCAAGCACCACTAGGTCTGATAATCCTTTTAATACAGGGCAAAAATGGTATAGGGTTCCATGGCGTATACGTGCTGACAATAGTTATACGTACCCATGTCCACCTTATGAAACTTAATTTTTCAAGCACCATCTAACCAACAGGCGTGGATTTTTAAAGACAATTTTTTCAAGCAACACCTGACCAACAGGCGTGGATTTTTAAAGACAATTTTTTCAAGCAACACCTGACCAACAGGCGTGGATTTTTAAAGACAATTTTTTCAAGCACCACCTGACCAACAGGCGTGGATTTTTAAGGACAATTTTTTCCAGCACCACTAGGCCAACAGGCGTGGATTTTTAAGGACAATTTTTTCAAGCATCAGCCAAACAACAGGCGTGGAATTTTTAAGACATTTTTTCCAGCACCACTAGGCCAACAGGCGTGGATTTTTAAGGACAATTTTTTCAAGCATCAGCCGAACAACAGGCGTGGACTTTTAAAGACATTTTTTCCAGCACCACTAGGCCAACAAGCGTGGATTTTTAAAGCCAATTTTTTCCAGCACCACTAGGCCAACAGGCGTGGATTTTTAAAGCCAATTTTTTCCACCACCACTAGGCCAACAGGCGTGGATTTTTAAAGACAATTTTTTCCAGCACCACTAGGCCAACAGGCGTGGATTTTTAAAGACAATTTTTTCCAGCACCACTAGGCCAACAGGCGTGGATTTTTAAGGACAATTTTTTCAAGCATCAGCCGAACAACAGGCGTGGATTTTTAAAGACAATTTTTTCCAGCACCACTAGGCCAACAGGCGTGGATTTTTAAAGACAATTTTTTCCAGCACCACTAGGCCAACAGGCGTGGATTTTTAAAGACAATTTTTTCCAGCACCACTAGGCCAACAGGCGTGGATTTTTAAAGACAATTTTTTCCAGCACCACTAGGCCAACAGGCGTGGATTTTTAAAGACAATTTTTTCCAGCACCACTAGGCCAACAGGCGTGGATTTTTAAAGACAATTTTTTCCAGCACCACTAGGCCAACAGGCGTGGATTTTTAAAGACAATTTTTTCCAGCACCACTAGGCCAACAGGCGTGGATTTTTAAAGACAATTTTTTCCAGCACCACTAGGCCAACAGGCGTGGATTTTTAAAGACAATTTTTTCCAGCACCACTAGGCCAACAGGCGTGGATTTTTAAAGACAATTTTTTCCAGCACCACTAGGCCAACAGGCGTGGATTTTTAAAGACAATTTTTTCCAGCACCACTAGGCCAACAGGCGTGGATTTTTAAAGACAATTTTTTCCAGCACCACTAGGCCAACAGGCGTGGATTTTTAAAGACAATTTTTTCCAGCACCACTAGGCCAACAGGCGTGGATTTTTAAAGACAATTTTTTCCAGCACCACTAGGCCAACAGGCGTGGATTTTTAAAGACAATTTTTTCCAGCACCACTAGGCCAACAGGCGTGGATTTTTAAAGACAATTTTTTCCAGCACCACTAGGCCAACAGGCGTGGATTTTTAAAGACAATTTTTTCCAGCACCACTAGGCCAACAGGCGTGGATTTTTAAAGACAATTTTTTCCAGCACCACTAGGCCAACAGGCGTGGATTTTTAAAGACAATTTTTTCCAGCACCACTAGGCCAACAGGCGTGGATTTTTAAAGACAATTTTTTCCAGCACCACTAGGCCAACAGGCGTGGATTTTTAAAGACAATTTTTTCAAGAATCACCTGACCAACAGAAGCTTGAGAAAAATTCTTTAAAAAATCCACGTTTTCTGGGCCTTTGTAGCTTGAGAAAAATTCTTTAAAAAATCCACGTTTTCTGGGCCTGTGGAGCTTAAGGAAAATTCATTAAAAAATCCACGTTTTCTAGGCCTCTGGAGCTTGAGAAGAATTCTTTAAAAAATCCACGTTTTTTAGGCCTTTGGAGTTTGAGAAAAAATCTTTGAAAAATCCACGTTTTCTAGGCCTCTGGAGCTTGAGAAAAATTCTTTAAAAAATTCACGTTTTCTAGCCCTTTGGAGCTTGAGAAAAATTCTTTAAAAAATCCACGTTTTCTGGGCCTTTGTAGCTTGAGAAAAATTCTTTAAAAAATCCACGTTTTCTAGGCGTCTGGAGCTTGAGAAAAATTCTTTAAAAAATTCACGTTTTCTAGAAGAAGAATTCTTTAAAAAATCCACGTTTTCTAGGCCGCTGGAGCTTGAGAAAAAATCTTTGAAAAATCCACGTTTTCTAGGCCTCTGGAGCTTGAGAAAAATTCTTTAAAAAATCCACGTTTTCTAGAAGAAGAATTCTTTAAAAAATCCACGTTTTCTAGAAGAAGAATTCTTTAAAAAATCCACGTTTTCTAGAAGAAGAATTCTTTAAAAAATCCACGTTTTCTAGGCCGCTGGAGCTTGAGAAAAAATCTTTGAAAAATCCACGTTTTCTAGGCCTCTGGAGCTTGAGAAAAATTCTTTAAAAAATCCACGTTTTCTAGGGCTTTGAAGCTTGAGAAAAATTCTTTAAAAAATCCACGTTTTCTAGGGCTTTGAAGCTTGAGAAAAATTCTTTAAAAAATCCACGTTTTCTAGGGCTTTGAAGCTTGAGAAAAATTCTTTAAAAAATCCACGTTTTCTAGGGCTTTGAAGCTTGAGAAAAATTCTTTAAAAAATCCACGTTTTCTAGGGCTTTGAAGCTTGAGAAAAATTCTTTAAAAAATCCACGTTTTGTGGGCCAATGGTGCTTGAGAAAAACTCTTAAAAAATCCACGTTTTCTGGTCTTGTGGTGCTTGAGAAAAATTCTTTAAAAAATCCACGAGAGAAAAATTCTTAAAAAATCCACGTTTTCTGGTCTTGTGGTGCTTGAGAAAAATTCTTTAAAAAATCCACGTTTTCTGGGCCTTTGTAGGTTGAGAAAAATTCTTTAAAAAATCCACGTTTTCTAGGCCTTTGGAGATTGAGAAAAATTCTTTAAAAAATCCACGTTTTCTAGTCTTGCTGTGCCTGAGAAAAAATCTTTAAAAAATCCACGTTTTCTAGTCTTGCTGTGCCTGAGAAAAAATCTTTAAAAAATCCACGTTTTCTAGTCTTGCTGTGCCTGAGAAAAATTCTTTAAAAAATCCACGTTTTCTGATCTTGTGTTGCCTGAGAAAAATTCTTTAAAAAATCCACGTTTTCTGGTCTTGTGTTGCCGGAGAAAAATTCTTTAAAAAATCCACGTTTTCTAGTCTTGCTGTGCCTGAGAAAAATTCTTTAAAAAATCCACGTTTTCTAGTCTTGCTGTGCCTGAGAAAAATTCTTTAAAAAATCCACGTTTTCTGATCTTGTGTTGCCTGAGAAAAATTCTTTAAAAAATCCACGTTTTCTAGTCTTGCTGTGCCTGAGAAAAATTCTTTAAAAAATCCACGTTTTCTAGGCTTGCTGTGCCTGAGAAAAATTCTTTAAAAAATCCACGTTTTCTGATCTTGTGTTGCCTGAGAAAAATTCTTTAAAAAATCCACGTTTTCTAGTCTTGCTGTGCCTGAGAAAAATTCTTTAAAAAATCCACGTTTTCTGATCTTGTGTTGCCTGAGAAAAATTCTTTAAAAAATCCACGTTTTCTGGTCTTGTGTTGCCGGAGAAAAATTCTTTAAAAAATCCACGTTTTCTAGTCTTGCTGTGCCTGAGAAAAATTCTTTAAAAAATCCAAGTTTTCTAGTCTTGCTGTGCCTGAGAAAAATTCTTTAAAAAAATCCACGTTTTCTAGGCCTTTGGAGCTTGAGAAAAATTCTTTAAAAAATCCACGTTTTCTAGTCTTGCTGTGCCTGAGAAAAATTCTTTAAAAAATCCACGTTTTCTAGTCTTGCTGTGCCTGAGAAAAATTCTTTAAAAAATCCACGTTTTCTAGGCTTGCTGTGCCTGAGAAAAATTCTTTAAAAAATCCACGTTTTCTGATCTTGTGTTGCCTGAGAAAAATTCTTTAAAAAATCCACGTTTTCTGGTCTTGTGTTGCCGGAGAAAAATTCTTTAAAAAATCCACGTTTTCTAGTCTTGCTGGGCCTGAGAAAAATTCTTTAAAAAATCCACGTTTTCTAGTCTTGCTGTGCCTGAGAAAAATTCTTTAAAAAATCCACGTTTTCTGGTCTTGTGCTGCTTGAGAAAAATTCTTTAAAAAATCCACGTTGTCTGGGCCTTTGTAACTTGAGAAAAATTCTTTAAAAAATCCACGTTTTCTGGTCTTGTGCTGCTTGAGAAAAATTCTTTAAAAAATCCACGTTGTCTGGGCCTTTGTAGCTTGAGAAAATTTCTTTAAAAAATCCAAGTTTTCTAGTCTTGCTGTGCCTGAGAAAAATTCTTTAAAAAAATCCACGTTTTCTAGGCCTTTGGAGCTTGAGAAAAATTCTTTAAAAAATCCACGTTTTCTAGTCTTGCTGTGCCTGAGAAAAATTCTTTAAAAAATCCACGTTTTCTAGTCTTGCTGTGCCTGAGAAAAATTCTTTAAAAAATCCACGTTTTCTAGGCTTGCTGTGCCTGAGAAAAATTCTTTAAAAAATCCACGTTTTCTGATCTTGTGTTGCCTGAGAAAAATTCTTTAAAAAATCCACGTTTTCTGGTCTTGTGTTGCCGGAGAAAAATTCTTTAAAAAATCCACGTTTTCTAGTCTTGCTGTGCCTGAGAAAAATTCTTTAAAAAATCCACGTTTTGTGCTCTTTTGGTGCTTGAGAAAAATTCTTTAAAAAATCCACGTTTTCTAGTCTTGCTGTGCCTGAGAAAAATTCTTTAAAAAATCCACGTTTTGTGCTCTTTTGGTGCTTGAGAAAAATTCTTTAAAAAATCCACGTTTTCTAGTCTTGCTGTGCCTGAGAAAAATTCTTTAAAAAATCCACGTTTTGTGCTCTTTTGGTGCTTGAGAAAAATTCTTTAAAAAATCCACGTTTTCTGGTCTTGTGGTGCCTGAGAAAATTTCTTTAAAAAATCCACGTTTTGTGCTCTTTTGGTGCTTGAGAAAAATTCTTTAAAAAATCCACGTTTTCTGGTCTTGTGGTGCCTGAGAAAAATTCTTTAAAAAATCCACGTTTTCTGGTCGTGTGGTGCTTGATAAAAATTCTTTAAAAAATCCACGTTTTCTGGTCTTGTGGTGCTTGATAAAAATTCTTTAAAAAATCCACGTTTTCTGGTCTTGTGGTGCTTGATAAAAATTCTTTAAAAAATCCACGTTTTCTGGTCTTGTGGTGCTTGATAAAAATTCTTTAAAAAATCCACGTTTTCTGGTCTTGTGGTGCTTGATAAAAATTCTTTAAAAAATCCACGTTTTCTGGTCTTGTGGTGCTTGATAAAAATTCTTTAAAAAATCCACGTTTTCTGGTCTTGTGGTGCTTGATAAAAATTCTTTAAAAAATCCACGTTTTCTGGTCTTGTGGTGCTTGAGAAAAATTCTTTAAAAAATCCACGTTTTCTGGTCTTGTGGTGCCTGAGAAAAATTCTTTAAAAAATCCACGTTTTCTGGTCTTGTGGTGCCTGAGAAAAATTCTTTAAAAAATCCACGTTTTCTAGGCCAATGGTCATTCAGAAAAATTTGTTAAAAAAATCCACGTTTTGTGGGTAGATGGTCCTTCGGAAAAATTCTTTAAAAAATAATATAATTCTGGTTTTATTTATTTCGGTACGTATAAGTGCTGTCGAAACGTATACGCCTTTATAATCTAGAATAAATATTTGACTGACTCGTCTTCTTCATTTCCTCCCTCACTCCTTCAATGTTTGTTTAACCCTTTAGCTTCGTTTGTATTCCATATAGACTTCTCATCGTTTTATGATGGCAAATTGATGAAAAGGGGGAGGGATATATTGTGTAAATGTGAAAGAGTAAACATGTCCTTGACTGTTCAACATTGCCTCCATGTTTCGTTTTAAAATGCATTACTACCTTGGGGATGGGGTTCGCTTGGTCCTTCACTTGTTCAACAAACCTCTACCCAAACATATTTTGTTTGTTCCCCGAAAAAAGGAAGGATTCATTTGTGGCTTCCATGTGTGCAGGCATATGTTGTTGTGGGTTTTCAATGGAAAAGGATAAGCATAAATACACTTCGGTGCCTCTTCGTAACTTTTGTAAATTTATGTTAATGCCATAATTTTTATTCGATTAGATATAATTATGGAAAAAATTATGTGTATTTATTTATCTCTTTATCCACTTGATTATGGAGGAAAAAATTAAATTGAATATAGAGACCGATGTCGTATAAGTGTTGTCAGTAGTCATACGTAACCATGAACTCTTTTGAAATTAACTGGAATTTTTTCAATTTTTGAGGGTCATCGAGTCACAAAATGTGTATTTTTTAAAGAAATTTTCTGAGGGATCATCGACCTAGAAAGCATGGATTTTTTTATGGAATTTTACAGAATTAAAACCCATAGGATTTTCCAAAGAATATAATTTGATGGCTCATTCGACCCCAAAAAAATAATGTTGATGGTCCAACATATTTTCCATTTCTTTCCCACCTTTTATCATCTTAGGAATGCCAAGAATTTAATTCATATTTGTTGTTGTTTTTCTACTTGTCTTCTTCAACATGAAATCATCTCCACGCGAGTTGTTGTTAAATGACAAGAAGAAAAATAATAAAAAAAACAAATCCAGTAACACCAACAACAAAGGTGCAATAAAATTTTATGATTTATGTTCTTCAAGAGATTTCTCTTTATATTCCGCTAAATGGGAACGTGTTGTCTTTATTATTTTTATTGCGAAATTAATGTCAATCACAGAACCACAATGTTCTGTTTTCTGTGCAAGAAAATAATTAACAAGAATTTTTAAATTTGAAAAAAAAATATTTGGAAATATTTTTTGAAAGAAAAGAAACAAATTTTCGATCATAAATTTTGTCTTTATGCTCCAATTGCCCTTGAATTTTGAACAAACAAAAAATTGAAAGGTGAAAAATCTTTGCAAAATGTTGTCGAAAAAAAAATATTTTTGATGACTAAGACAAACTGTTATTAAAAGTCTCTGATATGAATATCTGATATTATTTGAATAAAATAAAGGCAATCAATCAATCAATCTGATATATTCTACATGGGGACTGATGTTGTATACGTGTTGACAGTACTTATACGCACTCATTGACCAAATAAAATCTTAATGGTTGTCTATAGAAGAGCCTTAGGGAGATATATAGATTATTTTTTAAAGAATTTTTCTCAAGCACCACAAGACCACAAAACGTGGATTTTTTAAAGAATTTTTCTCAAGTTCAACAAGACCACAAAACGTGGATTTTTAAAGAATTTTTCTCAAGCACCACAAGACCACAAAACGTGGATTTTTTAAAGAATTTTTTCTCAAGCACCACAACAACACAAAACGTGGATTTTTTAAAGAATTTTTCTCAAGCTCAACAAGACCACAAAACGTGGATTTTTTAAAGAACTTTTCTCAAGCAAAATCCAAGCAGAAAACGTGGATTTTTTAAAGAATTTTTCTCAGGCACCACAAGACCAGAAAACGTGGATTTTTTTAAAGAATTTTTCTCAAACACCACAAGACCACAAAACGTGGATTTTTTAAAGAATTTTTCTCAAACTCAACAAGACCAAAAAACGTGGATTTTTAAAGAATTTTTCTCAAGCTCAACAAGACTACAAAACGTGGATTTTTAAAAGAATTTTTCGCAAGCATCACAAGACCAGAAAACGTGGATTTTTTAAAGAATTTTTCTCAAGCTCAACAAGACCACAAAACGAGGATTTTTTAAAGAATTTTTCTCAAACACCACAAGACCACAAAACGTGTATTTTTTAAAGAATTTTTCTCAAGGAGTATCGCCTCAGAAAACGTGGATTTTTTAAAGAATTTTTCTCAAAGACCACAAGACCAAAAAACGTGGATTTTTTAAAGAATTTTTCTCAAAGACCACAAGACCAAAAAACGTGGATTTTTTAAAGAATTTTTCTCAAGCTCAACAAGACCACAAAACGTGGATTTTTAAAAGAATTTTTCGCAAGCATCACAAGACCAGAAAACGTGGATTTTTTAAAGAATTTTTCTCAAGCACCTCAAGACCAGAAAACGTGGATTTTTTAAACAACTTTTTTCAAGCACCACAAACCACAAAACGTGGATTTTTTGAAGAATTTTTCTCAAGCACCTCAAGACCAGAAAACGTGGATTTTTTAAAGAATTTTTCTCAAGCTCAACAAGACCACAAAACGTGGATTTTTTAAAGAATTTTTCTCAAGCTCAACAAGACCACAAAACGTGGATTTTTTAAAGAATTTTTCTCAAGCTCAACAAGACCACAAAAACGTGGATTCTTTAAAGAATTTTTCTCAAGCTCAAAAAGACCACAAAACGTGGATTTTTTAAAGAATTTTTCTCAAGCACCACAAGACCAGAAAACGTGGATTTTTTAAAGAATTTTTCTCAATTTCAACAAGACCACAAAACGTGGATTTTTTATAGAATTTTTCTCAAGCTCAGCAAGACCACAAAACGTGGATTTTTTAAAGAATTTTTCTCAAAGACCACAAGACCACAAAACGTGGATTTTTTAAAGAATTTTTCTCAAAGACCACAAGACCAAAAAACGTGGATTTTTTAAAGAATTTTTCTCAAAGACCACAAGACCAAAAAACGTGGATTTTTTAAAGAATTTTTCTCAAGCACCACAAGACCAGAAAACGTAGATTTTTTAAACAACTTTTTTCAAGCACCACAAACCACAAAACGTGGATTTTTTAAAGAATTTTTCTCAAGCACCACAAGACCAGAAAACGCGGATTTTTTAAAGAATTTTTCTCAATGACCACAAAACCAGAAAACGTGGATTTTTTAAAGAATTTTTCTCAAGCTCAACAAGACCACAAAACGTGGATTTTTTAAAGAATTTTTCTCAAGCACCACAAGACCACAAAACGTGGATTTTTTAAAGAATTTTTTTCAAGCAGCACAAGATAAGAAAACGTGGATTTTTTAAAGATTTTTTTCTCAAGCTCAACAAGACCACAAAACGTGGATTTTTTAAAGATTTTTTCTCAAGCTCAACAAGACCACAAAACGTGGATTTTTTAAAGATTTTTTCTCAAGCTCAACAAGACCACCAATGTTGATCTTCTGATGCCTGAAAAAATAGTCTTTAAAAATCCACGCCTGTTGGCCTAGTGGTGCTGGAAAAAATTGTCTTTAAAAATCCACGCCTGTTGTTCTGCTGATGCTTGAAAATTGTCTTTTAAAAATCCGTGCCTGTTGTTCTGCTGATGCTTGAAAATTGTCACAAGATAAGAAAACGTGGATTTTTTAAAGATTTTTTTCTCAAGCTCAACAAGACCACAAAACGTGGATTTTTTAAAGATTTTTTCTCAAGCTCAACAAGACCACAAAACGTGGATTTTTTAAAGATTTTTTCTCAAGCTCAACAAGACCACCAATGTTGATCTTCTGATGCCTGAAAAAATAGTCTTTAAAAATCCACGCCTGTTGGCCTAGTGGTGCTGGAAAAAATTGTCTTTAAAAATCCACGCCTGTTGTTCTGCTGATGCTTGAAAATTGTCTTTTAAAAATCCGTGCCTGTTGTTCTGCTGATGCTTGAAAATTGTCACAAGATAAGAAAACGTGGATTTTTTAAAGATTTTTTTCTCAAGCTCAACAAGACCACAAAACGTGGATTTTTTAAAGATTTTTTCTCAAGCTCAACAAGACCACAAAACGTGGATTTTTTAAAGATTTTTTCTCAAGCTCAACAAGACCACCAATGTTGATCTTCTGATGCCTGAAAAAATAGTCTTTAAAAATCCACGCCTGTTGGCCTAGTGGTGCTGGAAAAAATTGTCTTTAAAAATCCACGCCTGTTGGCCTAGTGGTGCTGGAAAAAATTGTCTTTAAAAATCCACGCCTGTTGTTCTGCTGATGCTTGAAAATTGTCTTTTAAAAATCCGTGCCTGTTGTTCTGCTGATGCTTGAAAATTGTCACAAGATAAGAAAACGTGGATTTTTTAAAGATTTTTTTCTCAAGCTCAACAAGACCACAAAACGTGGATTTTTTAAAGATTTTTTCTCAAGCTCAACAAGACCACAAAACGTGGATTTTTTAAAGATTTTTTCTCAAGCTCAACAAGACCACCAATGTTGATCTTCTGATGCCTGAAAAAATAGTCTTTAAAAATCCACGCCTGTTGGCCTAGTGGTGCTGGAAAAAATTGTCTTTAAAAATCCACGCCTGTTGTTCTGCTGATGCTTGAAAATTGTCTTTTAAAAATCCGTGCCTGTTGTTCTGCTGATGCTTGAAAATTGTCTTTTAAAAATCCGTGCCTGTTGTTCTGCTGACTCTTGAAAAATTTGTCTTTAAAAATCCACGCCTGTTGGCCTAGTGTTGCTGGAAAAAATTGTCTTTAAAAATCCACGCCTGTTGGCCTAGTGATGCTGGAAAAAATTGTCTTTAAAAATCCACGCCTGTTGGCCTAGTGATGCTGGAAAAAATTGTCTTTAAAAATCCACGCCTGTTGGCCTAGTGATGCTGGAAAAAATTGTCTTTAAAAATCCACGCCTGTTGGCCTAGTGATGCTGGAAAAAATTGTCTTTAAAAATCCACGCCTGTTGGCCTAGTGGTGCTGGAAAAAATTGTCTTTAAAAATCCACGCCTGTTGGCCTAGTGGTGCTGGAAAAAATTGTCTTTAAAAATCCACGCCTGTTGGCCTAGTGGTGCTGGAAAAAATTGTCTTTAAAAATCCACGCCTGTTGGCCTAGTGGTGCTGGAAAAATTTGTCTTTAAAAATCCACGCCTGTTGGCCTAGTGGTGCTGGAAAAAATTGTCTTTAAAAATCCACGCCTGTTGGCCTAGTGGTGCTGGAAAAAATTGTCTTTAAAAATCCACGCCTGTTGGCCTAGTGGTGCTGGAAAAAATTGTCTTTAAAAATCCACGCCTGTTGGCCTAGTGGTGCTGGAAAAAATTGTCTTTAAAAATCCACGCCTGTTGGCCTAGTGGTGCTGGAAAAAATTGTCTTTAAAAATCCACGCCTGTTGGCCTAGTGGTGCTGGAAAAAATTGTCTTTAAAAATCCACGCCTGTTGGCCTAGTGGTGCTGGAAAAAATTGTCTTTAAAAATCCACGCCTGTTGTTCTGCTGATCCTTAAAAAAATTGTCTTTAAAAATCCACGCCTGTTGGCCTAGTGGTGCTGGAAAAAATTGTCTTTAAAAATCCACGCCTGTTGGCCTAGTGGTGCTGGAAAAAATTGTCTTTAAAAATCCACGCCTGTTGGCCTAGTGGTGCTGGAAAAAATTGTCTTTAAAAATCCACGCCTGTTGGCCTAGTGGTGCTGGAAAAAATTGTCTTTAAAAATCCACGCCTGTTGGCCTAGTGGTGCTGGAAAAAATTGTCTTTAAAAATCCACGCCTGTTGGCCTAGTGGTGCTGGAAAAAATTGTCTTTAAAAATCCACGCCTGTTGGCCTAGTGGTGCTGGAAAAAATTGTCTTTAAAAATCCACGCCTGTTGGCCTAGTGGTGCTGGAAAAAATTGTCTTTAAAAATCCACGCCTGTTGGCCTAGTGGTGCTGGAAAAAATTGTCTTTAAAAATCCACGCCTGTTGGCCTAGTGGTGCTGGAAAAAATTGTCTTTAAAAATCCACGCCTGTTGGCCTAGTGGTGCTGGAAAAAATTGTCTTTAAAAATCCACGCCTGTTGGCCTAGTGGTGCTGGAAAAAATTGTCTTTAAAAATCCACGCCTGTTGGCCTAGTGGTGCTGGAAAAAATTGTCTTTAAAAATCCACGCCTGTTGGCCTAGTGGTGCTGGAAAAAATTGTCTTTAAAAATCCACGCCTGTTGGCCTAGTGGTGCTGGAAAAAATTGTCTTTAAAAATCCACGCCTGTTGGCCTAGTGGTGCTGGAAAAAATTGTCTTTAAAAATCCACGCCTGTTGGCCTAGTGGTGCTGGAAAAAATTGTCTTTAAAAATCCACGCCTGTTGGCCTAGTGGTGCTGGAAAAAATTGTCTTTAAAAATCCACGCCTGTTGGCCTAGTGGTGCTGGAAAAAATTGTCTTTAAAAATCCACGCCTGTTGGCCTAGTGGTGCTGGAAAAAATTGTCTTTAAAAATCCACGCCTGTTGGCCTAGTGGTGCTGGAAAAAATTGTCTTTAAAAATCCACGCCTGTTGGCCTAGTGGTGCTGGAAAAAATTGTCTTTAAAAATCCACGCCTGTTGGCCTAGTGGTGCTGGAAAAAATTGTCTTTAAAAATCCACGCCTGTTGGCCTAGTGGTGCTGGAAAAAATTGTCTTTAAAAATCCACGCCTGTTGGCCTAGTGGTGCTGGAAAAAATTGTCTTTAAAAATCCACGCCTGTTGGCCTAGTGGTGCTGGAAAAAATTGTCTTTAAAAATCCACGCCTGTTGGCCTAGTGGTGCTGGAAAAAATTGTCTTTAAAAATCCACGCCTGTTGGCCTAGTGGTGCTGGAAAAAATTGTCTTTAAAAATCCACGCCTGTTGGCCTAGTGGTGCTGGAAAAAATTGTCTTTAAAAATCCACGCCTGTTGGCCTAGTGGTGCTGGAAAAAATTGTCTTTAAAAATCCGCGCCTGTTGGCCTAGTGGTGCTGGAAAAAATTGTCTTTAAAAATCCGCGCCTGTTGGCCTAGTGGTGCTGGAAAAAATTGTCTTTAAAAATCCACGCCTGTTGGCCTAGTGGTGCTGGAAAAAATTGTCTTTAAAAATCCACGCCTGTTGGCCTAGTGGTGCTGGAAAAAATTGTCTTTAAAAATCCACGCCTGTTGTTCTGCTGATCCTTAAAAAAATTGTCTTTAAAAATCCACGCCTGTTGGCCTAGTGGTGCTGGAAAAAAATGTCTTTAAAAATCCACGCCTGTTGGCCTAGTGTTGCTGGAAAAAATTGTCTTTAAAAATCCACGCCTGTTGGCCTAGTGGTGCTGGAAAAAATTGTCTTTAAAAATCCACGCCTGTTGGCCTAGTGTTGCTGGAAAAAATTGTCTTTAAAAATCCACGCCTGTTGGCCTAGTGGTGCTGGAAAAAACTGTCTTTAAAAATCCACGCCTGTTGGCCTAGTGTTGCTGGAAAAAATTGTCTTTAAAAATCCACGCCTGTTGGCCTAGTGGTGCTGGAAAAAACTGTCTTTAAAAATCCACGCCTGTTGGCCTAGTGTTGCTGGAAAAAATTGTCTTTAAAAATCCACGCCTGTTGGCCTAGTGGTGCTGGAAAAAACTGTCTTTAAAAATCCACGCCTGTTGGCCTAGTGTTGCTGGAAAAAATTGTCTTTAAAAATCCACGCCTGTTGGCCTAGTGGTGCTGGAAAAAACTGTCTTTAAAAATCCACGCCTGTTGGCCTAGTGTTGCTGGAAAAAAACTGTCTTTAAAAATCCACGCCTGTTGGCCTAGTGTTGCTGGAAAAAATTGTCTTTAAAAATCCACGCCTGTTGGCCTAGTGTTGCTGTAAAAAATTGTCTTTAAAAATCCACGCCTGTTGGTCTGCTGATGCTTGAAAAAATTGTCTTTAAAAGTCCACGCCTGTTGTTCTGCTGATCCTTAAAAAAATTGTCTTTAAAAATCCACGCCTGTTGGCCTAGTGGTGCTGGAAAAAATTGTCTTTAAAAATCCACGCCTGTTGGCCTAGTGGTGCTGGAAAAAATTGTCTTTAAAAATCCACGCCTGTTGGCCTAGTGGTGCTGGAAAAAATTGTCTTTAAAAATCCACGCCTGTTGGCCTAGTGGTGCTGGAAAAAATTGTCTTTAAAAATCCACGCCTGTTGGCCTAGTGGTGCTGGAAAAAATTGTCTTTAAAAATCCGCGCCTGTTGGCCTAGTGGTGCTGGAAAAAATTGTCTTTAAAAATCCACGCCTGTTGGCCTAGTGGTGCTGGAAAAAATTGTCTTTAAAAATCCACGCCTGTTAGCCTAGTGGTGCTGGAAAAAATTGTCTTTAAAAATCCACGCCTGTTGGCCTAGTGGTGCTGGAAAAAATTGTCTTTAAAAATCCACGCCTGTTGGCCTAGTGGTGCTGGAAAAAATTGTCTTTAAAAATCCACGCCTGTTGGCCTAGTGGTGCTGGAAAAAATTGTCTTTTAAAATCCACGCCTGTTGGCCTAGTGGTGCTGGAAAAAATTGTCTTTAAAAATCCACGCCTGTTGGCCTAGTGGTGCTGGAAAAAATTGTCTTTAAAAATCCACGCCTGTTGGCCTAGTGGTGCTGGAAAAAATTGTCTTTAAAAATCCGCGCCTGTTGGCCTAGTAGTGCTGGAAAAAATTGTCTTTAAAAATCCACGCCTGTTGTCCTGCTGATGCTTGAAAATATTGTCTTTTAAAATCCACGCCTGTTGTTCTGCTGATGCTTGAAAAAATTGTCTTTAAAAATCCACGCCTGTTGGCCTAGTGGTGCTGGAAAAAATTGTCTTTAAAAATCCACGCCTGTTGGCCTAGTGGTGCTGGAAAAAATTGTCTTTAAAAATCCACGCCTGTTGGCCTAGTGGTGCTGGAAAAAATTGTCTTTAAAAATCCACGCCTGTTGGCCTAGTGGTGCTGGAAAAAATTGTCTTTAAAAATCCACGCCTGTTGGCCTAGTGGTGCTGGAAAAAATTGTCTTTAAAAATCCGCGCCTGTTGGCCTAGTGGTGCTGGAAAAAATTGTCTTTAAAAGTCCAAGCCTGTTGTTCTGCTGATGCTTGAAAAAATTATGTTTAAAAATTTCACGTTCCTAGCTCAGATTGACCTTGAAAATCGCCCTAAAAAGTTTAAGTTTAATTAAAAAGAATTAATTAATGTTTTTGCCCATTGTGTCGTATACGTGTTGTTAGTCATCATACGCACCCATGTACTCCTTTAGAATACCCTTAATTTATTTTTAATATCTTAATTAGGTCCTTGATTGGCATTTTAATTATAATTTCTTTAAATTGTATTATATTTGACAAGGTTCTACAACTCTTAGGCATTTCATCACCCTGTCCTAGACAGACAAATAATAATAAAGAACAATTTGTATTTCGTACCTTTTCTTGTCCTTAATCAGGTAATGTTTGTACGTGACATTTCTGCCAAACACATTTTTTTCTTTCCTAACTTAAATCCTTAGCTTTTTATCACAAAATACTGACAAAAGCAAGCCGACCTTCCTTCATCTACTCCTACTTGTCAATATTACTAAACAATGAACTCATTAATGTCAGTCACATGCTTGAGAATTTGTTTTGATTCAACCCCATTTTGTTGTTAGCCTGTCGGGTTATCTAAATCTTATCCCTTGACATGTGCCAACCTCCCACCAGGTTGTCATTAGAAATATTAACTTGGCAATTAGTATCCTTGAGGAAAACACAAAATGCTTTCAAATTAATTATTTTTCGCAAGAAGATCAAAAGTAGATCCACAAAAGGGATTTAATTTTCTTATGGCAAGTTTATTAAAGGTAAAAAGGCGACAAAGAAATATGTTGTGGACATTTTCTTATAGGGGAAGATGTCTTTAGTGCTATTGACACCAAATCAAGGGTATAATCTAATGATTTGATTTCATTATGGACTCTTTTATTCAATTTTTACTTTGAAGTACTTGGGAGCGTATAACTATTGCCGTTAAGTATTCAACATTAAGTTCTAAAATTCAAAAATCATTCAAAACCTTCTTTCCAGAGAGAAAATTTCCCACGAATATTCAAATGAATCACTTTGTAAAGAATTGCTCTAAAGAAAGCACCAAACCGCCCTTTAACGCCATGTGGTAATAGTTTCAGTTATTGTTTTCGCGAAAGCTCCTTGACCCCAATAATTATGCAACACTTTGTGTGTGTGGATAAGTGTGTCTGCTTGTAAATGTGTGCGTGTTTCTTTGAGCGCCAACAGTTATAAGCAATGGCAAACAATTATTATTGCCTCGGTGAAGGGTAAACGAGAAACAACATGAAGTAGAATTTTTATTATGGCACTCATTCCTCTTTCCTTGCATTCGCTACTTCGTACAATGACATGGCAAAGACATGTTAATATTTAATATTTCCGTTTGTTTTTTCTTCATTTCCATTGTTTGAGGTTATAAATTTCTTTCTGAGGTTTTGCTAGTCAAGTTGGAGTTTTTGGGTGAATTAATGGTTTTAACATTTTAGAGGTTAGACATTTTTTCTGTGTTAGACAAGGAATAAAATTGTTAATAGAAGTCTAGGGTAATAGTGACGAATGAGTGTTGGTGTTAGTTATACGCCCCATGCACCACATGGAAAATATAAAATTTTTGTTGAAGAAAAGATTTTCCAATGGTCTGCAGACCAACAATAGTGGATTTTTAAAGATAATCTTTTAAAAGACCAGCAGACCACAAAATGTGGATTTTTAAAGACAATTTTTTCAAGCATCAGCAGACCAACAGGCGTGGATTTTTAAAGACAATTTTTTCAAGCATCAGCAGACCAACAGGCGTGGATTTTTAAAGACAATTTTTTCAAGCTTCAGCAGACCAACAGGCGTGAATTTTTAAAGACAATTTTTTCAAGCATCAGCAGACCAACAGGCGTGGATTTTTAAAGGCAATTTTTTAAGGATCAGCAGAACAACAGGCGTGGATTTTTAAAGACAATTTTTTCAAGCATCAGCAGAACAAAAGGCGTGGATTTTTAACGACAATTTTTTAAGGATCAGCAGAACAACAGCCGTGGATTTTTAAAGACAATTTTTTCAAGCATCAGCAGAACAACATGCGTGGACTTTTAAAGACAATTTTTTAAGGATCAGCAGAACAACAGGCGTGGACTCCTTGAGAAAAATTCTTTAAAAAATCCACGTTTTCTGAGGCGATACTCCTTGAGAAAAATTCTTTAAAAAATCCACGTTTTCTGAGGCGATACTCCTTGAGAAAAATTCTTTAAAAAATCCACGTTTTCTGAGGCGATACTCCTTGAGAAAAATTCTTTAAAAAATCCACGTTTTCTGAGGCGATACTCCTTGAGAAAAATTCTTTAAAAAATCCACGTTTTCTGAGGCGATACTCCTTGAGAAAAATTCTTTAAAAAATCCACGTTTTCTGAGGCGATACTCCTTGAGAAAAATTCTTTAAAAAATCCACGTTTTCTGAGGCGATACTCCTTGAGAAAAATTCTTTAAAAAATCCACGTTTTCTGAGGCGATACTCCTTGAGAAAAATTCTTTAAAAAATCCACGTTTTCTGAGGCGATACTCCTTGAGAAAAATTCTTTAAAAAATCCACGTTTTCTGAGGCGATACTCCTTGAGAAAAATTCTTTAAAAAATCCACGTTTTCTGAGGCGATACTCCTTGAGAAAAATTCTTTAAAAAATCCACGTTTTCTGAGGCGATACTCCTTGAGAAAAATTCTTTAAAAAATCCACGTTTTCTGAGGCGATACTCCTTGAAAAAAAATCCTTTAAAAAATCTACGTTTTCTGAGGCGATACTCCTTGAAAAAAAAATCCTTTAAAAAATCTACGTTTTCTGAGGCGATATTCCTAGAGAAAAATTCTTTAAAAAATCCACGTTTTCTGAGGTGATTCTCCTTGAGAAAAATTCTTTAAAAAATCCACGTTTTCTGAGGTGATTCTCCTTGAGAAAAATTCTTTAAAACATCCACGTTTTCTGAGGTGATACTCCTTGAGAAAAATTCTTTAAAAAATCCACGTTTTCTGAGGTGATACTCCTTGAGAAAAATTCTTTAAAAAATCCACGTTTTCTGAGGTGATACTCCTTGAGAAAAATTCTTTAAAAAATCCACGTTTTCTGAGGTGATACTCCTTGAGAAAAATTCTTTAAAAAATCCACGTTTTCTGAGGTGATACTCCTTGAGAAAAATTCTTTAAAAAATCCACGTTTTCTGAGGTGATACTCCTTGAGAAAAATTCTTTAAAAAATCCACGTTTTCTGAGGCGATACTCCTTGAGAAAAATTCTTTAAAAAATCCACGTTTTCTGAGGCGATACTCCTTGAGAAAAATTCTTTAAAAAATCCACGTTTTCTGAGGCGATACTCCTTGAGAAAAATTCTTTAAAAAATCCACGTTTTCTGAGGCGATACTCCTTGAGAAAAATTCTTTAAAAAATCCACGTTTTCTGAGGCGATACTCCTTGAGAAAAATTCTTTAAAAAATCCACGTTTTCTGAGGCGATACTCCTTGAGAAAAATTCTTTAAAAAATCCACGTTTTCTGAGGCGATACTCCTTGAGAAAAATTCTTTAAAAAATCCACGTTTTCTGAGGCGATACTCCTTGAGAAAAATTCTTTAAAAAATCCACGTTTTCTGAGGCGATACTCCTTGAGAAAAATTCTTTAAAAAATCCACGTTTTCTGAGGCGATACTCCTAGAGAAAAATTCTTTAAAAAATCCACGTTTTCTGAGGTGATTCTCCTTGAGAAAAATTCTTTAAAAAATCCACGTTTTCTGAGGTGATTCTCCTTGAGAAAAATTCTTTAAAACATCCACGTTTTCTGAGGTGATACTCCTTGAGAAAAATTCTTTAAAAAATCCACGTTTTCTGAGGTGATACTCCTTGAGAAAAATTCTTTAAAAAATCCACGTTTTCTGAGGTGATACTCCTTGAGAAAAATTCTTTAAAAAATCCACGTTTTCTGAGGTGATACTCCTTGAGAAAAATTCTTTAAAAAATCCACGTTTTCTGAGGTGATACTCCTTGAGAAAAATTCTTTAAAAAATCCACGTTTTCTGAGGTGATACTCCTTGAGAAAAATTCTTTAAAAAATCCACGTTTTCTGAGGCGATACTCCTTGAGAAAAATTCTTTAAAAAATCCACGTTTTCTGAGGCGATACTCCTTGAGAAAAATTCTTTAAAAAATCCACGTTTTCTGAGGCGATACTCCTTGAGAAAAATTCTTTAAAAAATCCACGTTTTCTGAGGC
The DNA here is from genome assembly GCF_047663935.1 of Musca autumnalis. NCBI lineage: Eukaryota > Metazoa > Arthropoda > Insecta > Diptera > Muscidae > Musca > Musca autumnalis. The sequence goes on from NW_027411977.1 coordinate 228,959,274, forward strand.
GATACTCCTTGAGAAAAATTCTTTAAAAAATCCACGTTTTCTGAGGCGATACTCCTTGAGAAAAATTCTTTAAAAAATCCACGTTTTCTGAGGCGATACTCCTTGAGAAAAATTCTTTAAAAAATCCACGTTTTCTGAGGCGATACTCCTTGAGAAAAATTCTTTAAAAAATCCACGTTTTCTGAGGCGATACTCCTTGAGAAAAATTCTTTAAAAAATCCACGTTTTCTGAGGCGATACTCCTTGAGAAAAATTCTTTAAAAAATCCACGTTTTCTGAGGCGATACTCCTTGAGAAAAATTCTTTAAAAAATCCACGTTTTCTGAGGCGATACTCCTTGAGAAAAATTCTTTAAAAAATCCACGTTTTCTGAGGCGATACTCCTTGAAAAAAAATCCTTTAAAAAATCTACGTTTTCTGAGGCGATATTCCTAGAGAAAAATTCTTTAAAAAATCTACGTTTTCTGAGGCGATATTCCTAGAGAAAAATTCTTTAAAAAATCCACGTTTTCTGAGGTGATTCTCCTTGAGAAAAATTCTTTAAAAAATCCACGTTTTCTGAGGTGATTCTCCTTGAGAAAAATTCTTTAAAACATCCACGTTTTCTGAGGTGATACTCCTTGAGAAAAATTCTTTAAAAAATCCACGTTTTCTGAGGTGATACTCCTTGAGAAAAATTCTTTAAAAAATCCACGTTTTCTGAGGTGATACTCCTTGAGAAAAATTCTTTAAAAAATCCACGTTTTCTGAGGTGATACTCCTTGAGAAAAATTCTTTAAAAAATCCACGTTTTCTGAGGTGATACTCCTTGAGAAAAATTCTTTAAAAAATCCACGTTTTCTGAGGTGATACTCCTTGAGAAAAATTCTTTAAAAAATCCACGTTTTCTGAGGTGATACTCCTTGAGAAAAATTCTTTAAAAAATCCACGTTTTCTGAGGTGATACTCCTTGAGAAAAATTCTTTAAAAAATCCACGTTTTCTGAGGTGATACTCCTTGAGAAAAATTCTTTAAAAAATCCACGTTTTCTGAGGTGATACTCCTTGAGAAAAATTCTTTAAAAAATCCACGTTTTCTGAGGTGATACTCCTTGAGAAAAATTCTTTAAAAAATCCACGTTTTCTGAGGTGATACTCCTTGAGAAAAATTCTTTAAAAAATCCACGTTTTCTGAGGTGATACTCCTTGAGAAAAATTCTTTAAAAAATCCACGTTTTCTGAGGTGATACTCCTTGAGAAAAATTCTTTAAAAAATCCACGTTTTCTGAGGTGATACTCCTTGAGAAAAATTCTTTAAAAAATCCACGTTTTCTGAGGTGATACTCCTTGAGAAAAATTCTTTAAAAAATCCACGTTTTCTGAGGTGATACTCCTTGAGAAAAATTCTTTAAAAAATCCACGTTTTCTGAGGTGATACTCCTTGAGAAAAATTCTTTAAAAAATCCACGTTTTCTGAGGTGATACTCCTTGAGAAAAATTCTTTAAAAAATCCACGTTTTCTGAGGTGATACTCCTTGAGAAAAATTCTTTAAAAAATCCACGTTTTCTGAGGTGATACTCCTTGAGAAAAATTCTTTAAAAAATCCACGTTTTCTGAGGTGATACTCCTTGAGAAAAATTCTTTAAAAAATCCACGTTTTCTGAGGTGATACTCCTTGAGAAAAATTCTTTAAAAAATCCACGTTTTCTGAGGTGATACTCCTTGAGAAAAATTCTTTAAAAAATCCACGTTTTCTTAGGTGATACTCCTTGAGAAAAATTCTTTAAAAAATCCACGTTTTCTGAGGTGATACTCCTTGAGAAAAATTCTTTAAAAAATCCACGTTTTCTGAGGTGATACTCCTTGAGAAAAATTCTTTAAAAAATCCACGTTTTCTGAGGTGATACTCCTTGAGAAAAATTCTTTAAAAAATCCACGTTTTCTGAGGTGATACTCCTTGAGAAAAATTCTTTAAAAAATCCACGTTTTCTGAGGTGATACTCCTTGAGAAAAATTCTTTAAAAAATCCACGTTTTCTGAGGTGATACTCCTTGAGAAAAATTCTTTAAAAAATCCACGTTTTCTGAGGTGATACTCCTTGAGAAAAATTCTTTAAAAAATCCACGTTTTCTGAGGTGATACTCCTTGAGAAAAATTCTTTAAAAAATCCACGTTTTCTGAGGTGATACTCCTTGAGAAAAATTCTTTAAAAAATCCACGTTTTCTGAGGTGATACTCCTTGAGAAAAATTCTTTAAAAAATCCACGTTTTCTGAGGTGATACTCCTTGAGAAAAATTCTTTAAAAAATCCACGTTTTCTGAGGTGATACTCCTTGAGAAAAATTCTTTAAAAAATCCACGTTTTCTGAGGTGATACTCCTTGAGAAAAATTCTTTAAAAAATCCACGTTTTCTGAGGTGATACTCCTTGAGAAAAATTCTTTAAAAAATCCACGTTTTCTGAGGTGATTCTCCTTGAGAAAAATTCTTTAAAAAATCCACGTTTTCTGAGGTGATACTCCTTGAGAAAAATTCTTTAAAACATCCACGTTTTCTGAGGTGATACTCCTTGAGAAAAATTCTTTAAAAAATCCACGTTTTCTGAGGTGATACTCCTTGAGAAAAATTCTTTAAAAAATCCACGTTTTCTGAGGTGATACTCCTTGAGAAAAATTCTTTAAAAAATCCACGTTTTCTGAGGTGATACTCCTTGAGAAAAATTCTTTAAAAAATCCACGTTTTCTGAGGTGATACTCCTTGAGAAAAATTCTTTAAAAAATCCACGTTTTCTGAGGTGATTCTCCTTGAGAAAAATTCTTTAAAAAATCCACGTTTTCTGAGGTGATACTCCTTGAGAAAAATTCTTTAAAACATCCACGTTTTCTGAGGTGATACTCCTTGAGAAAAATTCTTTAAAAAATCCACGTTTTCTGAGGTGATACTCCTTGAGAAAAATTCTTTAAAAAATCCACGTTTTCTGAGGTGATACTCCTTGAGAAAAATTCTTTAAAAAATCCACGTTTTCTGAGGTGATACTCCTTGAGAAAAATTCTTTAAAAAATCCACGTTTTCTGAGGTGATACTCCTTGAGAAAAATTCTTTAAAAAATCCACGTTTTCTGAGGTGATACTCCTTGAGAAAAATTCTTTAAAACATCCACGTTTTCTGAGGTGATACTCCTTGAGAAAAATTCTTTAAAAAATCCACGTTTTCTGAGGTGATACTCCTTGAGAAAAATTCTTTAAAAAATCCACGTTTTCTGAGGTGATACTCCTTGAGAAAAATTCTTTAAAAAATCCACGTTTTCTGAGGTGATACTCCTTGAGAAAAATTCTTTAAAAAATCCACGTTTTCTGAGGTGATTCTCCTTGAGAAAAATTCTTTAAAAAATCCACGTTTTCTGAGGTGATACTCCTTGAGAAAAATTCTTTAAAAAATCCACGTTTTCTGAGGTGATACTCCTTGAGAAAAATTCTTTAAAAAATCCACGTTTTCTGAGGTGATACTCCTTGAGAAAAATTCTTTAAGAAATCCACGTTTTGTGGTCATGTGGTGCTTGAGGAAAATTCTTTAAAAAAATCACGTTTTCTTGGCCCATGGTGTCTGAGGAAATTTTTTTAAAAAAATCACATTTCATTATAAATTTAAATTTTTAATCTTAAGCCAAGGGTGCGTATGATTGTTATTAATAGCAAGTACATCCACTAAATTGTTCATAGCTTCTGGAATTTTTAAGATATTTTTATTATTTTTTCTGTTATTGAAATTTGAGAATGTCGTTTATAATACGAAATTAATAGAATGTATACATCACTTTGAGAATAAGACAAAAAATCGTCCTTTTGTCTTAATTGTAATTATTTTCAAATCAACAAAAATTATAAAATGTGCTTTCGTGAAATTGATCATGTTTTTGGCAATTTGTAAGATATTTTCAATATTGTTCTTGTTATTGAAAGCTGATAATTTCCTTCAAAATACAAAATTAATAAAATTTCTACAAATTATCTCCATTGAGAGATAATACAAAAATTGGCCCTTTTCCTAATTATAATTATTTTCAAGTGCAAAACATTAATAAAAAGTACTTCCGTTAAGTTGCCCATAGCTTCGACAATTTTTAAGATATTTTCAATATTTTTCCAGTTATTGAAAGCTAGGAATATCCTTTATAATATAATATTAATAAAGTGTGTGTCCTACTTTGAGAGTTAATATAAAAATTGGCTTTTTTTCCAAAATTTAATTATTTTCAAATTATTTTCAAAATATTAATAAAAAGTACTTCCGTTAAGTTGGCCATAGCTTCGACAATTGTTAAGATATTTTCAATATTTTTTCAATTATTGAAAGCTAAGAATATCCGTCATAATACAAAATTAATAAAATGTCTGCCCTACTTTGAGAGTTAATAAAAAATTTACCCTTTTTCCAAATTATAATTATTTTCAAATGCAAAATACCAATAAAAGTACTTTCGCTAAATTGGTCATAGCTTCGGCAATTTTCAAAATATTTGCAATATTTTTTCGGTTCTTTAAAGCCGAGAATATTCTTCATAACACAAAATTAGTAAACTGTATACACTCCTTTAAGTATTAATACTAAAATTGGCCCTTTTCCTAGTTATAATTATTTTCAAATACAATATATTAATTGAAAATGCTTCCGTGAAATTGGTCGTCACTTCGGCAATTTTCAAGATATTTGCAATATTTGCTCAGTTATTGAAAGCTGAGAACATCCCTCATAATATAAAATTATTCAAAAGTACACCTCCTTTGGGAATTTTATCAACAATCGGACTATTTTTCTTATTATTACTTTTTTGGAACACAAAATATTAACCGAAAGTACTTCCGCGAAATTGGTCATAGCATCGGCAATTTTGAAGATATTTTAAATATTTCTGCAGCTATTGAAAGTTTATGATATCCTTTATAATACAAAATTAATAAACTGTAACCACACCTTTGAGTATTATTATAAAATTTGCCCTTTTTCCTAATTATAATCTTATGCCAAGGTTGCGTATGACTAATATTAATAGAAAGTACTTCCGTTAAATTGGCCATAACTTCGCCAATTTTTAAGATATTTTCAATATTTTTGCAGTTATTGAAAGCTGGGAATATCCTTCATAATACGAAATTAATAAAATTTCTGCCGTACCTTGAGAGTTAATATAAAAATTGGCCTTTCTTTCCAAATTATAATTATTTTCAAATGCAAAATACCAATAAAAGTACTTTCGCTAAATTGGTCATAGCTTCGGCAATTTTCAAAATATTTGCAATATTTTTTTCGGTTCTTTAAAGCTGAGAATATTCTTCATAATACAAAATTAGTAAACTGTATACACACTTTTGAGTATTAAAACAAAAATTGGCCCATTTTTAGTTATAATTATTTTCAAATACAAAATCTTAAAAGAAAGTACTTCCGTGAAATTGGTCATAGCTTCGGCAATTTCGAAGATATTTGCAATATTTGTTCAGTTATTGAAAGCTGAAATTATCCTTTAAAATACAAAATTAATGAATATGTATTCTTTTTTGATAGTTATAAAAAAAAAAATACTTTTTCCTACTAATAATCATTTTTAAATAAAAAATATTAATAGAAAGTACTTCCGTTAAATTGGTCATAGCTTCGAAAATGTTTAAGATATTTTTAATATTTTTGCAGTTATTGAACGCTGAGAATATTCTTCATAATACAAAACTAATAATTAGGAAACATACCACTGAAAATTAATACAAAATGGCCAATTTTTCTCATTATAATAATTTAAAAAAAAATATCAATAGAAAGTATTTCCGTGACATTGCTCACAGCATCGATAATATTGAAGATATTTTAAATATTTCTGCAGTTGTTGAAGGCTTATGATATCCTTTATAATACAAAATTAAGAAACTGTATCCACACTTTTAGTATTACTACAAAATTTGCCCTTTTTCCCAATTATAATCTTATGCCAAGGTTGCGTATGACTAATATTGATAGAAAGTACTTCAGTTAAATTGGCCATAACTTCGAAAATTTTTATGATATTTTTAATATTTTTGCAGTTATTGAAAGCTAAGAATATCCTTCATAATACAAAATTAGTAAAATGTCTGCCCTACTTTGAGAGTTAATAAAAAAATTTACCCTTTTTCCAAATTATAATTATTTTCAAATGCAAAATATCAATAAAAGTACTTTCGCTAAATTGGTCATAGCTTAGGCAATTTTCAAAATATTTGCAATATTTTTTCGGTTCTGTAAAGCTGAGAATATTCTCCACAATACAAAATTAGTACACTGTATACACACCTTTGAGTATTAATAAAATTGGCCCTTTTCCTAGTTATAAGTATTTTCAAATACAAAACCATAATAGAAAGTACTTCCATGAAATTGGTCATAGCCGCGGCAATTTTGAAGATATTTTCAATATTTTTTCAATTACTGAAAGCTAAGAGTGTCCTTCATAATACAAAATTATTAAAATCTACACGCTCCTTTGAAAATTTTATCAACAATCGGACCATTTTCCTTATTATAATCTTTTGGAAGATGAAATATTAACAGAAAGTACTTCCGTGAAATTGGTCATAGCTTCGGCAATTTTGATGATATTTTCAATATTTCTTCAGTTATTGAAAACCGAAAATATCCTTCAAAATACAAAATTAATAAATATGTACACTCCTTCGAGAGTTTATGAAAAATTTACATATTTCCTATTTATAATTATTTTAAATACAAAATATTAATAGAAAGTACTTCCGCTAAATTGGTCATAACTTCGCCAAATTTTAAGATATTTTCAATATTTTTGCGGTTATTGAAAGCTGAGAATTTCCTTCATAGTACAAAACTAATAATTATTAAACACATTATTGAGTATTTACAAAAAATTGGAATTTTTTCTAATTATAATAATTTTCAAAAAAAAATCTATAGAAAGTATTTCCGTGACATTGCTCATAGCATCGGCGATTTTAAAGATATCTTAAATATTTCTGCACTTATTGAAAGCTTATGATCTTATTTATAATACAAAATTAATAAACTGTAACCACACCTTTGAGTATTACTATAAAATTTGCCCTTTTTCCTAATTATACTCTTGCGCCAAGGTTGCGTATGACTAATATTAATAGAAAGCACTTCCGTTAAATTGGCCATAACTTTGGCAATTTTTAAGATATTTACAATATTTTTTCAGTTATTGAAATCTAAGAATATCCGTTTTAATACAACATTAAAACATTACCTTCGCTCCTTTAAGAGATAATATAAATTTTCGTCCTTTACCAGATTATTAATACTTTCAAATTTAAAATATTCTTCAATTACTTGCCTTTAACTTCCTTCTCTTCATTATCCAATATATCCCTGAATTAACACGATAATTAAATGCCCTTAGAACTTTTCCCTCCAACCACAACAATAAAGTTTACAACAATTTGTTGTTTGATTTTAGTGATTTAAGTTTTCATGGAGCATGCGGTTGAATCCTGCTTGCCTTGACGGTTGCTGCCTTGTTCTTCATGATTTTGTAATTTTCAATTTTGTTTTTTCTTGCCTTTTCTTTTTTACAGAGTCTGTTTGAATTGGAACTGGCTGGCTGTAATGAGGTCACAGAAGCTGGCCTTTGGGCATGCCTGACACCGCGCATTGTATCATTATCCTTGGCCGATTGTATAAATATTGCCGATGAGGCTGTGGGTGCTGTTGCTCAGCTATTGCCATCCTTATATGAGTTTTCATTGCAAGTAAGTTGAGCTCAAAGTGGAAGACAAGGGGATGGGATGAAATCAAATGTATTATTCTATATTTGTTTACCCTTTCTTCTTGTTCTTCTCTTCTTCCTCCTCAGGCTTATCATGTCACAGATGCTGCTTTGGGTTATTTTTCACCAAAACAAAGTCATAGTTTAAGTATATTACGCTTACAATCCTGCTGGGAATTAACCAATCATGGCATCGTTAATATCGGTAAGTAATAGACAAATAATTTTTTCATAGCATACCTTAAGGGGTTTAACAAATTAGTAAGTAAGGTAATTCTACCAGTTTTCCAGGGAAATGTAAACTATAGCTTCCCTCTGGGAGCCAGAAAAAAATATGGTGCAATTAAATTAAATTGCATATGCCTTGGGAGCCAGGCTTTTTTTCTATTGCCTACATTTAGGCAGTTGCATGCACTTTGCCAACATTCCTGGCAAGCCATTAGGCTTGCAGGTAATGTAAAGGAGAAAATCACCACAAAAAAAACCCTGGTTCCCACTGCTTCCTAGCAACGGCATACATGCAAACTTTTTACCCCAGGCGCAATTTCTAATAGAAAACCACACACATACGCCTGAAAGTATGCATGTGTGTAAACCCCACATGACCTGCCTTACCACAATATAACCTTGTAGTTTTTTTCCAAAGAACAATAATTACTGTTTTCCTGTTTCTGTCATAACCACACGACAGCTCAAAGCGAAAAAAAAAAAAACGAAAACATTCCACACAGTTCTACATCATCAGTTCCACCTTCATGCATTCCTCTCTCTTCCAATTCCCTACCATACCTCATTTTCCCCCTACACTGGTGGTTTACTTTGTCAATATCAGCAATTTTCTATTTGGCATTTAGTGGCCAAGTTCCTTTGGTGGTAATGTGGCAATGAGGTGGCTCTTTGTTCCATCGAACAACCAATTTTTGTTGGCATTTCATTAGGAAATCGGAATTCTGGTTTGCATGTAGAACGCAAATAATGAGGAGTATAACCTTTGGGGAGTTTGGAATACTAATGGGCTGAAGGTTATTTCAGAAATAAAAAGGGGGGAGTTGTTTGGAGTTAGACTTAACGGTTCAATGGAAGGAATTTTCCATGTGAGATCAAAAAAGTCGTATTTTTCAATCTAAAACGAATTTCTAATGCAAGTTGGACCTTGAGGCGTATTAGTGATATTAATTCGGTGGCAATGGGGGCGTATAAGTGATAATATTGAAACTGTTTGAGGTTTGTCTTCCGCCAAATTGGGCCTTTTCTATTTTTGAATGATATTTTTATATGTCTCTACAGACCACATGTTGTGAATTACCAACGGATATTTTTCTAGGCCACCGAACTTGGTATTTCAAAATTTGGTTCCAAGGGAAAAATTTTATTGGAAACTAGAAAAAATGTTCCCGATAAACAATATTTCTTATTCCAAATCCTTAAACTTCGGTTTCTTCGTCCTAGAATAGAAGTTTTTATTGGAAAATTAAATTTTAAATATTATGCCCAGGGTGCGTATAACTAATATTAATAGAAAGCACTATCGTTAAATTGCTCATAGAATCGGCAATTTTTAAGATATTTTCAAGATTTTTTCAGGTAGTGAAAGCTGAGAATATACTTCATAATCCAAAACTAATAAAATGTACACATTCCTTTGAGAAATAATACAAAGCAGACCCTTTTTCCGAAATATAATTATTTTGAGATACAAAATATTAATAGAAAGTACTTCCGTGAAATTGGTCATAACTTCAACAATTTTAAAGATAATTTTAATACTTTTTCAGTTATTGAAAACTGAGAATATCCTTCATTACACAAAATTCATAAAATTTACACGCTCATTTGAAAATTAATAAAAAAAATTGGCTCTTTTTGCTAATAATAATTCGTTTCAAGTATGAAATATTAATGGGAAGTACTTCCGTGAAATGGGTCAAAACTATGACAAAGTTAAAGATATTTTAATTTTTTTTTTCAGTTATTGAAAGCTGAGAAAATTCTCTATAATACAAAATTAATAAAATCTTCATATTCCTTTGAGAAATAATACAAAAAATTGCTGCTAAATATAATTACTTTCAAATATAAAATATTAATTAAAAGTACTCCCGTTAAATTGGTCATAGCTTCTGCAATTTTGAAGATATTTCCAATATTTTGTCAATTACTGAAAGCTAAGAGCAACATTAACAGTTTCCAAATGAAATAAATGCGATTGTGGACAATGTGGGTCTTTCACATGTGCGAACATAAGCCCTGTAATAAAGTATGATTGAAGTCTACCGAAAACCATTGAACATATCTCTAAAAATATCTGTAATTGTGGCTATTATAATAAATTAATTTTTTGTCAAATGGTGCGTATGATTGTTATTAATAGAAAGTACTTTTATTAAAGCGATCATAGCTCGGGTAGTCTTAAAGATATTTTAAATATTTTTCATGTCACAGAAAGCTGAGAAAATTATCTAAAATAAAAAATTAAAAGTAATCATTGTGTCCTTTTAAGGTTCAGAAAAAAATTGAACCTTAAGGCAGCTATAACAGTTTCCAAATGAACTGAATGTGATTAGGGTCGAAGTTTATCCTTAAACACATGTATGAACAAGATATTTGAAACATTTTTCATGTCACCGAAGGCTGAGAAAATTCTTCAAAATACAAAATTAAAAATGTTCATTATGCCATTTTGAGGTTTAGTAGAAAAATGTGTCTAAACGCAACATTAACAGTTTCTAAATGAAATAAATGCGATTGTTGACAACGTAGATCCTTCACATGTGCGAAAATAAGTCCTGTAATAAAGTATGAGTGAAGCCTATCAAAAACCATTAAACATATCTCTAAAAAAATGTGTAATTGTGGCTATTATAATGAATTAATTTTTGGTCGAATGGTGCGTATGATTGTTATTAATAGAAAGTACTTCTATTAAATCGATAATAGCTCGGGTAGTCTTTAAGATATTTTAAATATTTTTCATGTCACAGAAAGATGAGAAAATTCTCTAAAATACAAAATTAAAAGTAATCATTGTGTCCTTTAAAGGTTCAGCAGAAAATTGAACCTTAAGGCAGCTATAACAGTTTCCAAATGAACTGAATGCAATTAGGGACAATGTTTATCCTTAAACACGTGTATGAACAAGATATTTGAAATATTTTTTATGTTACCGAAAGCTGAGAAAATTCTTCAAAATACAAAATGAAAAATGTTCATTATGTCAGTTTGAGGTTTATTAGAAAAATGTGTCTAAACGCAACATTAACAGTTTCTAAATGAAATAAATGCGATTGTGGACAATGTAGATCCTTCACATGTGCGAAAATAAGTCCTGTAATAAAGTATGAGTGAAGCCTAAAGAAAACCATTAAACATATCTCTAAAAATATGTGTAATTGTGGCTATTATAATAAATTAATTTTTGGTCAAATGGTGCTGAGAAAATTCTCTAAAATACAAAATTTATGTAATCATTGTGTCCTTTAAAGGTTCAGCAGAAAATTGAACCTTAAGGCAGCTATAACAGTTTCCAAATGAACTGAATGCAATTAGGGACAAAGTTTATCCTTAAACACATGTATAAACAAGATATTTGAAATATTTTTCATGTCACCGAAGGCTGAAAAAATTCTTCAAAATACAAAATGAAAAGTGTTCATTATGTCATTTTGAGGTTTAGTAGAAAAATGTGTCAAAACGTAACATTTGGTCTGTTCCTTTACTATTGAAAGTGGTAAAACCGGCAAAAGTAGCAAAAGTTGTAATCTGCTTCCATATGAATTGTATGGTGTCTGAAGTAAAGGAACGCTTTTCGAGTAAAAAGTTGTAAAACTTGAAGATTCTTGCACGTAAAGGAACAGAGCTATTAACAGTTTCTAAATGAAATAAATGCGATTGTGGACAATGTGGATCCTTCACATGTGCAAACATAAGTCCTGTAATAAAGTATGAGTGAAGCATACCGAAAAGCATTAAACATATCTCTAAAAATACATGTAATTGTGGCTATTATGATAAATTAATTTTTGGTCAAATGGTGCGTATGATTGTTATTAATAGAAAGTACTTTTATTAAATCGATCATAGCTCGGGTAGTCTTAAAGATATTTTAAATATTTTTCATGTCACAGAAAGCTGAGAAAATTCTCTAAAATACAAAATTAAAAGTAATCATTGTGTCCTTTAAAGGTTCAGCAGAAAATTGAACCTTAAGGCAGCTATAATAGTTTTCAAATGAACTGAATGCGATTATGGACAATGTGGATCCTTCACATGTGCGAACATAAGTCCTGTAATAAAGTATGAGTGAAGTCTACCGAAAACCATTAAACATATCTCTAAAAATACGTGTAATTGCGGCTATTATAATAAATTAATTTTTGGTCAAATGGTGCGTATGATTGTTATTAATAGAAAGTACTTTTATTAAATCGATCATAGCTCGGGTAGTCTTTAAGATATTTTAAATATTTTTCATGTCACAAAAAGCTGAGAAAATTCTCTAAAATACAAAATTACAAGTAATCATTGTGTCTTTTAAAGGTTCAGCAGAAAATTGAACCTTAACGCAGCTATAACAGTTTCCAAATGAACTGAATGCGATTAGGGACAAAGTTTATCCTCAAACACATGTATGAACAAGATATTTGAAATATTTTTTATGTCACCGAAAACTGAGAAAATTCTTTAAAATACAAAATGAAAAATGTTTATTGTCCCATTTTGAGGTTTAGTAGAAAAATGTGTCTAAACGCAACATTAACAGTTTCTAAATGAAATAAATGCGATTGTGGACAATGTGGATCCTTCACATGTGCGAACATAAGTCCTGTAATAAAGTATGAGTGAAGCATACTGAAAACCATTAAACATATCTCTAAAAATATGTGTAATTATGGTTATTATAATAAACTAATTTTTGGTCAAATGGTGCGTATGATTGTTATTAATAGAAAGTACTTTTATTAAATCGATCATAGCTCGGGTAGTCTTTAAGATATTTTAAATATTTTTCAGTTCACAGAAAGCTGAAAAATTTCTCTAAAATACAAAATTAAAGGTGATCATTGTGTCCTTTAAAGGTTCAGCAGAAAATTGAACCTCAACGCAGCTATAACAGTTTCCAAATTAATTAAATGCAATTAGGGACAAAGTTTATCCTTAAACACATGTATGGACATGTGTACTTATGCACATTATTGTAATTAAGTATGAGTGACGCTTACCGAAAGCCATAAAACTTAGTCTTTAATTATGTCTAATTGTGACAAATATAATAAATTAACTTGTAGTGCATATGATTGTTATTATTAGAAAGTAGTTTTAGTAGATCGGTCATTGCTCAGCCAATCTTAAAGATATTTTAAATATTTTTCATGTCGCCGATAGCTGAGAAAATTCCCCAAAATACAAAATTAAAAATGTGCATTGTGTTCTTTTAAGATTCAGCAGAAATGTGGGTCTTAACACAACTATAACAATATTCAAATTGAATTAATATTGAGGGGATGAAGTAGATCCTAATAAGTATTTTTATGATAAAAATTGGTTTTTTTGCAACGATATCTTCAAAAATGCTCAATTAAATTTATTGGGATTATGGTGCGTATAATTGTTATTAATAGAGGCCGATTTTACGAAATCGGTCACAGCTCTGACAATTTTAAAGTTATAGTAAATATTGTTCTTGCCACAGAAAACTAGGAATATTCATCATAATAAAAAATTTAGAAAGTTTTCTACCTTCCTTTGAGATTTAACAGAAAAATTAGCCTTAATCTAAATTAAACAGTTTTTATAGCAAATTAATGGGATTGGACAAGGTAGATCACATACTATTATAACAAAGCATGAGTTATTCTTTGTCCAAATGGTTGCAATTATAACCTCAAATATGCTCAATTGTGCCTTATATATAAAAATAAATACTTTTTGGATAAGGGTGCGTATGATTGCTATTAATTAAATGTACTTTCATGAAATTGGTCATAACTTGGACAGTTTTAAAGATATTTTAAAGATTTTTCATATTACAGAAAGCTGAGAATATTCCTCAAAATACAAAATTAAGAACGTTTACACTTTCCACTTGGCCTTCATCCGAAAATTCGATGTTAACATGTTATAGTCGTGTTTTTAATTTTAATAAATGTAATTGGGGACAAAGTACCTCTTAATATACATAACTATAATAAAGTGAGACTGTCAATTAGCCAGAATCGTTGAAACTACATCATCAAATATGCTCAATTGTGCCTATTATAAGAAATTAGCTCTTTTGGATAATGGTGCGTATGATTGTTATTAATAGAAAGTACTTTTATTAAATTGATCATAGCTCAGGCGGTTCTGAAGATATTTTAAAAAAATTTTATGTCTCAGAAAGCTGAGAAAATTCTTTACAATACAAAATTAATAACTGCGGTAATTTATAAGAACACATATGGAATTAAAATTTTTAAAATTTCGATCATTTTCTGTATTTCGATTAATTTTCCTTATTTTCTAAATACCTTTAAAATATGTGCAGAAAATAAAGTTGTATTCCCATGAATAATAAAAACTTCACTCATTCATCATCAAGCAGTTCACATTTGACCCGCTTGTTTCCCCTTAACCCTATATTGAGGCATCACAAAAATTGCATTTACCATTTTTTCCCTTATAAAGAATTATTCATGAATAAAGTTTCCGGCCGAACTACCTAGCTCGTCGTGCAGGTGTTTGTATGGACATAATTAGTTATAATTAAAAGGAATGTAAAATGTTTTTTCGCTCACTCACTCACACAGCCCATTCTTCTTTTGTGTTTAAACATGACCCAGTTCTCAGGAAACTATTAAAGCGACCAAATAAAAAAAAAACGAACTCAAATAATTAAAGAACAACTTGGTGTTTTTGAAACAGCAGCAGCACCAGCACGGCAACTGAGCCAAGGCACCAGCAGCATTACTGCAGCAAGCAAGTGTCTGGCACAAGGAAGCAAAGAGCAAAAACAAACACTCTTAGGCAGGCTGGTGTGAAGAACTTTGAAGAACAAGAAGCAAAACAACAACAACAAAAATAAATCACGCTACATTTAAAACATAATTTTAGGCAGCGGCAAATTGTTGGCATACATTTCGGGCAAAAGAAGAGAGAAATGGAAGTGGTTTTGAATTTTATGTTAAAACCACGGAGAAACACTTCCATTTCCAATGGAAGGATATTAAAGGGCAAGGAAGCATTTTCTCGCACTTTTTCTTGGAGATTTCTTCTTTCTCATTTCCCGTGATAATTTGTTTTTAATTTCATGTAAAATGGCAAAGTTTTTTTTTTATTTGAAAACCATATAAATCTTAATGTTACCAAAAATTCTTTGAAATCGTAGCCTACTTTTAGGGTTCATTTTCAATAAAATGATTTATGTTTCTTCTTTTCGCTTTTTGGTAGCTCATATTTCAAAAGTCAGTAAATGGTTTATGGGCCACTTAGATTACAAGCCACTTTCAGAGAGAATTTTGAATTCAATTTGAGGGAAAAATAAATGGCTTAAGGAGGTAATTCATAGGGGAGGTTCTTTAAAGAAAAAAGAAATATAAAATTTAAAGTTGAAAGCAAAGCCTCTTAAAGGCAACATGTGGCCCTATTCTTATTACTACCATAAAGTAGAAGTGGTGATTAGCCAAAAGCCGTTAATATTTTATATTCAAATAAGCTTAATTGTGGCTATTTAAATAAATTAACTTTTTGCCACAAGGGAGCGTACGATTATTATTAATAGAAAGTACTTTCATTAAATTAATAATAACTTGGGCAGTTTTAAAGATATTTTAAATATATTTGATGTCACAGAAAGCTGAGAAAATTCTACAAAATACAAAATTAAAAATGTTCATTGTGTCCTTTTGAGGTTCAGCAGAAAATTGAGTCTTAACGCAACTACAACAACTTTCCCATGAAATAAATACAATTACAGACAAAGTGGATCCTTATACGTATTGCCATAGTAAAAACGCAGCTTCAATTACATCCTCAAATAAACTTAATTTTGCTCATTATAAGAACTTAACTATTTGACTAATGGTGCGTATGATTGTTATTAATACAAAATTCTTTTTTATTAAATCGGTCATATCTCGGACAGTTTTAAAGATATTTTAAATATTTTTGATGTGGCAGAAAGCTAAGAATATTCTCCAAACTACAAAATTAACAGCTTTCATTGCTCCCATTGTAGGTTCAGCAGAAAATTGAGTCATAACATAACATTTTTCTAATGGAATAAATGTACTTTCAAAAATGTACTTTCATTAATAATAGCTTGGGCAGTTTTAAAGATATTTTAAATATTTTTGATGTCACAGAAAGCTGAGAAAAATCTACAAAATACAAAATTAAAAATAATTATTGTGTATGTTTGAGGTTCAATAGAAAATTGAGTCTTAACGCAACTGCAACAATTTATTTTCCCATGAAATAAATACAATTACGGACAAAGAAGATCCTTATACGCAGTGCTATAGTAAAAACGAGTTCTACTTTTTCAAAGCAGCTTCAATTACATCCTCAAATATGCTTAATATTGGCCATTATACGAACTTAACTATTTGACTAATGGTGCGTATGATTGTTATTAATAGAAAATACTTTTTTTAAATTGGTCATATCTTGGACAGTTTTAAAGATATTTTAAATATTTTTGATGTCACATAAAGCTGAGAAAATTCTCCAAAATACAAAATTAAAAATGTTCATTGTGTCCTTTTGAGGTTCATTAGAAAATTGAGTCTTAAACCAACTGCAACAATTTTCCCATGAAATAAATACAATTACAGAAAAAGTGGATCCTTATACGCAGTGCTATAATAAAAACGAGTTCTACTTCTTCAAAGCAGCTTCAATTACATCCTCAAATGTGCTTAATTTTGGTCATTGTAAGATCTTAACTATTTGGCTAATGGTGCGTATGATTGTTATTAATAGAAAATACATTTTATAAAATCGGTCATATCTCGGACAGTTTTAAAGATATTTTAAATATTTTTGATGTCACAGAAAGCTGAGAAAATTCTACAAAATACAAAATTAAAAATACACATTGTGTATGTTTGAGGTTCAATAGAAAATTGAGTCTTAACAAAACTGCAACAATTTTCCCATGAAAAAAACAATTACGGACAAAGAGGGTCCTTATACGTATTGCCATAGTAAAAACGAATTCTACTTCTTCAAAACAGCTTCAATTACATCCTCAAATATGCTTAATTTTGCTCATTATAAGAACTTAACTATTTGACTAATGGTGCGTATGATTGTTATTAACAGAAAATACTTTTTATAAAATCGGTCATATCTCGGACAGTTTTAAAGATATTTTAAACATTTTTGATGTCGCAGAAAGCTGAGAAAATTCTTCAAAATACAAAATTAAAAATAATCATTTTGTACGTTTGACGTTCAATAGAAAATTGAGCCTTAACAAAACTGCAACGATTTTCCATGAAATAGATACAATTACTGACAAAGAGGATCCTTATACTTATTGCCATAGTAAAAACGAGTTCTGCTTCTTCAAAGCAGCTTCAATAACATCCTCAAATATGCTTAATATTGGCCGTTATACGAACTTAACTATTTGACTAATGGTGCGTATGATTGTTATTAATAGAAAATACTTTTTATAAAATCGGCCATATCTCGGACAGTTTTAAAGATATTTTAAATATTTTTGATGTTGCAGAAAGCTAAGAATAGTCTTCAAAATACAAAATTAACAGCTTTCATCGCTCCCATTGTAGGTTCAGCAAAAAAAATTGATCCTTCACCTAACAGTTTTCAAATGAAATAAATATGGATGGGTATAAAGTGAATCCCTCATTATTATTATAATAAAACAAGATATATTCTTTGCCGAAGTAGCTCAAATTCCTCTTCAAATGTGTTAAAGTATACTTACTTTTTGAAAAAATATCTTTTTCGGCAAAGGTGCGTATGCTTGTTTTTAATAGTAAGAATTTTTATTAAGTTGCTCATAGCTCGGCCAATTTTAAAGATATTTTAAATATGTTTTATGTCACAAAAAGCTGAGAGTATTCCTCATAATACAAAATTAAAAAAAGATTACTATCTTCCTTTGAGGTTAGACGAAAAGTGGGCTTTAACCTAACTATAACATTTTTTCATTAAATAAATATGATTAGGGGCAAAATTGATTATCATATACATTGCTATAATAAAGCAAGAATTCTTTTTTCTCAAAGTAGTTGCAAATACATCTTCAAATATGCTAAAATGTGCATATTTTAAGAAAATAGTTTCTTTGGATAATAGTGCGTATGATTGTTATTAATACAGGAAGCTTTTATAAAATCGACCATAGCTCCGGCAGTTGTAAAGATATTTTAAATATTTTTTTGTGTAACAGAAAGCTAAAAATATTCCTCATAATACAAAATGAAAAAAGTTACAATCTTCTTTTGTGATAAAGCAGAAAAGGTGAACTTAGCTATCTATAACAGTTTTCAAATGAAATAAATGAGATTAAGGACAAAGTGGATGCTTACACACAATACTATAACAAAAGAAAGAGTTCTTCCTTGTCAGAATAGCTGCAATTGGGCCTTAACATGTGCTCAGTTATACCTATAAGAAGAAATTAGATATTTTGGATAATGGTGCGTATGATTGTTATTAATAGAAAGTACTTTTATTAAATTGCCTATAACTTGGCCAATTTTGAAAATATTTCAAATATTTTTTATGTCACAGAAAGCTGAGAAAAGTATCTAAAATACAAAATAAAAAATGTTCATTGTATCTTTTTGTGGTTTAGTAGAAAATTAAGCTTTAACTTAACCATCACAGTTTTCAAATATATAATATACTAGCAAATGCCCGCTACTTCGTATGCGGAAAGGAAACGAAATATGTATATATAAACAATATTTAATACGGGAATGGTGAATACTGGAGATTCTGTTGTACTAATACCTATTTTTATTACGTTTTGTTTTTCAAATATTTACCAATATTTTTTCGATTGTAGTCAGAATTAAAAAAAAAAAATGCCGTATCGCATCCCTACACAGCTACCATATTTTTGTTATTTCGAATTTCCAAAACTACGTATCATATTGCAAATTTCTGATTTGACTCCTGGTTTTACCCCTTCACTAACACATCATTCTCTTCCAGTAAGAATTTCCAAACACTAAACTTGGTGCCACCGTGGTGCAATGGTATGCACGCCCGCCTTGCACGCTAAAGGTCGTGGGTTCGATTCCCCGGCCAGGTAACATCAAACATTTTTCAGCGGTGGCAAAGTACCCCTCAGTAATGTTGGCGACATTTCCTGAGTATTTCAGCCATGTAAAACTTCTCCACAAAGTCGTGTCTTAAGACACGCCGTTCGGACTCGGCGATAAACAGTAGGTCCCATATCATTGAGCTAATATGAATCGGGGTGCACTCATTGATATGAGAGAAGTCTCCCTTGTCCCTTCAGGGATGTTTGTGGAACAATTATTATTATTATTATTATTATTATTATTATTATTATTATTATTATTATTATTATTATTATTATTATTATTATTATTATTATTATTATTATTATTATTATTATTATTATTATTATTATTATTATTATTATTATTATTATTATTAAAACTTTATCTCACCCCTTCACAACAAAAATCACGCACATTCACAATTCAAGGTTCTAGCTTTAGCGGTTTCGCCCAGAACCCGAATAGTTCCGTTAAATTTTCGGCCACGTTTTCGTATATCCCCATATAACGGTACCTCTCGACTTAGTGTTTTTTTAAAGAAGAACAAATGTATATTGTCCAATTTTATTTAAATTTGGACCTTGAATACTCAGAGGATATAGAAGTTTAATTTAACAAATCTCCACTTCAATCCACGTTTATTAGAAGAGATATTTTGAAGATTTAGAGTATTTTGAAGATCTTCTGCACATTTTCCAACCGAAATTCGGAATTTGTGGCATGAAAGGTTAGAAAATTTCTTTACAAGATTGTACTTAATTGTACTTAATGTGCACCGGTATGTCAACAGTATATAACGGATCATTTTTTGAAGGCATTTCAATTTAGGATTTTTTAATATCAGGGGTAAATACCTTCTAGTTAACAAAATTGTCCCACGTTTTCAAATTTACATACCAAAGCGGTCAGAACAAAAAACATTTTTTGAAAAGATGCTTCACGTTTGACTACTTAATTTCAGTACATTATTTAGAAACTCCTTGGCGTTAACACCGAATCTATGGGGCAATATTCAGTACAATTTTCAAACTCAGAACTTTGTCTCAAACTTTAGAGCGATCTTCATAACAAATACTTTTCAATTTCGTATTTTTTGTACAAATAGCGTATTTTTAAATTATATAATCCCAGCTTTGTTCCTACACCCAACACCAAATTTAGTACCTTAACTATTTAAAATGGTTTTGGTATCAACATGTTACCCAACTTTTCCTACACATAGGTAAACGTTTCAAAAATTACTTCCTTATATTCAACATATATCCTAACCCCAATTCAGTTTTCCAGTTCCCCTGAAACCCATTTGAGGACTATTTAGTAGTTTTTGTATAAATAAGTACGAATTTTCAAAACCTCCTCCCTACCTCCACTCTAAACACCAATTGCTAATCTAATACCGAATTTCAAAATTCCAGTTCTACCCTTTACAAAATCACAAATTGTACAAAATTCTATACCATATAGCAAATACCAAAAGGTACCAAATTTTGTACCATTTAGCACTTTTCGTACACGATTTTCCAAAATGTACTTTCATAACTCAGCTCTATTCGTTCACCTAAACCCAAATTATAGCCAATGTAGTTCCATTTAGCACTTTTCCATAAGTACGAATTTCCAAAACTACCTCAATCCTACACTCCAACAATAATCTGTTCACGCAAATACAAATTATAGCGAATTTCGTACCATTTAGTACTACTTCGTGCACATTAGTGCGATTTTCAAAAGCTACCTCCATATCTCAATTCTATATTCCAACAGTAATCTTAATTCTAAATTTCAGGATTCCGGCTCTTCAAATCCAAATCATACTAAACTCACTACCATTTAGGACTTTTCGACCTTTGGTACATCTTTCTTACTCTTCATCAGTGACCCCCATTTCAAATTTCAGGATCCCGCCCTATTCGTTAACCCATACCCAAATTGTACTATATTTAGTACCATTTAGTATTATTCGTATAATTTTAATTCGAATTTCCACAAACCTTTCTTTTTCACTCTCCATCAGTGACCTTCATTCCAAATTTCAAGATTCCAGCTCTATCCGTTCACCCAAACCCAAATTGTGCTAAATTTAGTACCATTTATTACTTTTCCTATACTTATAGTTCGAATTCCAAAAACCTTTAATTTTTACTCTTCATCAGTGATCCTCATTCCAAATTTCAGGATTCCAGCTCTATCCGTTCACCCAAATCCGAATTGTACTAAATTTAGTACCATTTAATACTTTGCGTGCACTTATGGTTCGAATTTCCAAAAACCTTTCATTGTTACTCTTCATCAGTGACCCTCATTCCAAATGTCTGTATTCCAGCTCAATTCGTTCACCCAAATCCAAATTGTACTAAATTTAGTACCATTTAGAACTTTTCGTGCACTTATAATTCGAATTTCCAAAAACCTTTCTTACTCCCCACCAGTGACCCTAATTTAAAATTTCAGGAGTCTAACTCCATCCGTTCACCCAAATCCAAATTGTACTAAATTTAGTACTTTTCGTACCCTTATAGTTCGAATTTCCAAAAACCTTTCATTGTTACTCTTCATCAGTGACCCTCATTCCAAATGTCTGTATTCTAGCTCAATCCGTTCACCCAAATCAAAATTGTACTAAATTTAGTACCATTTAGTACTTTTCGTACACTTGTAATTCGAATTTCCAAAAACCTTTCTTTTTTACTCTTCATCAGTGACCTTCATTCCAAATTTCAGGATTCCAGCTCTATTCGTTCACCCAAACCCAAATTGTACTAAATTTAGTACCATTTATTACTTTTCGTATACTTATCGTTCGAATTCCAAAAACCTTTCATTTTTACTCTTCATCAGTGATCCTCATTCCAAATTTCAGGATTCCAGCTCTATCCGTTCACCCAAATCCGAATTGTACTAAATTTAGTACCATTTAATACTTTGCGTGCACTTATGGTTCGAATTTCCAAAAACCTTTCTTTTTTACTCTCCATCAGTGACCTTCATTCCAAATTTCAGGATTCCAGCTCTATTCGTTCACGCAAACCCAAATTGGACTAAATTTAGTACCATTCAGTACTTTTCGTACCTTTATAGTTCGAATTTACAAAAACCTTTCATTGTTACTCTTCATCAGTGACCCTCATTCCAAATGTCTGTATTCCAGCTCAATCCGTTCACCCAAATCAAAATTGTACTAAATTTAGTACCATTTAGTACTATTCGTGCACTTATAGTTCGAATTTCCAAAAACCTTTCATTACTACTCTTCATCAGTGACCCTCATTCCAAATGCCTGTATTCCAGCTCTATCCGTTCACCCAAATCCAAATTGTACTAAATTTAGTACCATTTAGTACTATTCGTGCACTTATAGTTCGAATATACAAAAACCTTTCTTTGTTACTCTCTACAAGTTACCCTAATTTCAAATTTCAGGATTCCAGCTCTATCCGTTCACACAAATCCAAATTGTACTAAATTTAGTACCATTTAGTACTTTTCGTACCCTTGTACTTCGAATTTCCAAAAACCCGTTGATACATCTTTCTAGCTCTCCATCAGTTACCCTCATTACAAATTTCAGAATTCTAGCTCTTACCGTTTGCCTAATACAAAGGGTACCATATTTAGTACCTTTTAGTACTTTTCGTACACTTCTAGGTCGAATTTCCAAAAACGCAGCCTTATCTCACCCCTACACACCAATAGCAACCTACACCCAAAATTTCAACTTTCTAGCTTCAGCGGTTTCGTCTGGGCGCTGATGAATCAGTCAGTCACTCACCTCACTACTCTTTTATATATATAGATTAAGAAATTAGCTTTTTGGCATAATTGTTATTAATAGAAAGTACTTTTATTAAATAAATGGGTTTTGGGGAATAGTGGGTCTTCATACACTTTACGTATGGCAAAGAAAGAGGTCTCATTTACTAAAGTAGCTTACAAGAAACTTGTGTTTTGGATAGTGGTGCGTATGATTGTTATTAATAAAAAGTAGTTTTACTAAATCGTTCATAGTTCGGGCAGTTTTAAAGCTATTTTAAATATTTTTTATGTCACATAAAGCTCAAAATATTCTTCATAATACAAAATTAAAAAATATTACTAGCTACCTTGTAATTTATTATTTTTTAATTATTTATTTAACTCATTTATATTTTCTATAAAAAATCTTTTGAAACGTGCCTTTCCTCTTTTCATTGTTGCCTTCAATACAACAACAAACCTTTTGAGGCAACAGTTTGTGCGTCATTTCTGACGCATCAAATCTCCCACAACACAATCTCCTATAATTGAACCTATACAAATTGCGTTTCCCCCTTTCCCGCCAAACATCATTTATTCCTTTCAATCTATTAATCAACTATGCTCTACATTCCATCGTTTTTTTCTTCTCCTCTACTTGTAGAGGAATAAAGTAGTTGCGAAAAAAATCAACGCCAACGACGTCAATGTATTCCACCTCATTATCATTGCCACCGTTATTATTGACAATTGTTTGTCGTTGTCTTGGGTATTCAAGTGCCACGGCATATGTATGCAAAATTTTGTGGCATCAGTAATTGTGGCAATAGTGTAGCTGTGTATATTGCTGATAAAAGCAAGGATTTGCTCCTAATGCATATGTATGCGTTCATTTGTGCAAATTGGTTGTTTGCTCTTAAGACTCCTCTAAGGCTGGAAGCTATGCTGATGAATCGAGGGGAAGGTATGGAATTGTTAGGAAATTTATATAGAAATGGTAGGTTAGTTTAGCAGATTCTGGAATTTGTGGAACTAAGAAACTGCTCGTTTAGAATTGCTAAGAATTTTATTTTTAAATATTACCATTCCTTTGTTACAAGCAAAATACTCTTGCGGATATTGGTGCGTATGATTGTTATTAATAGAAAGTAGTTTTACAAAATTGCTCATAACTTTGACAGTTTTAGAGGTAATTTGAAGATTTTTCGTCATTGGATAGTGCAGAATATTCTCTGAATCATAAAAGTAGTATCCAGGATTAAGTGGTCTGAGGTCTCCTTGAAAAATATTTTTTAATAAATCCACGTTTTGTGGATATCCTTGAAAAATATTTTTTAATAAATCCACGTGGTCTAAGGTCTCCTTGAAAAATATTTTTTAATAAATCCACGTGGTCTAAGGTCTCCTTGGAAAATATTTTTTAATAAATCCACGTGGGCTAAGGTCTCCTTGAAAAATATTTTTTAATAAATCCACGTGGTCTAAGGTCTCCTTGGAAAATATTTTTTAATAAATCCACGTGGTCTAAGGTCTCCTTGAAAAATATTTTTTAATAAATCCACGTTTTGTGGTCTCCTTGAAAAATATTTTTTAATAAATCCACGTGGTCTAAGGTCTCCTTGAAAAATATTTTTTAATAAATCCACGTTTTGTGGTCTCCTTGAAAAATATTTTTTAATAAATCCACGTTTTGTGGTCTCCTTGAAAAATATTTTTTAATAAATCCACGTTTTGTGGTCTCCTTGAAAAATATTTTTTAATAAATCCACGTTTTGTGGTCTCCTTGAAAAATATTTTTTAATAAATCCACGTTTTGTGGTCTCCTTGAAAAATATTTTTTAATAAATCCACGTTTTGTGGTCTCCTTGAAAAATATTTTTTAATAAATCCACGTTTTGTGGTCTCCTTGAAAAATATTTTTTAATAAATCCACGTTTTGTGGTCTCCTTGAAAAATATTTTTTAATAAATCCACGTTTTGTGGTCTCCTTGAAAAATATTTTTTAATAAATCCACGTTTTGTGGTCTCCTTGAAAAATATTTTTTAATAAATCCACGTGGTCTAAGGTCTCCTTGGAAAATATTTTTTAATAAATCCACGTGGTCTAAGGTCTCCTTGAAAAATATTTTTTAATAAATCCACGTTTTGTGGTCTCCTTGAAAAATATTTTTTAATAAATCCACGTGGTCTAAGGTCTCCTTGAAAAATATTTTTTAATAAATCCACGTTTTGTGGTCTCCTTGAAAAATATTTTTTAATAAATCCACGTTTTGTGGTCTCCTTGAAAAATATTTTTTAATAAATCCACGTTTTGTGGTCTCCTTGAAAAATATTTTTTAATAAATCCACGTTTTGTGGTCTCCTTGAAAAATATTTTTTAATAAATCCACGTTTTGTGGTCTCCTTGAAAAATATTTTTTAATAAATCCACGTTTTGTGGTCTCCTTGAAAAATATTTTTTAATAAATCCACGTTTTGTGGTCTCCTTGAAAAATATTTTTTAATAAATCCACGTTTTGTGGTCTCCTTGAAAAATATTTTTTAATAAATCCACGTTTTGTGGTCTCCTTGAAAAATATTTTTTAATAAATCCACGTGGTCTAAGGTCTCCTTGAAAAATATTTTTTAATAAATCCACGTTTTGTGGTCTCCTTGAAAAATATTTTTTAATAAATCCACGTTTTGTGGTCTCCTTGAAAAATATTTTTTAATAAATCCACGTTTTGTGGTCTCCTTGAAAAATATTTTTTAATAAATCCACGTTTTGTGGTCTCCTTGAAAAATATTTTTTAATAAATCCACGTTTTGTGGTCTCCTTGAAAAATATTTTTTAATAAATCCACGTTTTGTGGTCTCCTTGAAAAATATTTTTTAATAAATCCACGTTTTGTGGTCTCCTTGAAAAATATTTTTTAATAAATCCACGTTTTGTGGTCTCCTTGAAAAATATTTTTTAATAAATCCACGTTTTGTGGTCTCCTTGAAAAATATTTTTTAATAAATCCACGTTTTGTGGTCTCCTTGAAAAATATTTTTTAATAAATCCACGTTTTGTGGTCTCCTTGAAAAATATTTTTTAATAAATCCAGGTTTTGTGGTCTCCTTGAAAAATATTTTTTAATAAATCCACGTTTTGTGGTCTCCTTGAAAAATATTTTTTAATAAATCCACGTTTTGTGGTCTCCTTGAAAAATATTTTTTAATAAATCCACGTTTTGTGGTCTCCTTGAAAAATATTTTTTAATAAATCCACGTTTTGTGGTCTCCTTGAAAAATATTTTTTAATAAATCCACGTTTTGTGGTCTGAGGTCTACTTGAAAAATATTTTTTAGTAAATTCACGTGATTCTAAAATTCCGTTTGGAAAAAGATATAGGCCTCTAGACCTCTTATTTCCCATAAAAACTATTTTGTACTATAGTGCGTATGACTGATATTAATAGAAAGTAGTTTTACAATTTTGGCCATAACTTGGGTATTTTCCAAGATAATTTCACACTTTTTTCTAATATTGAAAGCTAAGAAAATTTACTACAAGATAAAGAACGTGGTTTGAGTTCTTCTTGAAAAATATTCTGTAAAAACTTCACGTTTTGTGGTGTGCTTAGAAAATTTTTAAAAACTTATCGTTTGCGTCCGATAGACCCACAAAATACACACTTTACATCTCCAGAATGATAGTCTTGGCCTCCATGAGTTCTAAGATTCCTTTTGAAAAAACGAAATAGGCCTCTAGACCTCTTATTTCTCATAAAAACAATTTTGTACTATAGTGCGTATGATTGATATTAATAGAAAGTTGTTTTACAATTTTGGCCATAACTTGGGTATTTTCCAAGATAATCTCAAACTTTTTTCTGATATTCAAAGCTAAGAAAATTTGCTACAAGGTGGATAAGGTGGTCTGAATTCTTCTTGGAAAATATTCTGAAAAAACTCTACGTTTTGTGATGTGCTTAGAAAATGCTTAAAAACTGCTCGTTTGCGGCCGAGAGACCTTCAAAATATATACTTTACATCTCCAGAGTGATAGTCTTGACCTCCATGAGTTCTAAAATTCCGTTAGGAAAAAGAAATAGGCCTCTAGACCTCATATTTTCCATAAAAACTAATTTGTACTATAGTGCGTATAACTGATATTATTAGAAAGTAATTTTACAATTTTGGCCATAACTTGGGTATTTTCCAAGATAATTTCAAAGTTTTTTCTAATATTGAAAGCTAAGAAAATTTGCTACAAGCTAGAGAACGTGGTCTGAGTACTTATTGAAAAATATTCTGTAAAAACTCCACGTTTTGTGGTGGGCTTAGAAAATGTTTAAATACTGCTCGTTTGTGGCCGATAGACCCTCAAAATATATACTTTACATCTCCAGAATGATAGCCTTGAACTCCAGGAGTTCTAAATTTGCGTTTGGAAAAAGAAATATGCCTCTAAACCTCTTATTTCCCATAAAAACAATTTTGTACTATAGTGCGTATGACTGATATTAATAGAAAGTAGTTTTACAATTTTGGCCATAACTTGGGTATTTTCCAAGATAATTTCAAACTTTTTTCTAATATTGAAAGCTAAGAAAATTTGCCACAAGGTAGAGGACGTGGTCTGAGTTCTTCTTAAATAATATTCTGTAAAAACTCCACGTTTTGTGGTGTGCTTAGAAAATGTTTAAAAACTGCTCGTTTGCGGCCGAGAGACCTTCAAAATACATACTCTACATCTCCCGAGTGACAACCTTGACCTCCATGAGTTCTAAAATTCCATTTGGAAAAAAGAAATAGTCCTCTAAAGCTCTTATTTCCTATAAAAACAATTTTGTACTATAGTGCGTATGACTAATATTAATAGAAAGTAGTTTTACAATTTTGGCCATAACTTGGGTATTTTCCAAGATAATTTCAAACTTTTTTCTGATATTGAAAGCTAAGAAAATTTGCTACAAGGTAAAGAACGCGGTCGGGGTTCTTCTTGAAAAATATGCTGTAAAAACTCCACGTTTTGTGATGTGCTTAGAAAATGTTTAAAAACTGCTCGTTTGCGACCGATAGACCCTCAAAATATATACTTTACATCTCCAGAATGATAGTCTTGACCTCCATGAGTTCTAAAATTCCGTTTAGAAAAAGAAATAGGCCTCTAGACCACTTATTTCCCATAAAAACAATTTTGTACTATAGTGCGTATGACTGATATTAATAGAAAGTTGTTTTACAATTTTGGCCATAACTTGAGTATTTTCCAAGATATTTTGAAACTTTTTTCTGATATTGAAAGCCAAGAAGATTTGCTACAAGATAGAAAACTAAAGTTGGATACCAGATTTTAGCTTACATGATATATAGGTGTATTTTTGGGACTATTAGCAAATGGAGTGTACTTGAAAAGTTATTCTAGGCCTTCTGGAGACTCAATGCGTAATAATTGGACTTACATGACATATATTTTTGATAACTGACAATGTTTGGAATGCTTTAATGCCAATTCGAACAATATTCTCCTCGTAAAAACTTCTCCAGCCTATGTTTGTCTCTGTCAACTGCTGTTAATCAATGCAAAGACTTTTAGGCTTATTTTTAGTTTTCTGTTTTCGTAAGGCAGTGGCAATTATCTCTGGGAATCATCATCGGTAACAACTACTGTTGTTTTAGTTGATGATGATGTTGATTTGTTTGCCACACCACAACCCCAACCTCCCACTCCTCAGTTTTGGAACCCCAAATTAATGCGTGGTAAAGTTCAAGTGTTCATATCTTTGCTGCAACTGATGCAGCCAAGTGTAGAACGAAGCGATGAATGACAAACGTTTCTTGGTTCAGTGCAACAACACAGAAGACTAAGCAAAGGATGTGCAGCAGCTGTGTAAATGTGTGTCGGTCGTTTTGTGTATCCACCTTCCAATTACAAATTGAGGTTAACTGTTTGAAATAAAAGGCTTGCTTTCGGTGGTGGTGCAGAAAGCGTTAACGCGCGTATGTAAAGAAGGGGCCCTTCTCTTCTCTATGGTTGTAATGAAAATTGCAGTTCCCTATCGTTTTGTTGTTTCTATTTGCCAGAATGCATTGGGCCAAACTGCACTTGGCTATGCAATGAAAAGGAAATGTCTTGTTATGAATTGCTTTTGTAGGAAACGGGGAATAAACTTTCCATCCACCCACTTGAAGTGCCATAAAAAACAGTTTGCCATAGAGTTTAGTTTGGGAAAAAACCTCCACTGCACTTTGCCTTTGGCTAAACGGAAATGGAATATTTTCCATTCGTTCGTGCTTTCATTTTTTTGGCAATTGTAACTGGAGGTGCTGATACCCTGAGGATGTTGCAGCAACTGCTGATGCTGCTGCTGGTTGGATGATCGAATGTTTGGATACATGAATGGTTTGGCATGTGATTATTATGCAATTCACATATACAATAACAGCAGCGTGCCATACTTGGGGAAAAGCTTCAATTAGGGGATGTTCTATAAAGTATTTTTATGAGTTTTTATATTGCTTGGGATGAATTGAAATGCATGACTCATGGGGCGTATGATTATTGTTATTATTATTTTGAAGTTATTGGGGTCGTATGACTATTGACAATACTTATACGTCATAGGTTTTACATCAAAAATATTCATTACCACGTTTTTAGGAGCTTGAGAAAAATTATTTAAAAAATCAACGTTTTGTGGTCTTGTGTTGCTTGAGAAAAATTCTTTAAAAAATCGACGTTTTGTGGTCTTGTGGTGCTTGAAGAAATTCTTTAAAAAATCCACGTTTTCTGGGTCGATGATTTTCGGTTCGAGAATTATCGGACGCACCAACTAGTCAAACAGACATACAGATGGAATGACAGGGCTAATTCGACTCAAATTTTTGATACATAAGAATTGTCTTCCAATCCTTTATTTCCTTTTGGTATTTCCTTTTTGTCCTTAAAACGACTACGCAGTGGATAAAAATAACAAAATGAAAATTACACCTTCATCCCGAATCCCCTTCTCCTCTCCCTAGACATTGACAATTTGATTCATGCGAAAACAAAAATCTATTTTGAAATCCATCAAAGTCATGCAGGTAGCTGAGATGTGACATGAACGGGATTAGTTTGAAATGTTCCTCTTGATTTTTTTTCGTTTTCTTTCTCAAATTGAAAAGTAAAACATGTCAGAGAACTCAAAGAACACAAGAAAAAAACTAGTCAAATGACTTTGAAAACTATGCAACAACTCAGTCATACTAAATCATCGTCTCCTTATGCTTGACATATGAATATTTCTTCCTTTCTTGGAAAGCAAAAAAGGACATTAGTTAAGGAACTTGAATGAAGAAATGAAAGTTGTTTTTCTTTCTACGCAAGAATTAATGGTTGATTTGTTATGCAATGGAACATGACAAGGAACTAGTTTTTATTATTATTTTTTTTGTTCGAAGAAAGGAAAAGTCGTTTATTTGAAAACTTGGTTTTTCTGTAGCAGAAAAAGAAAGATAAATGCAAAAAAAAAAATTTCAAGGACTATCAGAACATTAATAGCGAATATTTAAAAATAGTTTTTTAATAATAAAATTTCTAATATATGATCATTTATCATACTTTCCCTCGGAATACATGGAAATAAGTCCCAATTGTTTTGCCAGTGTACACTTTGGTGTATAACTGTTGTCAGCACGTATACAACATTGTGTCCAAATCATCAATATCACTTTAAAGTATTGCATATTAAAAAAAATATTCAAAAATAAATATTAAAGGACCAAAAAAATTGGTGTGGAAAAATAAATAAACCTCTAAACGGCTCATTTTCAATAAAAACAATTTAGGACTATCGTGCGTATGACTGATATTAATAGAAAATAGTTTTACTAATTTGATCATAACTTAGGTATTTTCAAAGATAATTTCAAACTTTTTTCAGATATTGAAAGCTAAGAATATGTGCAACAACAAAAGTAACTAAACAAAAAAAACATTCGAAGAAAGTTGTCCCCTTCGAGAGAGGAAATCTGCCTACGAAAAACCCTGGATGACAGGTGAAATTCGTAACAAAGGCAAAGAGGTCCGAAGGCTTCACAACAGAGCTCGACGTAAAAAATTAACTGTATTCTAGGACAACTATCACACAAAACTTAAAGAATACAACAAAATGACTAGAACAGCAAAGCGCAATTCCTGGAAACTCTTCTGTGAACAGAAAGACAGCGTAAATGATGTATCCAAAATAAAAAAGTTTCTATCGAAAACCCATACACAAACCGAGATTATGGTGAATGACATGGGAAAAAAGATGGAAACAATCGAGGACACGCTGGGGCTTTTGATGAATACACATTTCCCGCCGAGCACTGCAGTGCACACAGAGGTGCCGGTAGTTAGGGAACATGTGACAGAGGAAGCACAAACAATTGATGAAGCGATGGTAAAGGATGCCATCAAGAGTTTCAAACGTTTCAAAGCAGCGGGATCGGATGAGATATTTCCGGCCTTACTCCAGAAAGAGATGGACTACATTGCGTCCAAACTATCTGGAATTTTTAACGCATGCTTAAAATTTGCGTATACCCCTAAAGCCTGGCAGGAGGCGAGGGTAGTATTTATCCCCAAACCTGGCAAAGCAAGTAACGCAATTCCTAAGTCTTATTGTCCAATCCTTCCTGCTTAAAACCATGAAACGAATAGTCGATACCATGATTAAGAGCAAGATTCCAAACGATATGCTTAAATGCAAACAACATGCATACGTTAAAGGTAGATCAGTGGAAGCCGCATTACATGAAGTTGTACACCACATCGAGAGTACCTTCGACAGGAAGATGTATACACTAGCGGTATGCATTGATATCGAGGGTGCTTTCAATAACGTCAGCACCGAAACCCTTATCCAATCGTTAGATAAATTTCAGGTCAACCCGGCCCTTAGGGACTGGATAAGCCACATGCTAAGGTATAGATGGATAAGCTGCGGTCTGCTTGACGAAAAAAAATAATGGACAAAGTTGGTCAGGGTACGCCGCAGGGGGGGGATTTTATCCCCACTCCTATGGGTCACTACCATAAATATCCTATTGAGGACTTTAACCGATGAGGGATTTGACGACGTTATAATACTTCTGAGGGGTAAGAATCCAAACTTGCTATGCAGAAGAGCTGAATCAGCCCTAGAACTAGCGTACAACTGGGCTAGACCAAGAGGTCTTAACATAAACCCGGAAAAAACGGAAATATGTCTGTTCACTAGGAAAACAAAATTGGGACACTTTGAAGAACCAGTTTTCCTAAGCAAGACAATAAATATTTCCAACAAAGTTAAATATCTGGGAGTAATACTGGATATGTTTAGGATGCGCAGCTGCCGTGCTGGCAGCCACTCCACTCGGAGACCTTGAGGTCCATTGTGAGGGAGTAATCCTGGCTCAAGAGAGAGCTAACAAAGCTTATAGATGTTGGTCAACCTGTAGAAGGGCCCCAAGTGGGGCCTTAGTCCTAGGATGACACACTGGCTATACAAAAGCGTAGTTAGACCTATTCTAACATAAGCTTCAGTCTGTCTGGTGGAAAGCTATGGATAAAAAGTGTAATATTAAAATACTACAGAAAGTCCAACGAATGTGCTGTTTAAGTGTAAGCGGCGCAATGAGGACAACACCAACGAGGGCATTAGATACTATTCTATATATACACCCAATAGAAATCCAGATAAGGTATGAAGCAGCTGTGGCAGCTATTCGACTTAAAGCGATGGACGAGTGGATCAGTAAGGACCACGTACCACATACCATCAAAACATTCTACGGGTAACAACGTGAGAGTCAATGGATAACATTGTATCGGACCGTATACCTGAAACAATTGTAGCTGCCTCATGCGAGTTATTAATTCCAGACAGAGACTCGTGGATCGGCGGAACTCTAGCACAAATGCCGACTGGAAACTGTTGTTATAGAGACGGCTCCATGCTAGGTGGGAGAACGGGACTGAGTCTTTTTATTGAAGAATCAGAGACCGAAATATCTCTTCGTTTGCCGGATCACAATACGGTCCATGAAGCGGAGATCCGAGCGATTACAGAGTGTCTGAACTGGCTTAATGCCGACACGAGACCAACTACTGTAAACGTCCTTACGGGCAGTAAAACTGCAATTAAAGCAATAACATCCAAGACAGTAAAATCACAAACAGTCTTGGATTGTATAAATTCGATCAACAGCTATTCTCAACATGGCCCGGTGCATATAATATGGGTACCGGGACATGCGGGGAAGAGCGGTAATGAGATAGCAAATTCTCTGGCAAATAATGGAAGGGAATTAGCAACAGTAAACTTAGAGAACGCAAAGCCACTAAACGCGTCTCGGTTAGAGTTAAAAACTTGGGCAAAAAATTAGGGAAACCGCAAAAATCCTATGGGCAGACCCAAATGAGGAAAAAAACTAAAAACCTATTACTGCTAGGTAAGGTAAGGGTTTACAAGCTAAGGGTTTACAAGCTCATCTGCACAAAATTAATTGTGCATACAACAGCGTATGCAGGGCATGCGGAGAAGATGACGAAACATTGGAGCATTTTCTCTGCCAATGCCCTGCTTTCGCAAACATCAGATCCCAGTTTTTAGGGAACGACACAATACCAGATCTTAATCAGGTAATTGTAGACGACCTGAAACAATTACGGGACTTTGTTAAGGGAACAGAGTTCCAGAGCGCACAACAGGCCTACTTCATGGCTTATGTGTATGTCAACCAGGGCATGTGGCGATTACTCGCCCCTCTTTTAAACCTAACCTAACTAAAAAAACAACATATAAGTTTATAGCATATAAAGTGGATTTTTTCGAGACTAATGAAAAATAGACTGTCATTTTGAATAATTTCGATATTTTGTAGAGGCTCAAAAGGTAGTAAGATGCCTTTTATGTCACATCGGTTGGATAAATGCTAATGTTAGAATGTCAAATCTTGTTAATATCTTCTTCGAAATGCATTGCCCAAGCGGGTATGTTTGTGTCTGTCAACTGCTGTTTAATCAATGCAATTGGTTTTTTTATTTATTTCTAATAGATCTGTTCCAGAACCTGTAACAAGCTACTATTTTTTACAACGATAACATTTTTCCTTTATGTTATCAAAAAAATTAGTGAAAATTACAGACCAAATGGAACAGACCAAATATTTCCTCAATAACACATTTAAATAATTTTGATTTATTTTTATGGCACATGGGTGGGTATAACTGTTGTCAGCACGTATACGACGTTACGTCCACAACGTTAATATCAACCAAAAACCCTATTTAGTGTTTTTTAAAGAATTTCCTGAATTTACCTCAATTTTCAGACCAGAAAATTTGAATTTTTTAAAGAAATTTTCTCAAGTCCAATTGGCCCAGAAAACTTGGATTAAAAAAAATTTAACTTTCTCATGGTATTTCAGTTCACATGGAATCAAGATGTTATTATGGTATTTGAAGCCACAAAATGTGTCATTTTTTATTAAGTCTCTCCCATGGCATTTCTGGCCACAAAATGTGTTTACGAAGATTTTTCGTTCATAAAACGTGAGTTCGTATAGCCTAAGTCTTCAAGCACATTTGGAAGAAATCCGCTTTAGACAATTTATATTGGATTTAGTCCTGTCCGTCCGTCAAGGTTCGCTGGCTGGGGCGATGTATAACTCTCGGACGCATCAATGCAGTGCCGAGGTATACGAAGTCCTTTACTACCTCAAAATTATAGGAACCAACGTCAACAGTTGACCCGATCTCTATGGACGCATTGCGCGACGACACCATCAAACTTTGTCTTCTCACCGTTTACCGCCAGACCCACTTTAG
Source organism: Musca autumnalis (assembly GCF_047663935.1). Classification (NCBI taxonomy): domain Eukaryota; kingdom Metazoa; phylum Arthropoda; class Insecta; order Diptera; family Muscidae; genus Musca; species Musca autumnalis. The sequence continues at coordinate 228,993,840 of NW_027411977.1, forward strand.
CAGATTCTCCTTCGACTTTCATAAAGGTATCAGTTACTTCTTTTACTGATCGGCCCATGATGTCTATATCATCAGCATAAGCAGGTAACATGTGGCTATTGGTGTAGATTGTGCCACTTCTTTTGACGTTTGCCTCTCGTATAACCTTTTCTAGCAGGATGTTGAAGAGGTCACACGAAAGGCTGTCTCCTTGTCTGAAACCTCTTTTGGTACCAAACTCTTCGGAGAGGTTCTTTCCTATTTTAACTGAGGACCTCGTGTCAGTTAAAGTCATTTTACAAAGCCGGATGAGCTTTGCGGGAATACCAAATTCAGACATGGCTTGGAATACCTTTGAACGCAGCGGGCTGTCGAAGGCTGCTTTATAATCGACAAAAAGGTGGTAGGTGTCAATCTGCATCTCTTGGGTCTTCTCCAGGATTTGCCGCGGGGTAAATATCTGGTCAATGGTGGTCTGGCAAGTCCAACTAAAGCCGCATTGGCATGATCCGATTTTTTCGTTGACCATGAGCTTTAGTCGTTCGCACAATATCCCTGACACTATCTTGTAGGCAATAGGGAGAAGACTTATGTTGGAGCATACAGTCTTGTCTCCTTTCTTGTGGATGGGACATAGGATGCCCAGGTTTCAATCGTCGGATACGCGTTCTTCCTACCAGATGGAGCTAACTAGCTGATGCATACACCTTATCAGTGTGTCGCCTCTGATTTTAAACAGCTCGGCTGGCCATCAGCTCCTGCTGCCTTATTATTCTTTAGTCGGTTTATTGCTGTCTTTACCCCATCTTGGCCGGGTGGTATACATTCAATACCATCTTCTGGTATTGGATCCGTGGTATCTTCGTCGACTTTGCTACTATTGGATACCAACATCGTGGAAAAATGCTCTTTCCATATCCTTAGCACACTATCTGTATCAGTTACCAGATTACCTTGCTGGTCTCTGCAGAAGGATGTGTCAGAGACAAAGCCATCTGTTTGATGCTTCACTCTATGGTAGAATTTCCCGACTTCATTCTGACTCCTGTACATCTCGATTTTTTCACACTTCCGGTTTTCCATCTCTCTCTTTTTTCTGCGAAAAAGACGTTTCTCTTCTCACTTTTTCTCTTTGTATCTCTCTCGTGCGCTACGCGTTGCTACGGATTGTAAAGTAGCCCTATATGCCGCATTTTTCTCTTCGGTAGCAGCACGACACTCCTGGTCATACCATGGATTCCTTGGTGGAGGTCTCTGGTATCCAAGTATGGATTTTGCGGCTGTTTGCATGGAGTGGGCAATACTATGCCATTGCGCTGATATATTATCGGGATGAGGAGTGCTTTGATCAAGCAATTGGGCCAGTTGAGTGGAATATGCTGTGGCTATCTGTTGTGATTGCAGCTTACCGATGTCTAACTTTCGTGTTGCACCTCGGAACGATCGTACATCCAACACGCTTGATGCATGTCTCCCATCTATCACAACGTCATCAATTTGATTTCTTGTTTTCTGATATGGAGACAGCCAGGTGCCCTTATAAATATCGAGATGTTGAAATCTGGTGCTGATAACTACCATGTTTTTTGCAGCTTCAAGGTCTATCAGCCTCATACCATTGTCAGATGTTTCACTGTGGAGACTGAATTTCTCGACTGTTGGGCCAAAGATATTCTCCTTTCCAATGTTGGCATTAAAATCCCCTAGTATAATTTTAATGTCATGGGCAGGGCAACAGTTATAAGTTTCTTCTAGGCGCTCGTAAAATATATTTTTGGTCTGTTCGTCCTTGTCTTCAGTGGGAGCTATATTTTGAATATTTTTTCTAATATGAAAAGGTAACAATATCCTCTATATTACAAAATCAAAAGATTGATAGTGTTCTTTTGAGTTGTGGCAAGAAAATTATTAATTAAAGGAAATTATTCAACTTTAGGGCGGGTAGCTTCCGTCTTCTAAAGTAGAACCACGTGTAGAAGAATAATTTTGCAATATCCGGAAATGGGTTTTAAGTTGGAATATTTAAAAATGTCCATAAACACAGCAATTTAATACAGAATAACTTTTGAGTCCCGGTTGCGTGTGATTATTATTAATAAATGCAAATTAAATAAAATCTGAAACAATATATTAGCCTTAGGGATGTAAAGGTAGATTTTTCCTGTCCTTATGAATAAGTTCTATGTCTTGCGGAGGGTCAAAGGGTAATAAGATGCCTGCCTTGGTGAGGGTTGCGTGTGTAGAGAAAAGAGATCATTTTCTTAAATAGGGATCTACTTTTAATACAGTCCACTTGAAAAAGGTAAACATGTGGTAAGCAGACATCCTTATATGAATAGAAGGATCAATGTAAACAAGCATCTACAGATGTAAGGAAAGAAAAACACTTCTTTCCTTTTTTGAATGTTATACATGCACTAATTTATTAAAAGTAAAAAAGTTCTTAATAACTAAATAGTAAAATATTTATTTCTGATATTTCCTCAAGAACAAATTTAAATAAATTTGAATTATTTGTATAAGACATGGGTTCGTATAACTATTGCCAGCACGTATACGACGTTGTGTCAACATCGTTAATATCGCCCAAATCGCCTATTTAATATTTTTTAACGAATTTTTCTCAGGGCCACAAGCCCAGAAAATATAGTTTTCTTAAAGAATTTTTCTCAGGCACTGCAAGACCTGAAAATTTGAATTTTTTAAAGAATTTTTCTCAAGCACCACAAGACCAGAAAACTCGGATTATTTAAAGAAATTTCTCAAGCATTACAAGACCAGAAAACGTAAGTTTTTTAAAGCATTTTTCTCAGGCACCGCAAGACCAGAAAACGTGGATTTTTAAAGAAGACTATGAAATGTGGATATTTTAAAGAAATGTTCTCCAGCACCACAAAACCATGAAATGTGGATTTTTAAAGAATTTTTCTCAAGCACCACAAGACCAGACAAGGTGGATTTTTTAAAGAATTTTTCTCAAGCTCCAAAGGCCTAGAAAACGTGAATTTTTAAAGAATTTTTCTCAAGCTCCAAAGGCCTAGAAAACGTGGATTTTTTAAAGAATTTTTTCAAGCTCTAAAGGCCTAGAAAAGCTGGATTTTTTAAAGAATTTTTCTCAAGCTCAAAAGGCCTAGAAAGCGAGGATTTTTTTTAAGAATTTTTCTCAAGCTCCAAAGGCCTAGAAAACGTGGATTTTTTAAAGAATTTTTCTCAAGCTCCAAGGGCCTAGAAAACGTGGATTTTTTAAAGAATTTTTCTCAAGCTCCAAAGGCCTAGAAAACGTGGATTTTTTAAAGAATTTTTTCTCAAGCGCCACAAGACAAGAAAATGTGATTTTTTGTAGGAAATTTTCTTTCAAATTTTTTAACTCTTGTTCCCTGTCCTTGAAATCTACCAATTTGCTGTATTTTCCGAAATACATAGTTTAATAGTGATGTTTTGAGTATTTCCAAAAAATTAAACCTTCATCTCAGTATGACGGCGAAATAATTCAACTTTAGGGCGGATAGCTGCATTCCAAATTACAAATTCGTGTTGAACTTTGAGCACTTGAAAAATACTCTTAAATATGGCTATTTCAACAAACATAATATTGGTACATTGTTGCGTATGATTATTATTAATAAAAAGTCATTTTATGAAATTTGTCATAACTTTGGGAGTTTTAAAGTTATTTTAAATATTTTTTCTGTTATGAAAAGTTAACAATATTCTGCCTAATACAAAATTAATAGCTCTTTGTGGTTCTTGGAGCCATTGCAAGAAAATTAATCCTTCAAAAGAAGTAAATGAAATTTAAGACTGATAACTTGACGCAATTGGGACGTATACATAATTACATATTGAATTTACTTATTATTTATTTCATATTGAATTTCCATTAATATTAATCAATCATGCGCAATATGTTGCCTCACATCCTACTTAATTTTTCATATATTTGTTTGCATTTGTAACACATGTTCCCACATATTTTTATTACAAATATACAAAACAAAAAATAATAAAAATATTTGTGGCCATAAATATTTATAATGCCATTAAATGCCATTAAATGCCATTGTTGTTGATGATGATGATGATGTTGACAATGACTTTCGTTCTCATTTGTGATAAATGAAATCCTCTTGAACAACAACAATTTATATTTATATTTATTTGAACATAAAATCAAACAAATTCTATGATAATTTGTTTACATTCCCAACCGACCAAAGAACACTTTATTTTGTGGTTAATAAAAATAATAATAATGGCGAATGAAATATTTTACATTACAAAACAAATATTGTTATTCATTCATTTTATGCCTCTCTCATACGTACATATGTGTTTCCTAATTACAACACAATTCTGCCATTCACCTTACCACCAATTGAGAGAGAGAGGGTGGCTGATTGTCATTCAATTGGTCTATTGCACTTTGCCGTGCGTTCGTGTTTGTCTCATATAAAAATAACAACAAATCAATTTATTTTTAAAAATAATTCCTATAAAGACGTAATCAAGCACTTATTTTGAGACAAAAGACAGAAAGAATGAAAGACAAAAACACATCACGTACGCGATAGATATGCTGCACATCCTGAGTTAAGTACCTTGAACTTGTAATTGAATTGATTTCTTTTGTTTTGTTGTGTTCATTCATTCATCCACACATATTCAAATGAACTGGGGGATGGGTGTAAATAAATTACATGAGTTTGCCATCTTGGCATCGAGTAGAAAAAATGATTGAGGAAATGTGTCTCACGATTGTGTTAACCATAAATTAAAACATTTTTCCTTCACCATTAATATGGGTAAAATAGGAAACAATTGCAGGGTAAATAATTAATTTGCACCTGGATGCTTATGACTGTTATTAATTATTGAAAAATATTTTTATAACAATAATTAAGCCATAAATGAGATTTTGTTGGGAACAAATTTTTTAAAGGGCTGGAAATGGTATGAGCTTGAAATTACTTAAGTATGTTTATATTTATATTAGGCAATTTTCCTTGCGGCAATTGTCAGTTTGATGGAGAGAGAAGTGAGGCATATGGTAACCCTTTGCCTCTCAACAACCTCTCATACCGACAAACTGGCAATTGCCGCAAGGAAAATTGCCTAATGTAAGTGTGGACTATATTTTCACATATCTTAACCAAAAAAATGTTTTTTTTTTACTACTACCTTTGCAGAACTTGAGAGTGGATTTTTTAGAAAAATATTGTCTACAGCATCAATATGTCACCTAAAGAGAATTGTGGTTGGAATATTGGAGACTTACAAACTTTATCCTACAACTTCATGTGCTATTTATAAGAGATTCTCAATATTTCCTTGGGTACATGGATGCGCATGGGTGACGTAGGGGATGGAAGATACCAAGCAACGGTCCTGACCGGTTTTAACATGGCAAAGCCCAGGATTTATCTTGGTCCCTCTTTCATTTCAAGTGGACACTGACTTCCCCGTGGTGTCACCTGGGGTACTGCCTTTAACACCCGTTAAAGGTAGTGAGCTAACATGTGCCGCGCGTTCACCCATAAGAACGTTAAAAACTTGGGTTTGGGCGTCGGGTTAGTAACCCTCCCCTAGAAAAAACAGCCTACTATGAAAAAACGAAAGAAAAGAAAAAACAAGTAAAAAAGTATTAGTCGGCTTTGCCGACAGAGGTATACCCTCAGCATGTGTATATTGAAACAATTTAACGGGTTTTAAAAAATTTGGACGTTTGTACCGACAAAAATGTTGATTAGGATTAAAGATCAACAGTTTTGCGGAGGAGATACTAAAAGGAATGGATCGACATTGACCGTTATGGAAGTGGATCTCCAGCCACAACATATGGTGTCATAGGGGGTTTTTACACTCTTCGGGCTGTTTGCTCAAGAAGTATGGACTTGCCCCTAAAAAAACATTTAATATCGTAATTGAGGCAGCGAATGCAAGTTGCTTCAACAAAAATCAAAGTTAGTCGTTATTAGGTCTTAAAGTGAACTTATCCGAAATTTTGTGTGGGGGGTACCGGATGGAGTGGACAAGCATAGTCCATATTTGAACCTGATATATATCTGGTAGATATATTAGGATGTGTAAAGTATAGACCAATTCGGCCACTCCCTTCAAGAGTTACCGTACGAACAAATTTTCCGAACATTTTTGAACTTTTGTGGGGGAGGTACCTGAAGGAGTGGGCCGATATTGCTTATCTTTAAACTTAAACTATGTTTGAACAAAATGTTACTAAGGCCATATTTTTGACCGAATCGGCAGATCCGTTCGAGAGTTATCTTGCGCTCCAACCACCTCAAAGGGTGTCATAGGGGTTTTTTGCAACTTTCATGCTATTTTCTCAGAAAGTATGGACTTGCCCCTGATGAAGCTTGTACCGTCGTATGGAGGGCAGTGAATACAAGTTGTTAAAACAAAAATCAAAGCGATTCGAGAGATGGCCCTAAACTGAACTTTTCCGAAATTTTGTGTGGGAGGTACCCGAAGGAGTGGACCTATTGAGACCATATTGGAACCTCATCTTACTCTGGTAGAAAGTTTACGCTAGACATAGTATGGACCAAATCGGTAACTCCCTTCGAGAGTTATCGTGCGCACAAACTTTCCGAACATTTTCGAACTTTTGTGGAGGAGGTACAGGAAGGAGTGGACCGATGTAGCTCATCTTCGAACTTAAACTAAGTTTGGGCAAAATATTACTAAAGCCAAAATTTGAACCGAATCGGTTAATCCGTTCGAGAGTTATCGTGCGCTCCAGCCAGCAGGACAGACAGACAGAGACAGACGGACGGACATGGCTAGATCGACTCCAAATTGTCTGAAACACATTTCGTCCAAACATACTTGGGGTCTAAAACCACTATTTCGATGAGGCACATTTTCATCGTATCAAAGTGTATATACCCTCCTTAGCCTAAAGGCTGAGGGTATAACAAACCCCTCTAAAGTTGACGAACCCCGCAAACGTTTTAAGGACCATGATCTGCACCTGGAACGTTCGCACTCTTTGTAGAGCAGGTGCAGTCTTCGCATTGGCAGATGTACTCGAAAAGTACAAGGCCGATATTACTGCCATACAGGAAATACGATGGAGTGGGAAAGGCGTCACAACAACACATAAAGGTGGCGCACTGTATTATAGCTGTCATGACGTAAAGCATGAGTTTGGTTGCGGATTCGTAGTTAGTCGGAGACTAAAACATCTAGTATCCAGCTTCACTCCAGTGAATGAAAGACTTGCTGCAATTCGAATAAAAGCTAAATTCTTCAACATCAGCTTTATTTGCGCTCATGCTCCCACTGAAGAAAAGGACGAACAGACCAAAGATATATCTCACGAGCGCTTGGAAGAAACATATGACCGTTGCGATTTTAATGCCAAAATTGGAAAGTAGAATATCTTTGGCCCAACAGTCGGGAAATTCAGTCTACATAGTGAAACATCAGACAATGGAATGAGGCTGATAGACTTCGCAGCGGCAAAAAACATGGTAGTTAGCAGTACCAGATTTAAGCATCTCGATATTCAAAAGGGCACCTGGCTGTCTCCAGATCAGAAAACAAGAAATCAAATTGATCATGTTGTGATAGATGGAAGGCATTCATCGAGCGTGTTGGATGTACGATCGTTCCGAGGCGCAAACATTGATTCGGACCACTACCTGGTTGCAGCAAAGGTACGCACCCGCTTAAACGTAGCAAACAAAGTACGAACAGACACAACACGAAAGTAAGACATCGGTAAGCTGAAATCACAACAGATAGCCACAGCATATTCCACTCAACTAGCCCCTTTGCTTAATGAGAGCACTCCTTGTCCCGATAACATAACAACACAATGGCAAATTTTTGCCCACTCCATGCAAACAGCCGCAAAAGCCATACTTTATACCAGAGACCTCCACCAAGGAATCCACGGTATGATCAGTAGTGTCGTGCTGCCACCGAAGAGAAAAATGCTGCATATAGGGCTACTTTACAATCCGTAGCAACGCGTAGCGCACGAGAGAGATACAGGGAGAAAAGGAGGAGAGGAGAAACGTCTTTTCCGCAGGAAAAAGAGAGAGATGGAAAAGCGGGAGTGTGAAAAATCGAGATGTACAGGAGCCAGACTGAAGTCCGAAAATTCTACCAAAGAGTCAAGCATCAAACTGATGGATATGGCTTTGGCACTGGCACATCCTCCTGTAATTTGGTAACTGATACAGATAGTGTACTCAGGATATGGAAAGAACATTTTGCAAAACTCTTGGTATCCAATAGCAGCGAAGACGACGAAGATACCACAGTCCCAATCCCTGAAGATGGTATTGAATGTATACAGCCCAGCCAAGATGTGGTAAAGACAGCAATAAATCGGCTGAAGAATAATAGGGCAGCAGGAGCCGATGGCTTACCAGCCGAGCTGTTCAAAACCGGAGGCGACACGCTGATAAGGTGTATTCATCAGCTAGTTAGCACCATCTGGCAGGAAGAACGCGTACCCGACGATTGGAACCTGAGTATCCTGTGCCCCGTCCACAAGAAGGGAGATAAGACTGTATGCTTTAACTATAGGGGCATAAGTCTACTCCTTATTGCCTACAAGATCGTGTCAGGGATATTGTGCGAACGACTAAAACCTATGGTCAACGAGATAATTGGACCATACCAATGCGGCTTTAGACCTGGCAAGTCCACCATTGATCAGATATTTACTCTGCGGCAAATCCTAGAGAAGACCCAAGAAATGCAGATCGACACCTACCACCTTTTTGTCGATTATAAAGCAGCCTTCGACAGCCCGCCGTATTCCATGCCATGTCTAAGATTGGTATCCCCGCAAAGCTCATCCGGCTTTGTAAAATGACTTTAACTGACACGAGGTCCTCAGTTAAAATAGGAAAGAACCTCTCCGAAGGGTTTGGTACCAAAAGAGGTTTCAGACAAGGAGACAGCCTTTCGTGTGATCTCTTCAACATCCTGCTGGAAAAGGTTATACGAGAGGCAAACGTCAAAAGAAGTGGCACAATCTACACCAATAGTCACATGTTACTTGCTTATGCTGATGATATAGACATCATGGGCCGATCAGTAAAAGAAGTAACTGACACCTTTATGAAGGTCGAAGGAGAATCTGCTAAAGTGGTTCTGGCGGTAAACGGTGAGAAGAACAAGTTGATGGTGTCGACGCGCAATGCGTCCATTGAGCTCGGACCGACTGTGGAAGTTGGTTCCTATAATATTGAGGTAGAAAAAGACTTCGTCTACCTCGGCACCTCCGTAAACACAACAAACGACAACAGTTGTGAAATAAAAAGAAGAATTGTATTGGCCAACAGATGCTACTTTGGTTTAAGTAAGCACTTTAAAAACAAAGCCACATCTCGTCAAACAAAAATAACGCTCTTCAAAACACTGATACTACCCATGCTGATGTATGGCTCCGAAGCCTGGGTACTTGCGCAAGCAGAGATGGCAGTGCTTGGTGTGTTTGAGAGAAAAATTCTTTGAAAGATCTACGGTGAATATCGACGTCGCATGAACCACGAGCTGTATCTGCTATACAACGACATCAATACTGTTAAACGTATCGAGATGCAGCGATTGCGTTGTCTAGGCCATTATCATAAGAATGAGCGATGATGAACCCGCTAAAAAGGCGTATAAATACGGACCGCTTGGCGGTACACGCAAAAGTGGCAGGCCAAGGAGTAGATGGCGCAAACAAGTGGATGATGAGATGAAAAGGCGCGGTATTCCAGAGTGCGATGCATCGAATAGAGAGAAATGGAGATCTTTTCTTAGTTCGGCCTATGGAACAAATGTTCTGTAATGTGCCAGCTAAGTAAGTAAGTACATGGATGCGCATAATTGTTGTAGGCACGTATACACCATAGCACCCTACTAATAAAGTTCTTCAATGGCTGAAATATGGGACTTAGTCTTCGTAAGGAGTATAAAATTGTCCCACAAAAACTTGTCGGAATAGGTCCATGTCTTAATGTAGCCCCCATAAAGCGGTACATCCCGAATTTCGTTATTTTGAAAGTTCACCACATTGTTTTACCGAAATTGCTGACATTTGGAATTTAGTCTTCTTCATAAACGAAGGGAAATTGTTCCATTTTACTTCAATACAACTCGTGATGGAGGGTATAACAAGTTCGGCCCGGCCGAACTTAACGCCGTTCTTACTTGTCTCTTTTAATTTTATGTTAAAATGTCCACATATACCTTCTGGTACTTGGTTGCGTATGATTATTATTAATTAAAAGTATTTTTATGGAATTTGCCATAACTTAGCTAGTTGTAAAGATATTTTGAATATTTTTTTCATTATGGAAAGCTAACAAAATTCTGCATATTACGAAATTAACAGATCAATGACGATTCTTTTAGATTTAAGAAGAAAATTGACAATCAAACTAAGCATGGCAACTTTCGAATATCTTAAGCGGGAAATATGACCTTAACGTTGCTTCCTTTGAAATTGTAATTATGAATAAAATTTTATTCGAAATCTAGTTCAAATAATTGATTTTAACTTAATGTTATCCCATTCATTTCTAATTAATCATGATTTTCAGCATATGTCCCACCACTACTTCCACTACATGTAGGTTAAAATCGTTATTATCAATAAAAGTTTCTTGAAAAATTATTGTTATCGTATGAGGTCATCGTACACAATTTACTACAACGAATCTTATAAAAAAATATGTTAAAATTGATTCTGAATCGGAATTCAACTATTTGTATTTTAAATACTCTGCACATCGCCCCATTTTTATAAAAAATCTTTCAGTACTATATTGCGTATGATTATTATTAATAGAAAGTACTTCCATATAATTTGTCATAGCTTTGCGAGTTTTAAATATACATTCAATATCGGTTATGGCAAGCTTATAAAATTCTGCAAAATACAAAATTAATAGATGAATGTGGTTCCTTTGAGTCTCAACAAGAAAAAAAAGTTTCTTAAAAAATTATTGTTATCGTATGAGGTCATCGTACACAATTTACTACAACGAATATTATAAAAATATGTTAAAATAGATTCTGAATCGAAATCTACCTAATTGTTATTTAAATTCTCCACACATCGCCCCATTTTCATAAAAATACATTATAGTCCTATGTTGCGTATGATTGTTATTAATAGAAAGTACTTCTATTTAATTTGCCATAGCTTTGCGAGTTTTAAATATACATTCAATATTTTTTCGGTTATGGAAAGCTTATAAAATTTTGCAAAATACAAAATTAATAGATGAATGTGGTTCCTTTGAGTCTGAACAAGAAAATTTGGCCTTCATCTAGGTATGACAGATTTCAAATAAACAATATAAACTTTAACGGTTGCTAACATCAGAACATAGATAGGAAATGTGGCCTTCACGCATGTGTTGGTAAAAATGAATCAAGAGTCTTAACGACAGTCAAATATGGCTCTAATTGTTGTACCCAAATGACGGTGGTACCCGTCGACTTTATTCAGGCTTCGTTCTTTGGTAAAGACGGCATACAGTTACAAAAAAAAATAAATAAATGCGATATGTCACTTCAGTTCATTCATAGAAATAAAATATTTGTTAATACGTTGCAGTCGTTTTAATTGCAGCAGAAAATATATGGAACAAAAGCTCGAGGTTTTTTGAGTTTTTGGGAACAGCACAAGACAATTCAAAATTTGAGTTCAGAATGTTTTCGGCTTCCATTACAGCCATGGATTCTACATTCCGATTCTGGTTTCTTTATTAAAATATTCAACTTTTCTAACAATTCAAAATAATTTCCATATGCTTTTCCATTCCGTGTGCAAGAAAGAAATTGCAATAAAATACCCTTGACCTTTTATTCTGCTGCCTTTCTGCCTTTATTTTAATAATCATAAAAAATTGTACGTGCCTTAACAAGCTGATCCATGTTAATTTTCTTCTTTATTACCTACCTGTTCATCAAAATTACAATTCTATTTTTTTTTTTTTTGTTACGTTGTAACAATAGCAATATCAACGAAAAAAAAACAAATAAAATAAATTGGAAATTTCCATTTGAATAAAGCAAAAAAAAAAAAACAGAAATCTGAAAGGTAAGGAAAATGGGGAAAATTAACTTTTTGTTCTTTGTTGTTTCATTGGCAATAATACTAAAAGCTAATGCTGAGGAGAATCGAATATATTTTTTTAATGCACATAAGGTATTAAAAATTTGGCATAATATGAAAACATGTGGGGAAGAAATGCTCGTGTAAATTTCTGTTCCAAAAATCTATAAATATTTTTGTACTAGGAAGAAGGTGATCCAAAAAGCGAAGTGAGGCGTATTCAGACCATAGTCTTCATTTGCTGTCCAATTTGAGCGAAATATCCACAAAAGAAAGAAGAAAACGGTAAAATATTCTTCACGAAGCTTAAACAAAGATGTTGTACACAGATATTGTATATGGAAATATTTGTATATGTATATTTCGGCAAATTTCGCATGTCTCCGAAATTTTACAGTTTTCAGGATAAAATTGTTTCTAACCAAAAAACCGCTGAAAGCATTCACGTAGGGAATATTCTTAGCTATAGAAACCAGAAAAAAATTTTATATTTGCAAAACTTTCAAAGTTATGGACTTTTTACTTTTTGATACAGGGTTGCGTATGATTATTATTAATAAAAAGTACTTCCATAGAATTTGCCATAACTTAGCTAGTTTTAAAGATAATTTAAATATTTTTTCTGTTATGGAAAGCTTACAATTTTTTGCATAATACAAAATTAAGGTAATGGAAAGCAATAATCGATTTTTCGATTTTGGTCTAAAACTAAAAATGCAATTTTTTCGGTCTGGCGATAATTTCAGTTATCTAAATAACCGACTTTCGACTTTTTCAGATAACCGCAGATAATCGCTTATAATCGACTATTCGTTGATTTCCGAGTTTTCTTTTGAAACTGTAAAACCGCAAAAGTGTAAAAGCGCCAAGTCAACAATCTATGGGCAAACTCGAAAATCGATCACAAGATAATCGATTATGCGATTTTCCCTCCAAACAAAAGTCGACTATCGAAAATCGATCACAAACTAATCGATTATGCTATTTCCCTCCAGACAAAAGTCGACTACGATTTTTACAATTTTTGACCGCAAAAAGTCGATTAATTGATTTATCGAAAGTTGACTTACATATCCCTATTTTGTACCTGGAACACAAGAGAAACTTGAGGGTATGTTTTTACTTTGTACCTAAAATGTATCTGATGCTTTTCACGACCTTGAAATATAATGCTGAGCATATTGAAAACGTTCATAGATGCTTTGGGGGGACCTTCAGAATCATTTAAACAACTTTTGGGGAATTTTAAACTCATCCAATACTCCATTGAGATTTTCTTCGGCAATCTGGACCTCTTGAGGTTTTCCATTAAACACTTTAAGGAACCTGAATGGAAGGGTCCAAGACACTTTAAAATTTTAACAGGATTCAGAAAGCCTTCCAAGAAACAAAATGTCTTCTTAATGAATACGGTATTATTTGTAAGATCAAAATGTCTCCTCAGTTATATTGGTCGTATAAGTATCGTCATTACAATTGTTTCTAAAAGTACTTTTCTAGACCTTTATAAGCTCCTAACAGTCTTCCCATGATTATCGAGCAATATTAGTTCTCTAAGATACTTCAAAACTATATGAAGTTGTGCTCAATTAAATAGAAAAAGTTGCCGAGTCCTTAAAACGTCTGTGAGTATTTGTAAGGCCTTCTAATGTCTTACAGACGATTGGCAAAACTTTTGAAGTTTTCAAAAAATTTTGAGACCAACAGGAGCCTTCAAATATAACACTAACAGATGTTTTGACATTTTGTTTATACCAGAAACATTTGGAAATATTTAGTAAAATTAATTTTTAATTCTATTTTTTGAGAAAAATATTAAACTTTCTACGATTTTTTTTTTTCGGAAAAAATCCTTCATGTTCAAGTATTTTCCTATTTTCCACAAAAACGGTGTTTCTAACCTTAATGTTGTGAATGAAATTAATTTAGAGAATATTGTTAGCTATCAAAAAACCGAAAAAAAACATTTTAAATATATGCAGAATTACCAAAGTTATGGCCTTTTTCCTAAAAGTGCTTTCTATTAATATAAATCATACGCACCATGGTCTCGGAAAGTATTTTATTTATAATAAAGAAAAGCAACATGTAATTTAAGTTCTTTTGAATAGAAATGGACCAAATTACTAATTTATTTAATTCTCCCCTTAAATTACATTTATAAAAATACATTCTGACAGACTATTGGAGCTTACATGAATATGTTTATTGAAGTAGGTGATCCAAAAGGCGAATTGAGACGTATTCAGACCGTAGTCTTCATTTGCTGTCAAATTTTTTTGAGCGAAATATCCTCAAAAGCAAGAAGAAAACGGTAAAATATTCTTCACGAAGCTTAAACAAAGATGTTGTACACAGATATTGTATATGGAAATATTTGTATATGTATATTTCGGCAAATTTCATATATCTCCGAACTTTGACATTTCTCAGGGTAAAAGTGTTTCTAGCCAAAAGCCCGTTAGAAGCATTCACGTAAGGAATATTCTTAGCTATAGGAAACCGAAAAATTTTTTAATATAAATGCAAAACTTTCAAAGTTATGACCTTTTTACTTTTTGATACTAGGTTGCGTATGATTATTATTAATAAAAAGTACTTCTATAGAAATTGCCATAACTTTGTGAGTTTTAAAGATATTTTAAATATTTTTTCTGTTATGGAAAGCTTACAATATTCTGCATAATACAAAATTAAAACATTTATATAAAATATTTGCAAATCTCCCAATGTTAGGACCTTTTTACAAAAACTACCTTCTATTAATGTAACATAAAATATTTTTAACGGATCAATAACACATTTATGTATCCTCTTCTCAAACATAGTATTAAATAATACTTTGTGGCAAAATATTGGAACTTTGTACATATGTATATTTCGGCAAATTGCGTATGTCTAAGAAATTTGAAATTTTTCAGGATAAAAGTGTTTCTAACCAAAAAGCTGTTGAAAACATTCACGTAGGGAATATTCATAGCTATAGGAAACCGAAAAAAATTTTCAAATATCTGCAAAACTATCAAAGTTATGGACTATTTAATTTTTGATACTGGGTTGCGTATGATTATTATTAATAAAAAGTACTTCTATAGAATTTGCCATAATTTTGCGAGTTTTAAAGATATTTTAAATATTTTTTCTGTTAAAGAAAGCTTACAATATTCTGCATAATACAAAATTAAAAAGTTTATGTCGTTCCTTTGAGTCGTAGCAAGAAAATAAAGGCATCATCTAAAGTGAAACAATACTCGGTGCCCAAAAAACATTTAAAACAGTCCGAAATTCTAGAAAGCATTTGAAGATATTTTTAAGTATTGCTCATGATTTTTTATCCTTCTTAATCATTCACACGCTTTTGGGATCTTCTATACTGTCATCCACTCTGCTATAAATTCTTCAACAAAGCTTATTTTACCTTATATTTCCTTTCAAGACACCTATACTTTTCAAAAATATTCTTGAGGACATTCAAGGCCTTCGTTGGCGCTCTTGGTAGACATTATGAGTCCTTCCAAACCATTTTGGAACATTTTAAGGTATCTCAAGACGACTCGTAGATTTTTCCGGACTCAAAAAACCATGATTAGTATTCCCATCTTAAACTAAAAATTTGCAGCATTTTCTCTCTTATTTAAAGAAGTTGTTAATTATTTAATTTTGGTACCAGGTGACGTATGACTATTTTTAATTATGAGGTAAAATTCGAAAATGACTATATTTTGAATAGTAATGAATAGATTTTTGCAATTTAAACGGCAAACAATTTAGAAGACCTGTGGCTAATAGTTGATGATTTTCAAGACTTTCTAAACATTCTAAGAACGCCTTTTGAATCCTCTAAACAGCCTTTTGGGATCTTTTGAGGACTTTCTCGACGTCACAGTGTTTTCCCAAAGCCTTCTCAGCTATCAATATATCTTCTGAAGACATTCAAGGTACCCTGAGTTTCTGGAAGGCTTCTGAGAATATTTCTAAGTCTTGCTAATGATTGTCTAACCTTCCTTTGTATATATGTATATTTGATAAAAGTGTTTCAAACCAAAAGGCCGTTTAAAGCATTCACGTAGGGAAGATTCTTAGCTATAGAAAACTGAAAAAAATTTTAATATATTTGCAAAACTTTTAAAGTTATGGACTTTTTACTTTTTGATACTGGGTTGCGTATGATTATTATTAATAAAAACTACTTCCATAGAATTTGCCATAACTTTGCGAGTTTTCAAGATATTTTAAATATATTTACTGTTATGGAAACCTTACAATATTCTGCATAATACAAAATTAAAAGATTTATGTCGGTCCTTTGAGTCTTACACGAATATTAAGGCTTCATCTAAAGGTTTATTTAAAATATTTGCAAACCTCCCAATCTTAGGACCTTTTTACAAAAACTACTTTCTATTAATGTAACTTAAAATATTTTTAACGGATCAAGAACACATTTCTGTATCCTCTCCAAAAACATAGTATTTAAAAATACTTTTTGGCAAAATATCGGAACTTGGTATATGTATATTTCGGCAAATTTCATATGTCTCAGATATTTGACATTTTTCACGATATAAGTGTTTCTAACCAAAAAGCCGTTAAAAGCATTTACGTAGGGAATAATTTTAGCTATAGAAAACCTAAAAAATTTTTAATATATTTGCAAAACTTTTAAAGTTATGGACTTTTTACTTTTCGATACAGGGTAGCGTATGATTATTATTAATAAAAATTACTTCTATAGAATTTGCCATAACTTTGCGAGTTTTAAAGATATTTTAAATATTTTTTCTGTTATGGAAAGCCTACAATATTCTGCATAATACAAAATTAAAAGACGTATGTCGGTCCTTTGAGTCTTGGCAAGAAAATAAAGGCATCATCTACAGTGAAACAATAATCGGTACCAAAAAAAACAGATTTAAAACAGTCCGAGATTCTAGAAAGCAGTAAAAGATAATTTTTTAAGTATTGCTGATGATTTTCTATCCTTCTTTATCATTCACACGCTTTTGGGACCTTTTTTATACTGCCTTCTACTCTGCTTTAAATTCTTCCACAAAGCTTATTTTACCTTATATTTCCTTTCATGACAACTATACTTTTCCAAAATCTTCTTGAGCACATTCAAGGCCTACGTTGGCGCTCTTGGAAGACATTATGAGTCCTCCCAAAGCATTTTGGAACATTTTAAGGTATCTCAAGACGACTCGTAGATTTTTTCACAATTTTCCGGACTCAAAAAACCATGATTAGTATCCCCATCGTAAGCTAAGAGTTTGCAGCAGTTTCTCCCTTATTTGAAGAAGTTGTAAATTATTTAATTTCGGTACCAGGTGACGTATGACTATTTTTAATTATGAGGTGACATTGGAAAAATGACTATATTTTGAATACTAATGAATAGATTTTTGCAATTTAATTTGCAAACAATTTAGAAGACCTGGGGCTAATAGTTGATGATTTTCTTTCTTGACTTTCTAAACATTCAAAGAACGCTTTCTGAATCCTCTAAATAGCCTTTGGGATCTTTTGAGGACTTTCTCGACGTCACAGTGTTTTCCCAAAGCCTTCTCAACTATCAAGATATCTTCTGAAGACATTCAAGACACACTGAGTTTCTGGAAGGCTTCCGAGAATATTTCAAAGTCTTGCTAATGAGAACCTGAGAGAAACCTATAAAACACCTACCGAGGACTAGACTCTTTCTTTCGATGCCATTTTTTAGTCAATTTCCTATTAATGTTTGTGGCTCTACAAAGCGAGGTATACCTTTCCTTTTATTATTTTCTTTTATGCATTTTGCTATTATTATTTGTGGCTCTTCAAAGCGAGGTACACCTTTCTTTTTATCCTTTTCTTTTACCTTTTTCACTTTCATTCTCCATCTTCCTCTTTGCAACTTATCATTTTTCCGAGTTATCTCAACTATCATTTATTTTGATTTTTATTTTCATTTCAACATTTGCACTTAACTAACAATGTATGTGAGTGTGTTTATGTGTCTGTATAAGTTGGTAATTTGGCTTGATTGGTCAACGAATGACAGAAAAACAAAACCCAAAACAAATAAAGGAAATACCCATTGTTGTCATTTGCTGGCGAGTTTTTTAACATTTTGGCGAAATGCCCAAAAACCCCGTCTGATTCAGTAGCTTGCATACATGCCAGAACCGAAACACCAGCATCATGTTCATCATCGTAACAAAGAGAAAAACTGGATGGACATTTAATGTCAACACTGATGACACATAAACCTCTATTGGACCCGCTCAAAACAATGAAATAGAAACTATCTCCCTTGGGACATTTCATGGTGGTTTCGCGCCAACATTTGCCATTTTTTGTTTGTCTTTTTTATTGTGTCACATTATTTGGCAAAGAAGAGATGTTTTCCAAAAACACAAACAAAAAACCTTGGCGTTTAAGGCCACCATACAAATTTTTTAAACATCATAAATATTCATTTGAATTTTGTGTTCAAGCCTAAAGGGTCCACAAGAGAGATGAAAACTGTGTTGAGTCAATATGTAAACAAATTTGTTTCTACTGTTGTGTTGTTGTTATTTGTTTAAAAAAACAAATCAATAACAAATATTTGTTCGTTTTCTTTTGGGATAAATAAGAAAGTCATAACAAAAAAAGTCAGGGGAGAGACAGAGAAAGAATGAAAGAAACTGGTATTAAATCAAAGCCAAGAAATCATTTGCCAATGAATTATATAAATTATTTTTTCAAAAAGATTTCAGATCTCTTGTTCAGTTGTGTTCAGATTTAAGAAAATTGCAAACAAAATGCTTTGACTTATCATGTTTCGAGCAAAATACCACTTAGCGTATGAGTACTATTAATTGTTCTTTCTCTTGGGCGTATGAATAACAGCAATAAGGAAATGTGAAGTATACGTTATTTGAAAAGAATATATTATCAGTTTTGAATTTATGGCTCAAAGTTTTAAATCTTTTATAATCCCTCGAGGTTTCTGTTTTAAAGAAGCTCCATAGATCAAAAAACGTATATATCACAAACTTCTAGGCCGCTGCCAAGGAGCATTAATGCCTTCTTCAGAATTGCTAATGATTTGCAAAACTTTCTAAAAATTCTTAGAAGGTCCTCTAAATCCTTCAACTGGACTTTGGGAACTATTGAAGGCATTAAATGTCCACACAGTGTTTCCCAAAGTCTTCAGAACTACAAAATATCTTCTGAAGGCATTTAAGGCACACAGAGATTTTGAAGGAAATTTGAGGGTATTCTTAAGTTTTGCAATTGATTGTCGAACCTTCTGATTAATTCACACAATTTTGGAACTTCTAAAACCTTTTCAGTGTCTTCTGCGCTGTCTTAAATTCGTCCACAATAAAAATCTGACCTTCTGCTTCCATTCAAGACAACTTTAAACCTTCCGAAGGCATTCGATGCCTTCCTAGACACTTTTGGAAGACATTAAAAATCCTCCCAAAAGATGTTGGAACATTTTAGAGTTTCTGTAGACTACACTTAGATTTTTCAAGATTTTCACAACTCAAAAATCCACGATCAGTATTGTAATAGTATACAAAAAATTGTCAGCATTTTCTGATTTATTTGAAGATGTTATGACTTATTTTATTTTCGGACCAGGTGACGTATGACTATTTTTAATTATGAGGTGAAATTGAAAAAATGTGTATATTTTGGAAACAAATGGACAGATTTTTCTCATTCAAGTTGAAAACAAGTCAGAAGACCTGTGGCTAATAGTTGATGATTTCTCAAGACTTTCTAAACATTCTAAGAACGCATTGTGAATCCTCTAAACAGCCGTTTGGGATCTTTTGAGGACTTTCTCAACGTCGCAGTGTTCTTTCCAAAGCCTTCTCAACTATCAATATATCTTCTGAAGACATTTAAGGCACCCTGAGTTTCTGTAAAGCTTCTGAGAATATGTCTAAGTCTTGCTAATGATTGTCTAACCTTCCGAATCCTTCACACACTTTTGGGATCTTGTAAAATATTTCCAAAATCTTTTATACTGTCATACATTTCTCTACAAAACAAATCTGACCTCCTGCTTCTTTTGAGGACACATGAAGCTTTAAAAAATCTTCTTAGATCCCTTTTGACGACATTATAAAGTGTCCCCAAAGATTTTGAGACCCGTTGAGTTATCTCAAGACTATACGTAGATCTTTGCTGATGATTTTCAATCATTCTTAATCATCCGCACACTTTTGGGACCTTCTATACTGTATTCTACTCTGCTGTAAATTCTTCCACAAAGCTTATCTGACCTTATATTTCCATTCAAGACACTTGTAACATTCCTAAATCTTCTTGACGATATTCAAGGCCTTCGTTGACGCTCTTGGAAGACATTATAAGTTCTCCCAAACCATTTTGAAACATTTTAAAGTATCTCGGGACGACTCGTAGATTTTTTCAAAATTTTGCCGACTCAAAAAACCATGATTAGTATTCCCATCGCAAGGTAAAAATTTGCAGCATTTTACTTCTTATTTGAATAAGTTATGAATTTTTTAATTTTCGTAGCAGGTGACGTATGACTATTTTTAATTATGAGGTAGCATTTGGAAAAATGACTATATTTTGAATACTAATGAATAGATTTTTGCAATTTAAATTGCAAACACTTAAGAAGACCTGTGGCTAATAGTTGATGATTTTCAAGACTTTGTAAACATTCTAAGAAGACCTTCTGAACCCTCCAAACCGTCATTGGGATCTTTGGAGGACTTTTTCGACGCCACAGTGTGTTCCCAAAGCCTTCTCAACTATCAATATATCTTCTGAGTCTTGTTAATGATTGTCTAACCTTCCGAAACCATTTTGGAACATTTTAAGGTATCTCAAGACGACTCGTAGATTCTTACAAAATTTTCAGGACTCAAAAAACCATGATTAGTATTCCCATCGTGAAGTAAAAATTTCCAGCATATTCTCTCTTATTTGAAGAAGATATTAACTATTTAATTTTTGGTACCAGGTGGCGTATGACTATTTTTAATTATGAGGTGACATTGAAAAAATGTGTATATTTTGGAAACAAATGGACAGATTTGTCTCATTCAAGTTGAAAACAAGTCAGGAGACCTGTGGCTAATAGTTGATGATTTGTCAAGACGTTCTAAACATTCTAAGAACGGCTTCTGCATCCTCTAAACAGCCTTTTGGGATCTTTTGAGGACTTTCTCAACGTCACAGTGTTTTTCCGAAGCCTTCTCAACCATCAATATATCTTCTTAAGACATTTAAATCAACCTGAGTTTCCGGAAGGCTTCGGAGAATATTTCTAAGTCTTGCTAATGATTGTCTAACCTTCCGAATAATTCACTCACTTTTGGGATCTTGTAAAATCCTTCCAAAGTCTTCTACACTGTCATAATTTTATCTACAAAACAAATCTGACCTTCTGTTTCCTTTCAAGAAACTTTAACCCTTATAAAATCTTCATAGACGCCTTTTGAAGACATTATTTAGTGTCCCAGAAGATTTTAAGATCCGTTGAGTTATCTCAAGACTATACGTAGATCTTTGCTGATGATTTTCTGTCCTTTTTAATCATCCACACACTTTTGGGACCTTCCATACTGTCTTCTACTCTACTATAAATTCTTCCACAAAGCTTATCTGATCTTATATTTCCATTCAAGACACTTATACCTTTCCAGAATCTTCTTGACGATATTCAAGGCCTTCGTTGACGCTCTTGGAAGATATTATGAGTTCTCCCAAACCATTTTTATGTATCCACAGATAACTCGTAGATTTTTTCAAAATTTTCCGGACCCAAAAAACCATGATTAGTATTCCCATCGTAAAGTAAACATTTGCAGCATTTTCTCTCTTATTTAAAGCAGTTATGAATTATTTAATTTTCGTACCAGGTGACGTATGACTATTTTTAATTATGAGGTAATGTTGGAAAAATCGCTATATTTTGAATACTAAAGAATGGATTTTTGCGATTTAAATTGCAAACAATTTAGAAGACCTGTGACTAATAGTTGATGATTCTCAGGACTTTGTAAACATTCGAAGAAGTCCTTCTGAATCCCCTAAACAGCTTTTTGGGATCTTTTGAGGACTTTCTCAAGTTCTCTGTGTTTTCCCAAAGCCTTCTCAACTATCAATATATCTTCTGACGACATTTAAGGCAACCTGAGTTTCAGGACGGCTTCTGAGAATATTTCTAAGTTTTGCTAATGATTGTCTAACCTTCCGAAACATTCACACACTTTTGGGATCTTGTAAAATCCTTCCAAAGTCTTCTACTGTCACAACGTTATCTACAAAACAAATCGGACCTTCTGTTCCCTTTCAAGACACTTTAACCTTTATAAAATCTTCATAGACGCCTTTTGAAGACATTATAAAGTGTCCCAAAAGATTTTAAGACCCGTTGAGTTACCTCATGAGTATACGTAGATCTTTGCTGATGACTTTCTGTTCTTCTTAATCATCCACACACTTTTGGGACCTTCTATACTGTCTTCTACTCTGCTATAAATTCTTGCACAAACCTTATCTGACCTTCTATTTCCTTTCAAGACACTTATAACTTTCCTAAATCTTCTTGACGATATTCAAGGCATTCGTTGACGCTCTTGGAAGACATTATGAGTCCTCCCAAACCATTTTGGAACATTTTAAGGTATCTCAGGACGACTCGTAGATTTTTTCAAAATTTTCAGGACTCAAGAAACCATGATTAGCATTCTCATCGTAAAGTAAAAATTTGCAGCATTTTCTCTTTTATTTAAAGCAGTTATTAATTGTTTAATTTTAGTACCAGGTGACGTATGACTATTTTTAATTATGAGGTAATGTTGGAAAAATCGCTATATTTTAAATACTAATGAATGGATTTTTGCGACTTAAATTGCAAACCATTTAGAGGACCTGTGGCTAATAGTTGCCGATTTTCTAGACTTTTTAAACACTCTAAGAACGGCTTCTGAAGCCTCTAAACAGGAGGACTTTCTCGACGTCACAGTGTTTTCCCAAAGCCTTCTCAACTATCAATATATCTTCTGAAGACATTAGATACCTGAGTTTCTGATAGGCTTCTGAGAATATTTCTAAGTCTTACTACTGATTCCCTAACCTTCCGAATCATTCACACACTTTTGGGATCTTGTAAAATATTTCCAAAGTCTTTGACACTGTCATAAATTTCTCTGCAAAATAAATTTGACTTTCTGTTTCCTTTCAAGACACTTGAAGCTTTAAACAATCTTCTTAGATGCTTTTTGAAGACATTGTGAGGCGCCCCAAAAGATTTTAAGGCCCGTTGAGTTATCTCAAGACTATATGGAAATCTTTCCAACTCATAAAACCATGTTTAGCTATCTAAATTTCTACAAAAAATTGCTGTATTTTCTAGTTTATTTGATAAAGTTATGAATTATTTAACTTTCGGACCATGTGACGTATGACTATTTTTAACTATGATGTGACATTGAAGAAATGGCTATATTTTGGAAACTAATCTATGGATTTTTGTGATTTAAATTGCAAACAAGACCAGAAGACCTTTGTCTATTAGAAAACTCAAAAGAAACCCCACACGAGACATTCTAAAAATTCTTGAAAGACATGTAAGACTCCACAGTGTTTTCCCAAAGTCTTCTAAACTACGAAAATATTTTCTGTAAACTACGAATAATATCTTCTAAACTACGAAAATATATTCTCTATTTCTGTAGCAATTCTTAGAAGGCTGGTCACAATGTTTACCCTTCCGTACCGACAAAATGTCTTCTGAAACCATTTAAGATTTTGGAAAGAACATTTGAGGATAAATTCTAACGATTCTCTAACCTTCAGAGTCATACACACAGACACCTTTGAAACCCTTTTAAATCTTTCTAAAGTCTTATATACTGTCTCAAATTCGTCAGCAATACAAATCTGACCTTCTGCTTCCATTCAAGAAACTTAAACCTTTCCAAAATCTTAGTGAGGTAATTCAAGGCATTCCTAATCGGTCAATATAGACCCTTCCAAACTATTTTGGAACATGATAAGGTATCACAAAATTTCACGGAGGATTTTTAAGATATTTGGAACTCAAAAAATCCACGATTAGTAATCTATTCGCTTACAAAATCTCAAACATGTCCCTATTCATTTGAAGAAATTATGAATTATTTAATTTTCGGACCATGTGACGTATGACTATTTTTAATTATGAGATAACATTGAAAAAATGGCTATATTTTGAAAACTAATGAAGGGATTTTTGCGATTTAAATTGCAAATAATTCAGAAGGCTTCAGTCTATTGGGAAAAGTAAGGGAGAAAGACATGAACGAATCAACAAATCCCATTTTCTTGCCTCGATTGAGGATTTTGTTGATTTGAGTTCCTAAAATGGCACACCTTCATATAAAAAAGTTGTTAAACTAAAATTTAGATAGAGACTCTCTTCAAGCAAATTAAGTTTAGAGTTTGCAACATATTTACATTCGCATAAGTGTGAGCATGACCTCAGGGCATGTAGCTCGAGACTCGTCATTGCTTTCAATGCCTTTGGAATTTCACCATTTCAACATCCAGTTACTTTAACAATAACTATAATTACTTCCAATTAATTGCCATGACTTTGTTCTTCAAATGAAACTTTTAGCTGCTTAATCAGCTATTCCAGACATTATTAATTGGAGGGAAGGCGGAATATATAAATTAATGGCATATGTAGCTCATTATAAAAAATTCTGTTGTCATGTTTTTTTCGTTCTGGTTCGAAAGAAAAGGTCAAAAGGATTATTGTGACAAATTGTACAGTAATTTATTACACCGTGATAATGCACTTTTTCAAGGACACTTTGAAAAACCAAAACCAAGAAACAAAAGTAGTGGCCAGATGTGACTCTATTGACATGGATGTGTTTAACTGCATGTGGGCTACCGTGATTTGTAGTTGTTGTAGGGTAATTTATTTTTTTATGCAGCCATTTTTGTAGAGTAATTTATTTTTTATGGGAAAACACCAGGGAAGTTTAGTTTTGCAGTGTAGAAGTGTTACAAAATTTGTAATACTAATTTGTAATGTAAATGAAGTATGATTAATGATGTTTCTGTGGATATGATCGTGTTTTCTCATACGCCACCATTATTTATAGAAGAAATAATTAATAACAATCATACGCCACCTATGCAAAATTAATTGAGAAAATCATTTTTCATAAAAAATCAATTTACTAATCTCGGCCTCCTATACATTAAGAACTACGCTCCTTTTTTGTGAAAAAATATTTCATTAAGAGGTCCTAAAGTTCTTAAAAAATATTGGTTATAGATGACCAGATTCGAGGGGCCTTCTAGACGACTTGAAGGCAGTCTTTATATACGATCACAAGGGAGACTTTTCTAGACAACTTGAAGAAAGTCTCTATTCTGATGTTCCACGAAGACTGCTTTCTTGAAGTGTGTCTTTACAGATTACTAAAAGGGAGTCTTCGTAGACATTCAGAAGGGAGTTCTTGAGGGCTAAAATAAATTCTTTATAGGTACTCCGAAGGGAGTTTTGAAAGCTACGATCACAAGGGAGACTTTTCTAGACAACTTGAAGAATATGTAGAAGGTCTCTATTATGTTGTTCCACGAAGACTGCTTTCTTGAAGACCAAAAGTGTGTCTTTACAGATGTCTAAAAGGGAGTCTTTGTAGATACTCAGAAGGAAGTTTTTGAAGGCTACCAGAGGGTGGACATTTGACATGACTAGAAAGGTGTCTTTAATGCTGACCACAGTCAAGTCTTTAAAGATTTCGTTTACAAAGTTTTGGACACTTACCTTTTCATTGGAAGAAGTTATGAATTATTTAATTTTCGGACCATGTGACGTATGATTACTTTTAATTATGAGGCGACATCAGGAAAATGGTTATATTTTAGAAACTAATGACCGGATTTTTCTCATTTAAATTGCAAACTATTCAAAAGACATTATGTTACTAAGAGCAGTAAAAGAAAAATCCATGAACGAATGGATTTTGTTTTAATTCAGGCAACTCTACGTTGTGGAGAATTTGGATGCTGCATCAGGCTTCCAATGATGTTGATGGAAAAACAATTTCTTCATAAAAATATCAACAAGGAAGACTATAATAAAAGAACCCCAATGGATTTCACAGAGTCTTCTAAACGAAGACCAGTAGGTCTCATCAGGGACGTACGCAGGATTTCATTTCGGGGGGGGGGGCCCAACTTGACCAAAAATCATGAAAATTAAAAATGTTGTGTATCGTTACGTAAAGCTATTTTAAAGGGGTTTTAATTGATTTTATATATATTCAATATTGCCACAAAGTATATACATTCAAAAGAGAGAGATCACAATATTTTAGATACAAGATTAAAATTTGGAACTGATTATAATATATTAGTCCTTGGATGAACCATATCAGACCACGTTCGGCATAGTCTCCTTACAAAAGTTTTTAACCAAATTCTCCAACAGAAATGAAGCAATAACTAAAAAATCTTTCAAATTAATATTACCCATATAGATGTACGTTTTGGTGTATCCCAGAATTTTCAACCACATTAGCTCTTATTTGGCATTTTGGGTTCTAAATCCTGCAGCGAATAGCTTTCGAAACATTTTCTATATTCGAGGCTATTAGCATAGTTTTTAAAAATATCGTCAGTAATATGGATTTTGGAAATCATTTTGTTGGGAAAACTTCCATGAAAAACGTGGTGAAAATAGATCCACGTACGAACGCAGGGATTGCATTCGCGAATATTTCGAATAGATATATACATTGTTTGGAGGATATAAACAGTTCGATCTGAACATAACGCCGTTTCTTCTTTATCACACACTAAGTTCAGTGTCATTAACAAAGTTTTGTATTATTGTAAGAAAATAATATTCTTTAGTGCATAAAAACACCAAAACTTTACTATTTTACCAGAAGTGATAGAGTACGTAAAAGCCAACTAATAATTCAGTAAATTACATTAAAAAAAGAAAAAAAAAATATCAATTTCAGATTGCATCGCCCGGCTATCTCCGACTCATAGACTCCGAATCCAACTCGCAGTACTGTTTGAGACTACGCTAACACATCGTCGAAAAAATATCTCTAAAAACGCTCGGCAACATTTTACCTAAATCCTAAAAATAGTTTAAGACGAAAAACTCCATCTGATACATCAATGGTTGTTGTTCCCGCTTATTTCTATCTTAATTGTACGACTAGATGTTTATGGACTCGATGACCTTAAAAACTTTCCAACGACGAATCACTCCTGTCGGCACAGCGGAGACAAACTTATGAAAATGCATAACTTTTGTTTTCTGGAAAACAAGTAAAAAGTTACAGTCGGGTTTGCCTACAGAGATATACCCTCAGCCTGTGTGAGTTGAGACTTTTATATATAAACAGATCGAATACGGGCTACATAGCCAATTTTTTTCTATAAATTGTATAGCCAAGAAGTTTCAGAATTTGATATGTACGTAATTTTAGGATGTTTCCGTCAAATCGGGTAATTGAAATTTTGTGTTGAAGGTATTTGAAGGAGTGAATCGATATAATCCATATTCGAACCTACTCTAGGTCTCGAAAAAATAGGATTGGACTTTGCTCAAGATTTGCCCCATACGATGGTACAAGTTTCATCAGGGGCATGTCCATACTTCTTGAGAAAATAGCCTGAAAGGTGCAAAAAAACACCTATGACACCGTGTGTAGTGGTTGGAGCGCAAGATCACTCTCGAACGGATCTGCCGATTTGTTTAAGTTTAAGTTCGAAGATGGACCATATCGGTCCACTCCTTCAGGTACCTCCCCCACAAAAGTTCAAAAATTTTCGGAAAAATTGTGCGCACGATAATTCTTGAAGGGAGTAACCGAATAAGTCCATACTTTGCACATCGTAAACTTTCTAACAGACTTAAATGAGGTTCCAATATGGACTCAATTGGTCCACTCCTTCGGGTACATCCCACACAAAATTTCGGATAAGTTCACGTTAAGACCTGCTCTCGAATCACTTTGATTTCTTTTGAAGCAACTTGCATTCGCTGCCTCAATTACGACGGTAAAATATTTTTCAGGGGCAAGTCCATACTTTTTGAGAAATAAGCCCGAAATGTGTAAAAAATCCATATGTGGTGGCTGGAGAACAGGATAGCTCTCGAACTGATCTGCCGATTTGGTCAAAAATTTGGCATTCGTCATATTTTGTCCAAGCTTAGTTTCAGTTCGAAGATGGGCAATACCGGTCCACAACTTCCGGTACTTCCCCCCAATATTTACAGAATGTCACTAAAATGGTATGCACGATATCCCTTTAACGGGGCCATAAAATTCAGAAAACACCTTAAATACATTGCAGCTGTCAGTAGATGAAATTTTCAATTCACATAGGCTGAGGGTATATCTCTGTCGGCCAAGCCTACTGATACTTTTTTACTTGTTGAGATATAGAAGTTCAGGTCACATTTTTAGGTTTTTTTGTTAGGTTTTCACGATTTGCTTCAAAACAGTAAGTCTTGTCGAAATGGGACTACAGAAAATCGTGTAGCTGTGAAAAATCTTTACAAGATTGGGATTCGTAATTTTTTTACTCGGTTGTACCATTTTTGAGATATATAAGTTTAAGTTGGGAAATTGTAGTCCTGACTGACGATACAGTCAGTGAGTTGTCCAAATTTGAACTTCCATATCTCAGAAATGGTAAAAACTACGAAAATATAGTATAAGAACAATATTGTAGATAATTTTCACCCAGCAAAACCGTCAAAAACTAAAAAACAATAAAAATGCAATTTTTTGTTTTTCGATTTTCTCATCTAAGCTTCTTTCATTTAAAGCTGGTTCAAGAGCACCGTAATATACAATACAAATAACAGCAGATTTTAATACAATACCATATAACGAAAGTTTGAGCATTAATTTCGTTTACGGTTGTTTTCAGCTACAAATTTGTTACTGACAGGAAAAAATTCAGATAGGCACGCTATTTATAGCAGATATTATCACTTTATAATGCACAACAATACATTTTTCTACATTATTTTATCCCACTGTTTAGCAACAAGTTAATATAAACTAGGAATACAAAATTTTGATTAAGGCAGTAAAACAATTTTCTAACTGCTTTTTGAGATATACTCCACGGAAAACCCTTGATATGTCGTAGATCTTGAAGACCATTCGATTTTCGTGTATAAGGTCAATAGTTATCATAGGTGACATGAATACCACATAATAGGAAAACCTACAAGAAATTTCCTCATATATAGTAATAGCTATGCCCGTAAAATATTAGTAGGTCTTTTCACAGAGGCCAGTTGATCTTCTGTAAAATATTAATAGGCCTTTCCATAAATGCCAGTTTGGTCATGAAAAACAAATTCAACATTTAGGGTCTACTGACCACTGGCAACTATTCGTTATAAATATTCGTAAAAATTCTACTTTAAGTCGTCTTAAATCTCAAATACTCTTCAAATACATTTCATGTGGAATAAAAAATTGTGATGTAATGATCTGCTATCATTCGAAGACTCCAAAAGCAATTCTTATATGGTAGGTATGGTATGGTTTCTGTACAACGGATATATTAATGGTCCCTTCCATTGATTATAGGACTACCAAAAAGCTTCGTTGTTCATTTTAGGAGCTTTGTAAGGTCACAAAACCTAGAATATACAAAAAAAAGTAAAAACTCTAAAGCCCTGGGCGCATAAGCTGCCTCGACTGCTTACCTTGCTTTCCTGCTTCATTGCTGACATAATAAAAATTAAATAATAAAGCAGGCCGAGCAAATTTCGAACTGCCCTTTTCTTTTTTATTCTTTTATCAGAAGCGAGCAAGGCAAGCAGGCGAGGCAGCTTATGTACCCAGGCCTTTAAGGGTATGCAAAATTATGAATGAAAACTTTCTTTTGGTTGCAATATCTCCAAACTTATTCAGCCAAACTTATTCAGCCGGGAAAATGTAGCTCCTTTTGGTTTCTTTGGAAAAGTTTTTGTGTTTGCAATATCTCCGCCCTTATTCAGGCCGAGAAAAAGTTGCTCATTTTGGTTTCTTTAGATTTAAGACCTTTAAATGGTCAGATCATATCTTAAGATGAGTGGTGATCCGTCCCACATCATTACTTTGACATTGAGCCCTTCTTTGGCATCAGATGCACCATTAAAATACCTACTTGCCTCAATCGCAGAAGAAAAAGTCGATTTCTCCTTTAGATAATCAGTTTTCCTTACATTTCTTAAAAGCTGTATGCCTTGCGAATCGTTTGCAATTTAAATCAGGCGAATCCATCCATTAGTTCTGAAAATATAGCCATATTTCCAATGTTACCTCATATTAAAAATAGTCATACGTCACATGGTACAAAAATTAAATCATTCATAACTTCGCCAAATAAACAGGGACATGGAAGAGAAGTTGTAAGCAGACTAAGGCCACTTAAAGTTACGAAACACATTTGTAAAATAATTTTTTTTTGAATTACTTTGAAATAAAAAACACGATTTTTTAAATAACAATAGCAGAATGCCTTGACCTACCTTGACAAACCGGGAAGAGCAAAAAATGTATTGAGAACCTTTATGAGGAGAAGAATAGAATCCACAAATGACCAATTAAGGGTACGAAACCCATTTAAAGTAATATTTCTCCAAGGACTTTCGACTACAACGTAGACCTTGACTTTTTTAATAAATTTCTCCCTTTAGTTCAGGGGTTTTCCCGACATTTTACCAAAAGCTTGATGCCTTGTGAATCGTTTACATTTTAAATGAGACAAAACCATCCATTAGTTCCCAAACCACAGCAATTTTTCCAATGTTACCTCTAAATTAAAAATAGTCATACGCCACATGGTACCGAAATTAAATATGTCATAACTTCGTGAAATCAATAAGGAAATGATGGTTACTTCATAAACTTATGCCTTATGCATTTAAGAATTTTTTCTCTAGGTCAAGAAAATATCGAAATGACTAATATTACTCATACTCACTTAAAAGTATTTCAAATATTCAGATATTATGACAGATATTGTTCTTACCGAAATAAAATATGTCATAACTGCGTCAAATCAATAAGGAAATGGTGGATACTTTATAAACTTATAGCTGGTTTACATTACGAAATCGCGTGGATTTCAACTGTCAATTCCTTTGCGTATACGTCAAATGAAAACTCATCTGAAATTGGTTGGATTTCATTTGACGTTTGAGCAATGAAATTGACATATGAAATCAAGTGGATGTAAACCAACTTCGCCAAATAAACAGGGAAATGGAAGAGAAGTTGCAAACAGACTACGACCACTTAAAGTTACGCAACACATTTGTAAAATATATATTTTTTTCGAATTACTTTGAAATAAAAAACACGATTTTTTAAATAACAACAACATATCTACTAGAAGAACTAAGTATCCACAGTATGCCTTGACCTACCTTGACAAATCGGAAAGAGCAAAATAATCTATTGAGAAGCTTTATGAGGAGAAAAAAGGCTCTACAAATGGCCACTTAAGGGTACGAAACCAATTTAAAGTAATATTTCTCCAAGGACTTTCGACTACAACACAGACCTAGATTTTTTTAATAAATTTCTCCCTTTAGTTCAAGGTTGTCCCCAAATTTTCCGAAAAGCCTGATGCCTTGTGAATCGTTTACATTTTAAATGAGACAAATCCATCCATTAGTTCCCAAACCACAGCAATTTTTCCAATGTTACCTCATAATTAAAAATAGTCATACGCACCATGGTACCGAAATTAAATATGTCATAACTTCGTCAAATCAATAAGGTAATTGTGGATACTTTATAAACTTATGCCTTATGCATTTAAGAATTTTTTTCTCTAGGCCAAGGAACTACACCAAGGACTAATATTACTCATACGCCACACTTTAAAGTATTCCAAATATTCAGATATTATGACAGATATTGTTCTTAAAAAATTAAAATCTTCATATTAGAGGTCTTCTATGATCTCAATTTACTTAGGCTTACCAAAAAAATAATAATAATAAAGAAAAAAATAACTCTAAAGAGGATTTAAAACCAAGAAGTAAAATCTTTTTTGGTTATTATATCTCTGAAGTCAGAAAAATACCTCCGTTCTGGATTTCTTTAGATTTAAGAACTTTAAATGATTTTCTTTGCCGACAGACCACATCTTAAGATATAATTATAATTAATATAATTATAATTATTCGTCCCACAACTACATATATCTTGGCATACAATCAGCACATGTTTGACGTCCTATGTAGGCTGAAAATATCGACTTGTCTTAATCGACGTAAAACATGTTGATTTTCTCCTTAATTCATAATTTTGGTTTACATCTACCAAAAATGCCGATGCCTTGTGAATCCTTTGCGATTTAAAAGAGACAAATCCATCCATTGGTGTCCAAACTATAGCAAGTTTTCCAATGTTACCTCATAATTGAAAATAGTCATACGGCACATGGTCCGAAAATTAAATCATTCATAACTTCGCCAAATAAACAGGGAAATGGAAGAGAAGTTTTAAGCAGACTAAGGCCAATTAAAATTACGAAACACATTTGTAAAATATTTTTTTTTCGAATTACTTTGAAATAAAAAGCACGATTTTTAACAATAACATATCTACTAGAAGTACTTAGTATCCACAGAATGCCTTGACCGACCTTGACAAATCGGGGAGAGCAAAAGAATGTCTTGAGAACCTTTATGAGGAGATGAATAGGCTCTACAAATGGCCAACTAAGGGTACTAAACCCATTTAAAGTAATATTTCTCCAAGGACTTTCGACTACAACACAGACGTATACTTTTTTAATAAATTTCTCCCTTTAGTTCAGGGGTTGTCCCCACATTATTCCAAAAGCCAGATGGCTTGTGAATCGTTTACATGTTAAATGAGACAAATCCATCCATTAGTTCCCAAACCACAGCAATTTTTCCAATGTTACCTCGTAATTAAAAATAGTCATACGCCACATGGTACCGAAATTAAATATGTCATAACTTAGTCAAATCAATAAGGAAATGGTGGATATTTTATAAACTTATGCCTTATGCATTTAAGATTTTTTTTCTCTAGGCCAAGAAAATATGGAAATGACTAATATTACTCATACGCCACACTTAAAAGTATTTCAAATATTCTGATATTATGACAGATATTGTTCTTAAAAAATTTAAATCTTCATATTAGGGGTCTTCAATGATCTCAATTTACTTAGGATTACCAAAAAATAAATAAAGAAAAAATAACTCTAAAGAGGATTCAAAACCAAGAAGTAAAACCTTCTTTTGGTTATTATATCTCTGAAGTCAGAAAAATACCTCGTTTTGGATTTCTTTAGATTTAAGAACTTTAAATGATCTTCTTTGCCGACAGACCACATCTTAAGATATAATTATAATTATTCGTCCCACAACTACTTATATCAGCACATGTTTGACGTCCTATGTAGCATGAAAATATCGACTTGCCTTAATCGACTTAAAAAATGTTGATATTCTCATTAATTCATAATATTTCTTTACATCTACCAAAAACCTGATACCTTGTGAATCCTCTCCGATTTTAATGAGACAAATCCATCCATTAGTTTCCAAACTATAGCAATTTCTCCAAAAGGTACCTCATAATTAAAAATAGTCATACGGCACATGGTCCGAAAACTAAATCAT
The DNA here is from genome assembly GCF_047663935.1 of Musca autumnalis. NCBI lineage: Eukaryota > Metazoa > Arthropoda > Insecta > Diptera > Muscidae > Musca > Musca autumnalis. Next base: position 229,027,580 of record NW_027411977.1, read on the forward strand.
TCATAACTTCGCCAAATAAACAGGGAAATGGAAGAGAAGTTGTAAACAGACTAAGGCCACTTAAAGTTACGAAACACATTTGCATAATATTTTTTTTTCGAAATTCTTTGAAATAAAAATCACGATTTTTTAAATAACAATAACATATCTACTAGAAGTACATAGTATCCACAGAATGCCTTGACCGACCTTGACAAATCGGGAAGAGCAAAAGAATGTATTGAGAACCTTTATGAGGAGAAGAATAGGCTCTACAAATGGCCAGTTAAGGGTACTAAACCCATTTAAAGTAATATTTCTCCAAGAACTTTCGACTACAACACAGACTTAGACTTTTTAATAAATTTCTCCCTTTAGTTTATGGGTTGTCCCCACATTTTTCCACAAGCCTGATGCCTTGTTAATCGTTTCAATTTTAAATGAGACAAATCCATCCATTAGTTCCCAAACCACAGCAAATTTTCCAATGTTACCTCATAATTAAAAATAGTCATACGCCACATGGTACCGAAATTAAATATGTCATAACTTCGTCAAATCCATAAGGAAATGGTGGATATTTTATAAACTTATGTTTTATGCATTTAAGAATTTTTTTCTCTAGGCCAAGAAAATATGGAAATGATTAATATTACTCATACGCCACACTTAAAAGTATTTCAAATATTCTGATATAATGACAGATATAATAATAATATTAATTGTTCCACAAACATCCCAGGCGGGACAGGGGAGACTTCTATTGACAGATATTGTTCTTAAAAAATTAAAATCTTCATATTCACGGTCTTCTATGATCACAATTTACTTAGGCTTACCAAAAAAAATTAAAAAAAAAACTCGAAGGAGGATTCAAAACCAAGAAGTAAAACCTTCTTTTGGTTATTATATCTCTGAAGTCAGAAAAATACCTCCTTTTTGATTTCTTTACATTTAAGAACTTTAAATGTTCTTCTTTGCCGACAGACCACATTTTAAGATATAATTACAAAAAATATAATTATAATTATTCGTCCCACAACTACATATATCTTGGCATACAGTCAGCACATGTTTGACGTCCTATGTAGCATGGAAATATCGACTTGCCTTAATCGAGGTAAAAATTTTGATTTTCTCCTTAATTCATAATTTTTGTTTACATCTACCAAAAATGCCGGTGCCTTGTGAATCCTCTGCGATTGTAATGAGACAAATCCATCCATTAGTTTCCAAACTATAGCAATTTTTCCAATTTTACCTCATAATTAAAAATAGTCATACGTCACATGGTACAAAAATTAAATCATTCATAACTTCGCCAAATAAACAGGTAAATGGAAGAGAAGTTGTAAACGGACTAAGGCCACTTAATGTTACGAAACACATTTGTAAAATCTTTTTTTCGAATTACTATTTCAAAGTAAAAGCACTATTTTTAAATAACAATAACATATCTACTAGAAGTACTTAGTATCCACAGAATGCCTTGACCTACCTTAACAAATCGGGAAAGAATGTATTGAGAACCTTTATGAGGAGAAGAATAGCCTCCACAAATGGCCAATTAAGGGTACGAAACCCATTTAAAGTAATATTTCTCCAAGAACTTTAGACTACAACATGGACCAAGACTTTTTTAATAAATTTCTCCCTTTAGTTCAGGGGAAGTCCTCACATTTTCCTAAAAGCCTGATGTCTTATGAATCGTTTGCAATTTAAATCTGACGAATCCATCCATTAGTTCCCAAACCACAGCAATTTTTCCAATGTTACCTCATAATTAAAAATAGTCATACGCCACATGGTACCGAAATTAAATATGTCATAAGTTCGTCAAATCAATAAGGAAATGGTGGATATTTTATAAACTTATGCCTTATGTATTTAGGATTTTTTTTCTCTAGGCCAAGTAGCTACGCCAAGGATTAATATTACTCATACGCCACACATAAAAGTATTTCAAATATTCAGATATTATGAGAGATATTGTTCTTGAAAAATTAAAATCTTCATATTAGAGGTCTTCTATGATCTCAATTTACTTAGGCTTACCAAAAAAAAAAAAAAATAAATAAAGAAAAAAATAACTCTAAAGAGGATTCAAAACCAAGAAGTAAAATCTTCTTTTGGTTATTATATCTCTGAAGTCAAAAAAAATACCTCCTTTTGGATTTCTTTAGATTTAAGAACTTTAAATGATCTTCTTTGCCGACAGACCACATCTTAAGATATAATTATAATTAATATAATTATAATTATTTGTCCCACAACTATAGCTTGGCATACAATCAGCACATGTTTGACGTCCTATGTAGGCTGAAAATATCGACTTGCCTTATTCGACGTAAAAAATAAAATTCATAATTTTTGTTTACATCTAACAAAAAACCTGATACCTTGTGAATCCTCTGCGATTTTAATGAGACAAATCCATCCATTAGTTTCCAAACCACTGCAATTTTTTCAATGTTACCTCATAATTAAAAATAGTCATACGTCACATGGTACAAAAAATAAATCATTCATAACATCGCCAAATAAACAGGGAAATGGAAGAGGAGTTGTAAACAGACTAAGGCCACTTAAAGTTACGAAACACATTTGTAAAATATTTTCGTTTTTTCGAATTACTTTGAAATAAAAAGCACGATTTTTTAAATAATAATAGCATATCTACTAGAAGTACTAAGTATCCACAAAATGCCTTGACCTACCTTGACAAATCGGAAAGAGCAAAATAATGTATTGAGAACCTTTATGAGGACAAGAATAGGTTCTACAAATGGCCAATTAAGGGTGAGAAACCCATTTAAAGTAATATTTCTCCAAGGACTTTAGACTACAACATGGACCAAGACTTTTTTAATAAATTTCTCCCTTTAGTTCAGGAGTTGTCCCCACATTTTTCCAAAAGCCTGATGCCTTGTGAATCGCTTACATTTTAAATGAGACAAATCCATTCATTAGTTTCCAAACTATAGAAATTTTTCCAATGTTACCTCATAATTAAAAATAGTCATACGCCACATGGTCCGAAAATTAAATAGTTCATAACTATGTCAAATAAACAAGGAAACGGTGGAAATTTTATAAACAAATCCCTCATACATTAAAGATCTGTTTTTTAGGTTAAGGAGTCATGGAAATATTATTACTCATACGTCACCCTTTAAATAATTTCAAATATTTTGGCAGTTATTGTCTTTAAATAAATTAATCTAAATTCCCTAGCAGTTGTCCAACAGTTTTTATTTAAAAATATTAATTTTCCTGCTTTCTCTAGTCGTGTCACACATTTCCTTTACATTGCATATGTATATGTGTATATATGCCAATAATAATGACATTTTAATGTTAATTAACAAAGACATGTTTGTGTTTTTTGTTAGAGAAAATTTCTTTTGTTTGCATTTTCTTTTGCTTTTACCTTTGGTTTTGTTTCTCTTTTTCTTTTATTTTTCTTGCCTTACCTTTGTTGTTGACTTGGCTAATTAATGTCACAGTCGCTGCCGCCACCACAGCAGCCGTGCAAAGTAGAAATGTTGAAATAATTATTGTAAATTAATTTGATGAGATTAAATGAAATGCGAAATGTGATGTGCTGCTGATGAAGAAAAGATAATGAGATGACGAAATGTATGGGCGGTTTGGCCAGTGTTGACATTTTAATTAAATTCAATTAATCATATGGTGTGAAAATGCAGCAAAGAAATAATGAAAAGAAAAAGAAAATATAATAAATATTAATTTTTCTTAGGTACATATTTAGTGGGTTATTTGCTTGTAAATAATTATAGTAAATTATTTATAATTATTTTTTAATTTCCAATGGACTTTGTCCTAAATGACTTGTCTGAAATTAAGAACATGTTTTTGTGAATAACAAAATATTAGTGAAAATTTGATTTTTCCAATTTCTTCACGGGTTTTCCCTAACTATCCGTCGAGCCTGATGCCTTCTTAATTGTTTGCGCTATAAATGAGTTAAATCCGTCCTTAAGTTTCCAAACTATGCTAATTTTTCTTATGTTACCTCTTAATTAAAAACAAATATACGTCAGATGGTCCAAAAAAAATCATTGCTTTCTTAAACGAAAGTGGAAATTGATCAGATGTGGTAAACAAAAGCTTTAAAGTCCCTCCTATGCTCATGAATAAGATCTGCCATCTGGTTGTCTCCTTTCCGGCAATCTCAAAATATATCGTTTATAAAGACTTCGTCTAGAAAAGTACCCTTCCCTTCAAGAAAGGTCCATGGAAGCACCACTTCCTTCAAAAAGGGTCCATAGAGCAACATTTTTTTCCGACAGGGTCTATGGATGAACCCAACAGAAAGGGTCCAAAGAAGCACCCTTCCCTTCAGAACAGATTTCAAAAAAGCACTCTTCCCTTTAAAAGGGTCCAAAGAAGCACCCTTCCCTTCAGAACAGATTTCAAAGAAGCCCTCTTCCATTTAAAAGGGTCCAAAGAAGCAGCCTTCCCTTCAGAACAGATTTCAAAGAAGCCCTCTTCCCTTTAAAAGGGTCCAAAGAAGCACCCTTCCCTTCAGAACAGGTCCAAAGAAGCTCTCTTCCCTTTAAAAAGGGTCCAAAGAATCACACTTCTTTTCAGATAGGGTCTATAGAAGCACCCATTCTCAGGTAAGTCTTGACAAAAAATTCTTGGAAAAAATATTCTGTACAAAATCCACGCCTAGACCTCAGGTGAGCCTTGAAAAATTTGGTAGACGGCAGCCTCAAGTCGCGGATTTTTAAATAATATTTTTTCTAGAGTTTTTCTCAAGGCTTACCTGAGATCGAAATACCGCCAAGCGTGTATTAAAAATATATTTTTTTTAAGAATTTTTAAGGCCTCCGCCAGACCTACATGCCATGCATCGATTTTTTAAAGAATATTTTTTCAAGAATTTTTAAGGTTTCCTCCAGACGTGGATTTTTTAAAGAATATGTTTTCAACAATTTTAAGGTCTGGGAAATGTCATCTCCGTTGAAATTTTGTATTGGGAAAGTCATGCCCGGTGAACTTTTGTATTGGGAAAGTCATGCCCGGTGAACTTTTGTATTGGAAAAGTCATCTCCGGTGAAATTTTGTATTGGGAAAGTCATCTCCGGTGAACTTTTGTATTGGGAAAGTCATCTCCGGTGAACTTTTGTATTGGGAAAGTCATCTCCGGTGAACTTTTGTATTGGGAAAGTCATCTCCGGTGAACTTTTGTATTGGGAAAGTCATGCCCGGCGATCTTTTGTATTGGAAAAGTCATCTCCGGTGAACTTTTGTATTGGGAAAGTCATGCCCGGTGAACTTTTGTATTTAGAAAGTCATCTCCGGTGAACTTTTGTATTGGAAAAATCATCTCCGGTGTATGGAAGCCTTGCTCCTGGCGTGGATTTTTTAAAGAATATGTTGTCAACAATTTTTATGGCCTCCGCCAGGCTTCCAGGCGTGGTTTTTTAAAATAATTTTTAAGATCTCCGCCAGACCTCCAGGCGTGGATTTTTTAAAAAATATTTTTTTGAGATTTTTTAAGGCCAGACCTCCAGTTCATGAGGAGTTTTTTTTATTATTTTTTTAAGAATTTTTCTAAGGATCACCGGAGACCGGAAGACTTCCAGGAGTAATTTTTAAAATAAAATTGATTTTTTAAAAAATATTTTGCTTAAAACATTTTCCAAGGGTCACCGGTGGCCGAAAATCCTGAAGTCGTGGATTTTTTTACAAAAATATGTTTTCAATAATTTTTTCCTAAGAGGTCTGTCGACTTCAGGTGAACCTCTAAAGAATTCTTGAAAAAATATTTTTACAAGTACTTGAAAATTCCACACCTGGAGGTCAGACGACCTCAGGTGAGCCTCAAAAAAATTCTTTAAAAAATTTTGAAAATTGCTATGAAAATTTTAAAAATATTGAGAACATTTTAAGACCTCCGGCTGACCTCCAGGCGTGGATTAAAAACAGTTTTTCAAGAATTTTTAATTCCTCCGCCAGACCTCCAGGCGTGATTTTTTTAAAGAATATTTTTTCAAAAATTTTTAGGGCCTCCGCCAGACCTACAGGCGTGGATTTTTTAAAGAATACTTTTCAAGAATTTGTAAGGCCTCCGCCAGACCTCCAGGCGTTGATTTGTAAATGAAATTTTTTTTTTAAGAATTGTTTAAGGAGTGGATTTTTAAATAAATATTTTTAAGGCCTCCGCCAGTCCACCAGTCATGGATTTTTAAATAAATATTTTTAAGTCCTCCGCCAGTCCTCCAGTCATGGATTTTTAAATAAATATTTTCAAGAATTTTTAAGGCCTCCGGCAGACCTCCAGGCGTGGATTTTTACGAATATTTTTTTAGAAATTTTAAGGCCTCTGCCAGACCTCCAGGCGTAGATTTGTATATAAAATTTTTTAAGGCGTGGATTTTTAAATAAATATTTTTTAGGAATTTTTTAAGGCGTGGATTTTTAAATAAATATTTTTTAGGAATTTTTTAAGGCGTGGATTTTTAAATAAATATTTTTTAGGAATTTTTTAAGGCGTGGATTTTTAAATAAATATTTTTTAGGAATTTTTTAAGGCGTGGATTTTTAAATAAAAATTTTTTAGGAATTTTTTAAGGCGTGGATTTTTAAATAAATATTTTTTAGGAATTTTTTAAGGCGTGGATTTTTAAATAAATATTTTTTAGGAATTTTTTAAGGCGTGAATTTTTAAATAAATATTTTTTAGGAATTTTTTAAGGCGTGGATTTTTAAATAAATATATTTTAGGAATTTTTTAAGGCGTGGATTTTTAAATAAATATTTTTTAGGAATTTTTTAAGGCGTGGATTTTTAAATAAGTATTTTTTAGGAATTTTTTAGGCGTGGATTTTTAAATAAATATTTTTTAGGAATTTTTTAAGGCGTGGATTTTTAAATAAATATTTTTTTAAGAATTTTTTAAGGCGTGGATTTTTAAATAAATATTTTGTTAAGAATTTTTTAAGGCGTGGATTTTTAAATAAATATTTTTTTAAGAATTTTTTAAGGCGTGGATTTTTAAATAAACATTTTTTAGGAATTTTTTAAGGCGTGGATTTTTAAATAAATATTTTTTAGGAATTTTTTAAGGCGTGGATTTTTAAATAAATATTTTTTAGGTATTTTTTAAGGCGTGGATTTTTAAATAAATATTTTTTAGGAATTTTTTAAGGCGTGGATTTTTAAATAAATATTTTTTAGGAATTTTTTAAGGCGTGGATTTTTAAATAAATATTTTTTAGGAATTTTTTAAGGCGTGGATTTTTAAATAAATATTTTTTAGGAATTTTTTAAGGCGTGGATTTTTAAATAAATATTTTTTAGGAATTTTTTAAGGCGTGGATTTTTAAATAAATATTTTTTTAAGAATTTTTTAAGGCGTGGATTTTTAAATAAATATTTTTTTAAGAATTTTTTAAGGCGTGGATTTTTAAATAAATATTTTTTAGGAATTTTTTAAGACGTGGATTTTTAAATAAATATTTTTTAGGAATTTTTTAAGGCGTGGATTTTTAAATAAATATTTTTTAGGAATTTTTTAAAGCGTGGATTTTTAAATAAATATTTTTTAGGAATTTTTTAAGGCGTGGATTTTTAAATAAATATTTTTTAGGAATTTTTTAAGGCGTGGATTTTTAAATAAATATTTTTTAGGAATCTTTTAAGGCGTGGATTTTTAAATAAATATTTTTTAGGAATTTTTTAAGGCGTGGATTTTTAAATAAATATTTTTTAGGAATTTTTTAAGGCGTGGATTTTTAAATAAATATTTTTTTAAGAATTTTTTAAGGCGTGGATTTTTAAATAAATATTTTTTAGGAATTTTTTAAGGCGTGGATTTTTAAATAAATATTTTTTAGGAATTTTTTAATTCGTGGATTTTTAAATAAATATTTTTTAGGAATTTTTTAAGGCGTGGATTTTTAAATAAATATTTTTTAGGAATTTTTTAAGGCGTGGATTTTTAAATAAATATTTTTTAGGAATTTTTTAAGGCGTGGATTTTTAAATAAATATTTTTTAGGAATTTTTTAAGGCGTGGATTTTTTATTTATTTATTTATTTTATTTACATTAACTAGTAGTAAATACAAAGTTAATAAGAAGGTAGCATTGGCTACTAAGGCCATCAGCTATCGCTTTTATAACATTAATTACAATTTAAAGTAGAAGTTTCTTATATAATAAAAGGAGAATGTGTTATAAAGTTATATACAGCATTAATGTTAACAGGAGTTGGTGACTTAAGAATTTCTAATCCATTATTATTAAGGTATATATTGTGTAAGTTTGCGATTGAGTTGCATGATTGCAGCATATGTTCTATGGTGTTAATATTGCCGCATTTTGGGCATTTGTTGTCAATGTTTTTGTTAAGGAGGTGGGCGTGGATTTTTAAATAAATATTTTTTAGGATTTTTTTAATTTTTTATTTTTTAGGAATTTTTTAAGGCGTGGATTTTTAAATAAATATTTTTTAGGAATTTTTTAATTTTTTATTTTTTAGGAATTTTTTAAGGCGTGGATTTTTAAATAAATATTTGTTAGGAATTTTTTAAGGCGTGGATTTTTAAATAAATATTTTTTAGGAATTTTTTAAGGCGTGGATTTTTAAATAAATATTTTTTAGGAATTTTTTAAGGCGTGGATTTTTAAATAAATATTTTTTAGGAATTTTTTAAGGCGTGGATTTTTAAATAAATATTTTTTAGGAATTTTTTAAGGCGTGGATTTTTAAATAAATATTTTTTAGGAATTTTTTAAGGCGTGGATTTTTAAATAAATATTTTTTAGGAATTTTTTAAGGCGTGGATTTTTAAATAAATATTTTTTAGGAATTTTTTAAGGCGTGGATTTTTAAATAAATATTTTTTAGGAATTTTTTAAGGCGTGGATTTTTAAATAAATATTTTTTAGGAATTTTTTAAGGCGTGGATTTTTAAATAAATATTTTTTAGGAATTTTTTAAGGCGTGGATTTTTAAATAAATATTTTTTAGGAATTTTTTAAGGCGTGGATTTTTAAATAAATATTTTTTAGGAATTTTTTAAGGCGTGGATTTTTAAATAAATATTTTTTAGGAATTTTTTAAGGCGTGGATTTTTAAATAAATATTTTTTAGGAATTTTTTAAGGCGTGGATTTTTAAATAAATATTTTTTAGGAATTTTTTAATTCGTGGATTTTTAAATAAATATTTTTTAGGAATTTTTTAAGGCGTGGATTTTTAAATAAATATTTTTTAGGAATTTTTTAAGGCGTGGATTTTTAAATAAATATTTTTTAGGAATTTTTTAAGGCGTGGATTTTTAAATAAATATTTTTTAGGAATTTTTTAAGGCGTGGATTTTCAAATAAATATTTTTTAGGAATTTTTTAAGGCGTGGATTTTTAAATAAATATTTTTTAGGAATTTTTTAAGGCGTGGATTTTTAAATAAATATTTTTTAGGAATTTTTTAAGGCGTGGATTTTTAAATAAATATTTTTTAGGAATTTTTTAAGGCGTGGATTTTTAAATAAATATTTTTTAGGAATTTTTTAAGGCGTGGATTTTTAAATAAATATTTTTTAGGAATTTTTTAATTCGTGGATTTTTAAATAAATATTTTTTAAGAATTTTTTAAGGCGTGAATTTTTAAATAAATATTTTTTAGGAATTTTTTAAGGCGTGGATTTTTAAATAAATATTTTTTAGGAATTTTTTAAGGCGTGGATTTTTAAATAAATATTTTTTAGGAATTTTTTAAGGCGTGGATTTTTAAATAAATATTTTTTAGGAATTTTTTAAGGCGTGAATTTTTAAATAAATATTTTTTAGGAATTTTTTAAGGCGTGGATTTTTAAATAAAATTTTTTTAGGAATTTTTTAAGGCGTGGATTTTTAAATAAAATTTTTTAGGAATTTTTTAAGGCGTGGATTTTTAAATAAATATTTTTTAGGAATTTTTTAAGGCGTGGATTTTTAAATAAATATTTTTTAGGAATTTTTTAAGGCGTGGATTTTTAAATAAATATTTTTTAGGAATTTTTTAAGGCGTGGATTTTTAAATAAATATTTTTTAGGAATTTTTTAAGGCGTGGATTTTTAAATAAATATTTTTTAGGAATTTTTTAATTCGTGGATTTTTAAATAAATATTTTTTAGGAATTTTTTAAGGCGTGGATTTTTAAATAAATATTTTTTAGGAATTTTTTAAGGCGTGGATTTTTAAATAAATATTTTTTAGGAATTTTTTAAGGCGTGGATTTTTAAATAAATATTTTTAGGAATTTTTTAAGGCGTGGATTTTTAAATAAATATTTTTTAGGAATTTTTTAAGGCGTGGATTTTTAAATAAATATTTTTTAGGAATTTTTTAAGGCGTGGATTTTTAAATAAATATTTTTAGGAATTTTTTAAGGCGTGGATTTTTAAATAAATATTTTTTAGGAATTTTTTAAGGCGTGGATTTTTAAATAAATATTTTTTAGGAATTTTTTAATTCGTGGATTTTTAAATAAATATTTTTTAAGAATTTTTTAAGGCGTGAATTTTTAAATAAATATTTTTTAGGAATTTTTTAAGGCGTGGATTTTTAAATAAATATTTTTTAGGAATTTTTTAAGGCGTGGATTTTTAAATAAATATTTTTTAGGAATTTTTTAAGGCGTGGATTTTTAAATAAATATTTTTTAGGAATTTTTTAAGGCGTGAATTTTTAAATAAATATTTTTTAGGAATTTTTTAAGGCGTGGATTTTTAAATAAAATTTTTTTAGGAATTTTTTAAGGCGTGGATTTTTAAATAAAATTTTTTAGGAATTTTTTAAGGCGTGGATTTTTAAATAAATATTTTTTAGGAATTTTTTAAGGCGTGGATTTTTAAATAAATATTTTTTAGGAATTTTTTAAGGCGTGGATTTTTAAATAAATATTTTTTAGGAATTTTTTAAGGCGTGGATTTTTAAATAAATATTTTTTAGGATTTTTTTAAGGCGTGGATTTTTAAATAAATATTTTTTAGGAATTTTTTAATTCGTGGATTTTTAAATAAATATTTTTTAGGAATTTTTTAAGGCGTGGATTTTTAAATAAATATTTTTTAGGAATTTTTTAAGGCGTGGATTTTTAAATAAATATTTTTTAGGAATTTTTTAAGGCGTGGATTTTTAAATAAATATTTTTAGGAATTTTTTAAGGCGTGGATTTTTAAATAAATATTTTTTAGGAATTTTTTAAGGCGTGGATTTTTAAATAAATATTTTTTAGGAATTTTTTAAGGCGTGGATTTTTAAATAAATATTTTTTAGGAATTTTTTAATTCGTGGATTTTTAAATAAATATTTTTTAAGAATTTTTTAAGGCGTGAATTTTTAAATAAATATTTTTTAGGAATTTTTTAAGGCGTGGATTTTTAAATAAATATTTTTTAGGAATTTTTTAAGGCGTGGATTTTTAAATAAATATTTTTTAGGAATTTTTTAAGGCGTGGATTTTTAAATAAATATTTTTTTAAGAATTTTCTTGAGTCGTAGATTTTTAAATAAATATTTTTTAGGAATTTTTTAAGGCGTGGATTTGGTAAAGCATATTTTTTAGGAATTTTTTAAGGCGAGGATTTGGTAAAGCATATTTTTTAATATTTTTTTAATGTGCCGATTTTTCACAAAATATTGTTCAGAATGACTAAAAACTCTTCACATAAAAATATCTTCCATATGTGTCGAAATGCTTAAATATTTATAAGATAGTCTCATTGAATTCGAATAAAAGACATTTTACTACATTTCCCACCCCCACGATTTTCCTCCTACATCCCTTTCAAGATGTATACATTTCAAGAATGACCATGATTACATTTAATATTTTATTAAGATTTGTCTTCCAGATGCATGATGCACACACGTGTATGGGAGTATGGGCATATGTATGTGTAGGTGGTTGACGGGAGTAGTGAAAGAGTTGAAAATGTTATGCTCGGATGAATGTTAGGAGGTGAACAAAGAACGACATGACGCCATGAAACATACACCATCATGGTCCAAAGAAGAACACCTTTTTTTTTGCTAAAAGATAACGGAGAGAATAAAGACAAGATAGTTGCACAAAGCAGCAACAATATTTCAATGCAAGTTTAGTTTGGCTTTAGAAAATTTTATAGTTTTTTTTTTCTTTGTTTTTTTGGCTTTAAGATATATGGCTCACATAAAAGTTTCTGTTTTCTTTACATATGTATGAAAAGCAGCAGGAAAATATAAAGAAAATAAAAATGTGAAAAATTTAAGTTCAAAACTTGGGTTTCTTTAGAAATGCATTCATAATTCTTTATGGCAATTCCAAATATGGGGAAATTCTAGGAGATGAGGAGGGATTTTTTTCATCAGATGAAGAAATATTTAAGTTAGTTTTCTTATGGCAATTTTTATATTTTCTTTAATTATTCAAAAATTATAATAAAAAGAAAATACTCTTCTCAAAGTATGCTTTAATATATCGACTTCTTTATAAGGCGTATAAGTTATGACATTATTCATACGCTCCCAAAGTGATAGAAATTTGTAGGTTCTTAATGAAACATTCAATTTTTCTTACAAAAAAAATATTTTTTTTTATTTCACAAAATATTTTGAAAGATAATTTCCATATGCCGCATAATTTTTGGGCACTCATAATTTTATTATTATTATTGTTCCACACATACAAGCCGGGGTATATTATTGAAATCTGTTTCTTCTACATTTTTGCCAAACAAGCAAAACAAACCCAAATAAAATTCCTTAGAATTTTTTTATTAAAAATACATCATTAGGATTCAATATACGCTGCACACACACACACACATCCATGGCAATTAGGCGAGTAATATAATAACATGAATCACGGTTTTCATGAAAAACAACAATGAATATGAAATTATAATATTGATGGTAACATGACCGGTTTTGTTTCCCTACCATCCCACTCCCGAATCCCTTTGGCTATGGTAATAGTTGCCCATAGAAACTCCCCTCCCCTCGGAATAATTGTAGAGCAAACACAAAGGGAACACAAAGAGGATATTGAAATTCAAGAAAACAACATATTATTGAAATTTAACCCACACACACACACACCATAAAGTCAAAGATGAGGCATTACAATTCAAGGGAAACAAAAACAACAACAATAACCCACGGAAGATGTACACGTTTTAAGATTTTTTTTCTGCTTTTAATTGCCCCAATTCTTATGAATTTTATTACTTTTAATTCTCATGGAGAAATTGTTGTGTATGAAAAAAACCCATTACATAAAGTGCTGCATACATTTAGGCGTACAAACAAAAACAGCTGCTAAGGGAAAATTTCCATTAAAATAATATTTTTTTTTTCAAAGAATTTTTTCAGGGTTCACCTAAACTAGAGGCGTGGATTTTTTAAAGTATATTTTGTCAAGGGTCACCCGAGGTCGATAGAATTTTTTTCGAAATTGGAGGTCTATTCGGTGAGCGTTGAAAAAAAAATATTCATTAAAAAATCCATCTGACCTAAAATGTCACCTGACCTAGAGGCCTGGATTTTTAAAGAATATTTTTTTCAAGGGTAACCTGAGGTCAGTAGAATATCTCCCACAAATGGAGGTTTATTCGTTAAGCCTTAAAAAAAATCTTTAAAAAATATTTGTTAAAAAATCCACGCCTCTTGGTCTGGTCGTTAGAATATTTTTCAAGGTCACCTAAGAATTTTGAAGTTTTTTTCAAAGATCACCTGAGGTCGATAGACCTACAGGTTTGGATTTTTTAAAGCATATTTTTCAAGAATTTTTTCCAAGAAACACCGGAGCCCGAAAGTCTTCCAGGAGTAAATTAAAAAAAAAAAATTCCGAGGGTCACCGGTCGCCTATAGTCCTCCAGACGTGTATTTTTCAGAAAAATATTTTTTCCGGGCCGATAGACCCCAGGTGTGGATTTAAAAAAAAAAAAGATTTTTTTTCAAGCGTTGCCAGCTGCGGATTTTAAAAATATATATTTTTTAAAAATATCAAAGAAACAAATTAAAAAAAATATTATTTAAAAAATTCTCGTCTGCAGCTCTGTCGACATCAGGAGAACATCAAAAAAAATCTTAAAAAGAATTGAAATTTGGAGGCCGATAGTCCTCCAGAAGTGTATTTTTCACAAAAATATGTTTTCAAATATTTTTCCAGGCCGATATACCCCAAGTGTGCATTAAAAACATTTTTTTCAATAGTTACCTGCCGCGGATTTAAAAAAATATATTTTTTAAAAATATAAAAGAAAAAATTAAAAAAAATTCTCGTCTGGAGCTCTGTCGACATCAGGAGAACTTCAAAAAAATTCTTAAAAAAAATTGAACTTTGCTATGAAAAAATCTAAAAATATTGAAAAATATTCTTTTAAAAATCCACGCCTTTTAAAAATCCCACCTCAGGTTAGCGTCAAACTAGTTCTTTAAAAATATATAAGAAAGAAATTAAAAAATATATATAGAAAAATATTCTTTAAAAAGTTCTTACAAAATTTTAAAAATATTTCAAAATATATTTTTTAAAAAATCCACGCCGGGAGAGCCTACCGACCAAAGGGGAGAATTAAAAAATTATAAATTATTTCCAAGAAACACTGGAGCCCGAAAGACTTCCAGGAGTAATTTTTTAAAAAAAAAATATTTGTCTTAGAAAATATTTTGTTCAAAAATCTGTTACGAGGGTCACCTGGGGGCCGATTGTCCTCCAGAAGTGTATTTTTCACAAAAATATGTTTTTAAATATTTTTTCCAGGCCGATAGACCCCAAGTATGTATTAAAAAAAAAACATTTTTTTCAAGCGTTACCAGCCGCGGATTTAAAAAATATACATTTTTTAAAAATATCAAAGAAAAAAAAATTTAAAAAAATATTCTCTAAAAAATTCTCGTCTGGAGCTCTGTCGATATAATATAAGAAAGAAATTAAAAACTATATATATATATAGAAAAATATTCTTTAAAAATTCTTAAAAAATTTTGAAAATTCTCTGTGAAAATATTTCGAAATATATTTTTTAAAAAAATCCACGCCGGGAGAGCCTATCGATTTAAAAATTATAAAAAAATTTAAATTTTTCAAGGACACCTAAGAATTTTGAAGATTTTTTATTTAAAAACATTTTAAAATTTCTATAAAAATATTTCAAAATATATTTTTTAAAAAATGCACAACTGGAAATTGCTATGAAAAACATCTAAAAATATTGAAAAATATTCTTTAAAAAATTCTCGTCTGGAGCTCTGTCGACATAAGGAGAACATCAAAAAATTCTTTAAAAAAATTGAAATTTGCCATGAAAAAATCTAAAAATATTATTTTAAAAATCCACGCCTGGAGGACTGCCCACCTCAGGTTAGCGTCAAACTAATTATTTAAAATATATATAAATTTGAAAACAACACATATGAGATTAAGCTTGACTTACCTACAAATTGTAAATATATAAGAAAGAAATTACAAAAATATTCTTTAAAAATTCTTACAAAATTTTCAATATTTTATGTGAAAATATTTCGAAATATATTTTTTAAAAAATCCACGCCGGGAGAGCTTATCGACCTAAGGCGAGAATTAAAAAAATTATAAAAATTTGAAAATTTAAAATTTTTCAAGGTAACCTAAGAATTTTGAAGCTTTTTCAAGGGTCAATTGAGGTCGCTAAATCTATAGGCGCGGGTTCTTAAAGAATATTTTTTCAAGAATTTTTCCAAAGACCACCAGAGGCCGAAAGACTTCCAGGCGTAAAATTTGAAAACTATTTTTCAAGAATTTTTTTTTTTTCAAGGCCCATAAATTTAGAAAAATATTTTCCAAGGGTCAACGGTGGCAGATAGTGCTGCAGTAAA
The DNA here is from genome assembly GCF_047663935.1 of Musca autumnalis. Taxonomy (NCBI): domain Eukaryota; kingdom Metazoa; phylum Arthropoda; class Insecta; order Diptera; family Muscidae; genus Musca; species Musca autumnalis. Next base: position 229,043,419 of record NW_027411977.1, read on the forward strand.
GGACTTTTTACAAAAATACGGTTTCAATAATTTGTTACAGGGTCACCGGAGGCCGACTTAAATTTAAATAAAAAAAAACATATTTTCAAGCGTCAACAACCCCGGATTTAAAAAAAAATTAAGGACGACCAGGAGTGGCGAATAAGAAATATTTTTTCTAATATATGTCTAGGTTTGAAGATTTTTTTCAAGGATCAATTGAGATCGAAAGATCTATAGGCGCGGATGTTTTAAAGAATATTTTTTCCGATATACCACAAGGCGTGAATTTAAAAAAAAAAAAATATTGTTTTCCCGCGCCACCAGCCGTAAATTTTAAAAAAATATTTGTTTTCCTTTATAAAAGTTTTCATTTCAAATTTTCATAGAACAAGAATAAAGCCACAGGAGTGAATTAAAAAAAATATATATTTCAAGGGTCACCAGGTGGTGAATAATTATTTTTTTTTAATTGAAGATTTTTTCAGGGGTCAATTGAGGCCGATATATCCAAAGGCGCGTATTTTTTAAAGAATAATTTTTCAAATAATTTTCCAAAGATCACCGGAGATCGAAAGACTTCCAAGAGTAAATTTTTAAAAACCAATTTTTTTTCAAAAATTTTTCCCAATGGTCACCGTGTCCAACAGATTTAAAAAAATATTTTTTTCAAGAGTTTTTCCAAGGGTCACCGGTTGCCGGTAGTCCTCCAGGCGTACATTTTTAAGAAAACATTTTTTCAAAATTATTTCCATAGATAACCGGAGACCGAAAGACTTCCAGGAGTAAATTTTTAAAAACCAATTTTTTCAGCATTTTTTCCCAAGGGCCACCGAGGCCGATAGATTTAAAAAATATATATTTTTTTAAGATATTTTCCAAGGGTGTCACCTGAGGTCGATAGTCCTCCAGGCGTACATTTTTAAGAAACTATTTTTTCAAGTATTTCCAAGGATCACCGGAGGCCGAAACACTTCCAAGAGTAAATTTTTAGAAACCCATTTTTTCAAGAATTTTTCCTAGGGGCCACCGAGCCCGATAGATTTAAAAACATATTTTTTCATCATAGTCCCGCAGGCGTGGTTTTTTACAAAAACATGTTTTCAATAATTTTTCCCAAGGTCACCGGATACTTTTTTCAAGCGATACCAGCAGTGGATTAAAAAAATATATATAAATATATATATTTCCAAGTGTGACCAGAAATGAATTTAAAAAAAATATCAGGTGTCATCAGGCGGTGAATAAAATATATTTTAAATGGTCACGTTTTCATTTTTTCGAAGATCACGAGTCATGAATTTTTTAAATACATGAAAAAATGTTTTTTCGATAATTCTTTTAAGGTTCACCTGAAGTCGACAGAATTTCAGGGGTGGAATTTTTCAAGTTTTTTTTTTTTTTTTTTTTTTTTTTTGAGGTATTGTGGGTCAACTGGCCTCAGTCGAGCCTTGACAAAATTTAAAAAAAAATCTAAAAAATAAATTAGAATTTAAAAACAAATTTTAAATCCAAGCTTCCGTCAGTCAAACTGACGTGAGCCATAAACAAATTGTTCAAAACTTCTATGAAAAAATTAAAATATTAATTAATAAAAAAAATTACCTGAGGTGTGTCTTGAAAAAATATTTTCATTGAATTTTGAAATTTTTTTAATTAAAAAATATTAAAAAATATTCTTTAAAAGTTTAACCCTGGATGTTAGGTGAGTCTCAAAAAAATTCTTTAAAAAAAATTTGAAAATTGCTATGAAAAAAATTAAAAATATTAAAAATTATTGTTAAAAAATTCACGTCTGGAAATCTGTCGACTTCAGGTGAGCCTCAAAAAATTTTTAAAAATTGAAAATTGCTATGAAAACAAGTTTAAAAATATAGATTGATTGGACGTCTGTCGACCTCAGGTCAGCGTCAAAATAATTCTTTAAAAAAATGTAAGAATATTTTTTCAAGAATTTTTCCAAGGATCACCAGAGACCGAAAGACTTCTTGGCGCAAATTTTTAATAATACTGTTCAAGAATTTTTTCCAAGGCCACAGCCGATAGATTAAAAAATATATTTGTTCAAGATTTTTTCCTAGGGTCACCCGTAGCAGATATTCCTGCAGGCGTGGACTTTTTACAAAAATATGTTTTCAATAATTTGTTCCAGGATCACCGGAGGCCGATTTAAACTTAAATTAAAAAAAAAATATTTTTTTTCAAGCGTCACCAGCCTCGGATTTAAAACAATAATTCAAAGGGCGACCAGAAGTGGATTTTAGAAAAATATTTTTTCAAATATATATCTAGGTTTGAAGATTTCAAGGGTCAATTGAGGTCCATAAACATTTGAAAAATTCTATGAGAAATTTTAAAAAATATTCAAAAATACTCTTTTAAAAATCCTCGCCTTGGCGTCTGCCGAACCTTAACAAAATATTTTGAAGCATTTGAAAATTACTATGAAATTAGAAACATTGTGGCGTTTTTTATTGGGATAGCGTTTGCAATTTTGTTTTTTCAAAATAGTCTGGCTTAATCATATTGTTGTTGTTTTAATATTTTAAAACAACTAGTTTATTAGTGGAAAAGATTTGGCATTGTTCGCCAAGGGGTAAGGCAGGGAATACTATAGTTTCGATCCACGCCACTGGATCTCATCATTACTATGAAATAATTTAAATAATATTGAAAAATATTCTTTAAAAAAAATCACGCCGGGAGGTCTGTCGATGTCAGGTAGCGTTAAAAAATCCAATTAAAATATTTAAAAATATCAATAAAAAAATTAAAAAATATAGAAAAATATTTTATAAAAATTCTAAAAAAACAATTAAAATTTCTATGAAAACTTCTCATTTAGTCCTAAAAAATTATTTAATTTTAAAAATTTTGGAAATTTCTATGAAAAAAATTTTAAAAGATTGAAAAATGTACTGTTAAATAATCGCGGGTGAATCTCAAAAAAAAATCTTTAACAAATTTTTGAAAACCGCTATTAAAAATTTTAAAAGTATTGAAAAATATTCTTTAAAAATCCTCGCCGGAAGTCTGTCAACCTCAGGTCAACCTAAACAAAAAAAAACATTAAAGATTTTTGAAAATTTTTATGACAAAAAATTAATAAATATTTAAAAATATTCTTTAAAAAATCCTCGTCTGGTGCTCTGTCGACCTCAAGTGAGCGTCAAAAAATTCTTTAAAAACATCTATGAAAAATTAAAAAAAAATATAGAAAAATATTCGTTAAAATTTTTCAAACAATTTTGAAATTTTCTTTGAAAACATTTTAAAATATATTTTTAAAAAATTCACGCTTAAAGGTCTGCCGAACTCAGGTGAATCTCAAAAAATCTATGAAAAATTCTTTAAAAACATCTATGAAAAATTAAAAAAAAATATAGAAAAATATTCGTTAAAATTTTTCAAACAATTTTGAAATTTTCTTTGAAAACATTTTAAAATATATTTTTAAAAAATTCACGCTTAAAGGTCTGCCGAACTCAGGTGAATCTCAAAAAATCTATGAAAAAATTAAAAAATATAGAAAAATATTCGTTAAAATTTTTCAAACATTTTTTGAAATTTTCTTTGAAAACATTTTAAAATATATTTTTAAAAAATCAAGCTTAAAAGTCTGCCGAACTCAGGTGAATCTCAAAAAAATCTTTAAAATTTTTGAAAAGTGCTATAAAAAAATTGAAAAATATTCCAAACTCGAACCTGAAAAAAATTCTTTTAGCATTTTTGGAAATTTCTATAAAAAAGACAACAAATATTGCTAAGTATTCTTTAAAAATAATCACTTGACCTCAGCTGAGTCTCAAAAAATTCTTGAAAAATATTCTTTAAAAAAAGCTTGAAAACTTTTATAAAAGCATTAAAAACATATAAATAATTTTTGAAAAATATTCTTAAAAAATCTACGACTGGAGGTCTGTTGACCTCAAGTGAGACTTGAAAAAATTTAAAAAAATAATCTTTAAAAATCTTGAAAATTTCTATGAAAAAAATTATTGAAAAATATACTTGACAAAATTTATTCAACGACATTAGGTGAGCTCTTGAAAAAAATATTTGAAAATTTCTATGAAAAAATTTAAAAATTATTGAAAAATATTCTTTAAAAAAGCATCCATAGAACTATTTACACCTACCTCAAGCCTAAAAAAAAAAAAAATTTGGAAAATATTCTCTAAAAATCTTGAAAGTTTTTCTTTAAAATGTAGTGTAGAAACTAGTATTCTTTGCCTTTCCCGAAATTAAATCAATTTTAACTACATACCTCTTTAAATAAAACTTTTATTTTTATAATTTAAAAACAACAAATCCTGAGATTAATGTGGAATTATTTTACAGCAATTTAAAAACCTTCCATTAAAAAATTTATTTAAAAATATTATTTAAAAATCCAGTCGAACTCAGGTGAGCCTAAAAATTTTGGAAATTTCTACGAAAATATTTATTGAAAAATCCACACCTGTACGTCTGCCAACCTCAGGTGAGCCTTGAAAAATATTCTTTGAAAAAATCCTCAACATTTCGATGAAAAAAATTAAAAATGATTGAAAAAATATTTTTTTTAAAATCTACTCCTGGAGATCTGTCGACCTCAGGTGAGCCTTGAAAAATATTCCATCATAAAAAAATCAAAAAAATTGGATTAGTCCAAAGAGAGAGAGAGAGGAGTTAAGTCAGTCGGGTTGGCTGGGCAGTTCAACAGGTGCTGCGTAGTATGCGGACCGGTGCCACATGCTGGGCAGATATTCCGCGTGCCATCAATCCTGGCCCAGTAAGAATTGAGGCGGCTGCACCAACCAGATCTAAGTTGCGCCAACACGACTTTCGTTTGTCTTGGCAGCTGCTGTTCTTCCGCTGCCACGGGTGGTGGATGATCTTCGAGGACTATATTCACACTGTAGGCTGCCAGAGCCTCTGCAACCGCATCAGTATGAATGTCTCTTAACCCTGCCTGGTATGCACGTTGATCCAGAGGTTCTCTTTTATATCTTTGGACCCCTCTCTCTCTAGATCTCTATAATCCTCCCTAACTCGCCTAGGCGGTTCAGGCATATCCACCAGATGGTGATTTGGGTGGTCTTGCCTATAGCATCCAAGCAAGTACTGCTCGTCAACATCTTGTTGTGACGACTCACAGGAAGGATCTTTGTCTACTCATGTAAATGGTCCACTGCAGACTTGAGGTGACACCCTGTAGCTGTTCACAGGGCAGCATTCTGACAGATTTGTAGTTTATCCCATTGCGTATCACTTACGTTAGCAAACCACGCTGGCGCCGCATAGCTTACCACAGACCGGCCTACGCGTTGTATGTGGTTAACAAGGTTTGTTTATCCGCACCCCAAGTGCTGCCGGCTAGGGACTTGAGGACCTTGTTCCTGTTTCTCAGCTTATCGCAGATAACTGTAGTATGCTGGGACGACTTATACATGCAATCGAATGTGACCCCTAGGACTTTGGGGTAGTTGGTGGTCGGAATAGTTGCACCGTCGACCTGCACATTCAGTGGGAGCTTCATTTGCGCCGTCCATGTGGTGAACAGTGTGGCTGTTGACTTAGTGGTGGATATTTTCATATTCCTCGCGTGGAAAAACTCTACAAGATCAATGAGATAGGCATTTAGCCTTTCACAAACGTTACCGATATTGGGACCTGACGCCATGAGTGTACAATCATCCGCGTACGTAATTAACTCAATGCCGTCGGGAGGGCGTGGAATTGCAGAGAGGTAGAGGTTAAACAGTTCCGGAGATATCACCCCTCCTTGGGGAACTCCCTGCTTCACTTTACGGGATTTGGACTTCCTGTCTCTGAATTCCACGTATGACTGGCGACCACACAAATAGTTGATGACCCAGCGTTTCAGACAAGGCCGGAGGGTAGTATTCTCGATATCCTCGAACAGCCTAGCATGGCTGAACGTATCAAACGCTGTGGTCAGATCCAATGCTACCATCACTGTGCTGTGACATGGTTTGTCCTGGCTGAGTCCTCGTCCAATATATGTGGAAATGGCGTGCAGTGCTGTTGTGGTACTGTGCTGCTTCCGGAACCCGTGTTGATGATCTGCAACTGGATAACACGTTCTGATGCTGGGGAGGAGTAATGCCTCGAGTATCTTTGCTACTGGTGATAGAAGTGAAATCGGCCTGTACGACTCACCTTTACTGGCATCTTTGCCAGGTTTCAGCAGCGGGACCACCCTGCCCATCTTCCAGGCATCGGGAACTATTAGGGTGGCTAGCGATAAGTTGAGGACCTTACCTAAATACTCGACTCCTGGGTAATCCAGCTGTTTTAGCGTCACCATAGAAATTCCGTCAGGTCCAAGCGCTTTGGATGACTTTGCGTCTCGGATAACATCTGCAACATCATCCATGCAGATGGATGTGGCGGTTCTTCTTCGGCTGGAAGAGATCGTAAACGACGCAAAACACTTCTCTTCGACCGGTCGCTATCGGGGTGCTTGATAAATTTTCGGCAGAAATAGCCAGCGCACCTCTTCGGATCTGTCACAGCCACGTGACACGTGACAGATGTCCCATCGTCTTTCCTTCCAGGGTTCGATAGCGCCTTAACCATTGTCCACAATTTATTACAGCCGGCTCCAATGTTGCAGCACTTCAGATGTTCTAGCCACTTTTTCCGCTTGTGTTCACTGACTAATCAATCTATTGACTTCCATTGTCAGTTCCCTGACTCTGGGGTCGTTAGGGTTCGTACGGCGGAGCTCATCACGCTCATTAGCTAATCCCGTCGCCTCTGCTGGGAAATTGGGTCTTATTTCAGGTATTCGACCCGCAGGGATGATGTCTGATGTCTCGGAACTTCCTCTCTGCTACCCGAACATCAGAGGGACTGGGCAGTTCTCTGAAGCCTTGAGTAGTGAACTCTCTGAAAACTTGCCAATCCGCTTTTCCATGATTAATGAAAGTGCGGCGTTCAGAGGTTATGAAGTCTGGTGGTCTGTTTATGGAGATGAGGATTGGGAGATGGTCCGACCCAAGGGAAATGACGGGTTGCCATGTCACGTCATTCGTCAGACCAGGTAACACGATGGATATTTCAGGCGAACTGTGGTAGTCTCCTCTAATCCTGGTGGGTGCGTCCTCGTTCGCAGTGCAGAATGTGGAGCTATCTATTTGCTCAGCCAGATCTGTACCTCTCTGGTCATTCCCTAGAGCTGAATGCCATAACTCGTGATGTGCATTGAAATCCCCTAGGACCAGCCGGTTATCACCTCGCAACAGCTATTGACCGGCGGGATATACACATTCAGCAGTTCTATCTCGGCGGATTCACACCTTACCGCTACCCCCATACACTCCAAGTATGGGTCACTAGAGTCTAGCTCAGGCGAGATAGGTCTGTACTGGACAGACTGGTGCAGTAGGAATGCAAGCCCTTCACCCCCACTTCTCGTACGATCCTGGCGAAGAACACTGTATCCATCACAACTCCGAAGACTGCAGTTGTTGCTCAGCTTCGTTTCCTGGATCGCCGCGACCATAATATTTCTCCGACTCATAAAGTCCACGATCTCATTGATCTTGGTTCGAAGACCGTCGTAGTTAAACTGCAAGAATGTTACATCCTCAGGAACTGGGACAGCAATACGCGGTGTTAACGGCTACTGCTGATACTGCTGTCTGGGAGATTGCGGGGGAGTTTCATAATCCGATGATGTTGATGATGAAGACTCACTGGGGTTCATATTGGCGCAGCACGAGGCAACATAAACCCTGTCGTAATACTCCCTCAGGTAGGTGAGGCCTGAACAGTTTCTGAAATGCACCCATCCTTGGCACCCGTTGCATCTCATTGACACCGACCTATGGTGGATGAGACGTTGACAAACGGTCCAGAACCATGGCCCGGGGTTACTCTCAATCCTGGCACGGACCAAAAAAATCCGGAGCAGGCATTCCGGGACATGCCGCTCCCAAAATAAAAATAAAGACGAACACGAACAAGTAGTTGCTGAGGTAATGGCCCCTGGTCGAGAAGATGGTTCCTCGGGTCAATCCGGTACATAGAACCGGCCGTCGTGGGATTGACGGTTTGTGGGTCGGCGGAATCGTCGGACCCTATTTCTTCAAAATATTGCTGGTTAGGACTTCATCGTCAATGGCGACCGTTCTTGCGTGATTACCAACTATTTGATGTCTGAAATTGAAGCTCGTAATCTCGGCGAAATTTGGTTTCAACAAAACGGCGCCATTTCCCACACATCGCATCAATCAAAGAACACTTCGGTAAGCACGTTTTGGACCAGTCGATTGGCCACCAAGATCGTTTCATATCACTCCGTTAGACTTTTTCCTGTGGAATTATGTAAAGTCTAAAGTGTATACGGACAACCCCGCTTCGATTTATGCCTTGGCGGAAAACATCACTTTTGTCATTCGTCAGTCACAAGTCGAAATATTCGAATGTTTCAGCGAAAATTGGACTCTACGGACAGACAGTCTTAGACGTAGCCTCGGCCAATATTTGTTAGACATATTCTGCAAAAAATAAATGCCATCGAATGTTCTTTCAAACGATAATAAACATTCCTGGTTCAATTTGATTTTTCTGTGTTTTTTTCTTTAAAGAAAATAGGAACCTCTAAATGGATCACCCTTTATATGATTTGCTTGGGCGCTGCAGATAATTTCCATTGCATAGAAGATAATTTGTTTAATAATCCGCTGCAGTTTTGCTGCTTTTCATTAACCTACTTTCAATAAACCCTGATTTAATTTCAATTTGCAATACCTGTAAACCATTAAAATGAACGTAACAACCCCAAAAATATGCAACACAAATTCTCATGTTTATGTATTTCCAGAGATAAAAAGTTAGGTTAGGATTTTATTATTCATACCAATAAATATTTGCATATGAGTTCGGGCAACAACAACAACAACTTCAATGCAACAAATTGAATGAATGTAGCACCACCACCAGCAGCAGTTGTTGCAGCAGCTGGTTGTCCTCTTTTTGGGTTTATCACAAGAATGGAACAGAACAGAAAACGCCATGCAATTTGCTATTTTAACAAGGCCGGGCTTATGCAGGTTATTTGTATAAATTCGCGTCAATGTGTGTGTTTGTGAGGATTTGTATATTTGGTTATCTTTGTTTTAATATCGGCAACACAAATACCCAGTGGATGGAGAAAGAAGGGGAGTTTGGGGGATGTCCCTCCATTTTACAAATTTGTTTAGCCCAGATGCAGCAGCAACAATAAACACATGGAAACGGAAATACACCGAAAAACACACACACATCCTCCACACAATGCTGTTTGATATGCACACATACATATGAGGGCCCTCCACAACAAGCTTTGCATATAAAATAAATAAAATAAAAAACTTTTTTGTTTAACTTTTAGCAGCTGTACACAAATAATAAAATGTACATTTTTATTGCAGTTTTGTTACCATTTATATGTGTGTATGTGTGTGGGAGAGAGTTTTAAGCGGATATTTGATAATAAATGGATTTTATTGGAAATGTTTTTGCTTTGCTTTGTGGGTTGGTGGTAGTTTGTTCTTCTTTGGAGAATAAAACGATTATTAAAAGGTGCAGATTTGTATTTTTGAGTGGCAGTGTTATAATAAAAATATTAATTTTATACTTAATTTAGATTTTTTTATTTTATTTTTTATAGAGTTTTTTTTTATGAACAAATATTTGATTTTTTTTTGGAAAACGAATTGATGTTGAAATTTTATGGACACCCTCGCAAAGCGAATTAAATGCCTAACACAACAGCGTTTATCCCGTTCAAGTGTGCAGCATAATGGCCAGGGCTGAAAAGTCCCGCACCTAAGAAAAATGCCTCACATAACAAATTTATTCAATTAAAACATGGAAATATATAACTTAGAGGCATATTTATATAGTTAACGAACAAAAGATATTCTATGAACATTGAAAATTTCATATAAGAAAAATAAAAAAATAATTATTTTTTTAATAATTTTTTAAATTTAATTAATTGTTTTTGCTTAAACGAATTGATCTTGAAGTTTCAAGTGCCCAGCCTTACTAAGAATAATATGCTTAACACAACAGCGTTTATCCCGTTCAAGTGTGCAGCATATTGGCCAGGGCTGAAAAGTCTCGGACCTAAGAAAAAATGCCAAACATATCAAATTTATTCAATTAAAGCATGGAAATATATAATTTTGAGGCATATTTAAATAATAACGGAAGAAAAGATGTTCTATGAACGTTTAAAATTTTATATAAGAATAATAAAAATAAATATTATTTTTTAAATATTTTTTAAATTCAAATAATTAATTTTTGGGTAAACGAATTGATCTAGAAATTTCAAGTGCACAGCCTTACTATGAATAATATGCTTAACACAACAGCGTTTATCCCGTTGAAGTGTGCAGCATAATGGCCAGGGCTGAAAAGTCTCGGCCCTAAGAAAAATGGAAAACATAACAAATTTATTCAATTAAAACATGGAAATATTTAATTTTGAGGCATATTTATAAAGTTTCCGTTAAAATGTGTTCTTTGAAAACTGGAAATTTTGTGTAAGAAAATTAAAAATAAATAATATATTTTTAATAATATTTAATTTAATTAATTGGTTTTGCGTAAACGAATTGATCTCGAAATTTCAAGTGCACAGCCTCACTAAGAATAATATGCTTAACACAACAGCGTTTATCCCGTTCAAGTGTGCAGCATAATGGCCAGGGCTGAAAAGTCTCGGACCTAAGAAAAAATGCCAAACATATCAAATTTATTCAATTGAAACATGGAAATATATAATTTTGAGCCATATTTAAAAATTTTCAGAAAAATGTGTTCTTTGAAACCTGAAAATTTTGTGTAAGAAAATTAAAAATAAATAATTTATGTATTTTTTAATAATATTTAATTTAATTAACTGGTTTGGCGTAAACGAATTGATCTTGAAATTTCAAGTGCACAGCCTTACTAAGAATAATAAGCTTAACACAACAGCGTTTATCCGGTTCAAGTGTGCAGCATATTGGCCAGGGCTGAAAAGTCTCGGACCTAAAAAATTCCAAAATCTCTACTTTATTCAATTAAAACATGGAAATACATATATAATTTTGAGCCATATTTTTAAAGTTTACGTAAAAATGTGTTCTTTGAACACTGAAAATTTTGTGTAAGAAAATTAAAAATAAATAATATATTTTTTTTAATTTAATAATATTTAATTTAATTAATTGTTTTTGCTTAAACGAATTGATCTCGAAATTTCAAGTACACAGTCTTACTAAGAATAATATGCTTAACACAACAGCATTTATCCCGTTCAAGTGTGCAACATAATGACCAGGGCTGAAAAGTCTCGGACCGAAGAAAAAATGCCAAACATATCAAATTTATTCAATTAAAACCTGGAAATATATAATTTTGAGGCATATTTATATAGTTACCGAAAAAAAGATGTTCTATGAACATTGAAAATTTCATATAAGAATAATAAAAATAAATACATATTTTTTTAATATTTTTTTTTTTAATTTAAATAATTAATTTTTGGGTAAACGAATTGATATTGAAATTTCAAGTGCACAGGCTTACTAAGAAAAATATGCTTAACACAACAGCGTTTATCCGGTTCAAGTGTGCAGCATAATGGCCAGGGCTGAAAAGTCTCGGACCTAAGAAAAAATTCCAAAATGTCTACTTGATTCAATTAAAACATGGAAATATATAATTTTGAGGCATATTTATATAGTTACCGAAGAAATGATGTTCTATGAACATTAAAAATTGTATATAAGAATAATAAAAATAAATAATTATTTTTTTAATATTTTTTTTTTTTAATTTGAACAATTAATTCTCGGTAACCGAATTGATCTCGAAATTTAAAGTACACAGTCTTAGTAAGAACAATATGCTTAACGCAACAGCGTTTATCCCGTTCAAGTGTGCAGCATAATGGCCAGGGCTGAAAAGTTTCGGACCTCACAGAAAATCCCACAATCTGCAATTTTTCAATTAAAACGTGTTAGTATTTGATTTTAAAGCATATTTATTTAATATCCAAAGGATAGGTGGCCTGCGAACACAAAAAATTTTATATAGGAAAATAAAAAATAAATTATTTTTTTAATATGTTTTTAATTTAATTATGTAATTGGTTTTGCGTAAACGAATTGATATTGAAATTTCAACTTCACAGGCTTACTAAGAAAAATATGCTTAAGACAACAGCATTTTTCCCGTTCAAGTGTGCAGCATAATGGCCAGGGCTGAAAAGTCTCGGACCTAAGAAAAAATGCCAAACATATCAAATTTATTCAATTAAAGCATGGAAATATATAATTTTGAGGCATATTTAAATAATAACGGAAGAAAAGATGTTCTATGAACGTTTAAAATTTTATATAAGAATAATAAAAATAAATATTATTTTTTAAATATTTTTTAAATTCAAATAATTAATTTTTGGGTAAACGAATTGATCTAGAAATTTCAAGTGCACAGCCTTACTATGAATAATATACTTAACACATCAAAGTTTCTCTCGTTCAAGTGTGCAGCATAATGACCAGGGCTGAAAAGTCTCGGACCTAAGAAAAAATGCCAAACATATCAAATTTATTCAATTAAAACATGGAAATATATAATTTTGAGGCATATTTATATAGTCACCGAAAAAAAGATGTTCTATGAACATTGAAAATTTTATATAAGAATAAAAAAAATAAATAATTATTTTTTTAATAATTTTTTTTTTTAAATTTAAATAATTAATGTTGCTCAAACGAATTGATCTTGAAATTTCAAGTACACAGCCTAACTGAGAATAATATGCTTAACACAACAGCGTTTATCCCGTTCAAGTGTGCAGCATAATGGCCAGGGCTGAAAAGTCTCGGACCTCACAGAAAATCCCACAATCTGCAATTTTTCAAATAAAACGTGTTAGCATTTGATTTTAAAGCATATTTATTTAATATCCAAAGGATAGGTGGCTTTCGAGCACAAACAATTTTATATAGGAAAAATAAAAATAAATAATTCTTGTTTTTTAATTTTTTTTTTTTAATTTAATGAATTGATTTTGAATAAACGAATTGATCTCGAAATTTCACGTACACAGCCTTACTAAGAATAATATGCTTAACACAACAGCGTTTATCCCGTTCAAGTGTGCAGCATAATGGCCAGGGCTGAAAAGTCTCGGACGTAGGAAAAAATGCCAAACATATCAAATTTATTCAATTAAACCATGGAAATATATAATTTTGAGGCATATTTATAAAGTTTCCGAGAAAAAAGTGTTCTATGAACATTGAAAATTTTGTGTAAGAAAATTAAAAATAAATAATATATTTTTAATAATATTTAATTTAATTAATTAATTTTGGGTAAACGAATTGATCTAGAAATTTGAAGAACACAGTCTTAGCAAGAAAAATATGCTTAACACAACAGCGTTTATCCCGTTCAAGTGTGCAGCATAATGGCCAGGGCTGAAAAGTCTCGGACCTAAGAAAAAATTCAATTAAAACATGGAAATATATAATTTTGAGGCATATTTATAAAGTTTCCGTAAAAATGTGTTCTATGAACATTAAAAATTGTTTTAATAATTTTTTTAAATATAATAATAATTTTTTTAAATATAATAATAATTTTTTAAAATTTAAATAATTAATTTTGGGTAAACGAATTGATCTTGAAATTTCAAGCGCACAGCCTTACTAAGAATAATATGCTTAACACAACAGCGTTTATCCCGTTCAAGTGTGCAGCATATTAGCCAGGGCTGAAAAGTCTTGGACCTAAGAAAAAATTCCAAAATATCTAATTTATTCAATTAAAACATGGAATTATATAATTTTGAAACATACTTTTTACAATTTTCATAGGTTAGGTGGTCTGTACACACGGAAAATTTTATATAAAAAAAATAAAAATAAATAAATATTTTTTAATTTTTTTCTTTAAATTTAAATAATTAATTTTTGGGTAAACGAATTGATCTCGAAATTTCAAGTGCACAGCCTAACTAAGAATAATATGCTTAACACAACAGTGTTTATCCCGTTTAAGTGTGCAGCATAATGGCCAGGGCTGAAAAGTCTCGGACCTAAGAAAAAATTCCAAACACAACAATTTTTTTGAATAATACATGGAAATATTCGATTTTGGAACATATTTTTTATAATTTCAATAGGTTAGGTGGTCTGTAAACACGGAATATTTTATATAAGAAAATTATAAATAAATAATTATTTTTTAATATTTTTTAATGTAATTAATTAATTTTGATTAAACGAATTGATCTCGAAATTTCAAATACACAGTCGTATTAAGAATAATATGCTTAACATAACAGCGTTTATCACGTTAAAGTGTGCTGCTTAATGACAAGGACTGAAAAGTCCCGGACCTAAGTGAAAATTCTATAAATTCAAATTATTTAAATTAATACTTGGAAATATTAAATTTTGAAATGTATTTAAATTTTGAAAAATTACAATGGACAATTAAATCAATTATTTCCATAATTATTTATAAATTTTCAAACATATTTTTTAGGTCCGGGACTTTTCAGCCCTGGCTAATATGCTGCACACTTGAACGGGATAAACGCTGTTGTCTTAAGCATTTTGTTACTATTGCAATGTTGTACCCGAAATTTCAAAATCAATTCGTTTCCTTTAAATATAATCAATTTTTAAAAATAAATATTTTTTAATTATTTAATTTTATTTTATTTGTAATGGACGATGTGTCCTAATAATTTTGAATTTTTTTGATACGAAAAAATTACAATGGAAAATTAAATCGCTTATTTCCATAATTATTTGTAAATTTTTAAAAAATATTTTTTTGGGTCCGGAACTTTTCAGCCCTTGTCAATACGCTGCACACTTGAACGGGATAAACGCTGTTGTCTTAAGCATTTTATTGGTATTGCAATGCTGTTCCCGAAATTTCAAAATCAATTCGGTGCCTTAAAATAGAATCAGTTTTAAAAAATATACTTTTTTAATAAATTAATTTTAATTTTATTTTTAATGGACAATGTTTTCTAAAAATTATAATTTTTTATATAAAAAAATTACAAAAGGTTGATAATATCGATAGTTTTCATAATTATTTGTAAATTTATCAAAATATTTTTAGGTCCGGGACTTTTCAGCCGTGGCTAATATGCTGCACACTTGAACAGGATAAACGCTGTCATCATATGCATACTGTCGCAATTAAAACGTTGTTTTCGAAATTTCAAAATCAATTCGTTTTCAAATTCAATTCGTTACTTTCAAAAATATTTTTTGGGTCCGAGACTTTTCAGCCCTGGCTAATATGCTGCACACTTGAACGGGATAAACGCTGTTGTCTTAAGCATTTTGTTAGTATTGCAATGTTGTACCCGAAATTTCAAAATTAATTCGTTTCCTTAAAATAGCATCAGTTTTTAAAAAAAATATACTTTTTTAATTAATTAATTTTAATTTTATTTTTAATGGACAATGTTTTCTAAAAATTATAATTTTTTATATAAAAAATTACAAAAGGTTGATAATATCGATAGTTTTCATAATTATTTGTAAATTTAGCAAAATATTTTTAGGTCCGGGACTTTTCAGCCCTGGGTAATATGCTGCACACTTGAACAGGATAAACGCTGTCATCATATGCATACTGTCGCAATTAAAACGTTGTTTTCGAAATTTCAAAATCAATTCGTTTTCAAATTCAATTCGTTACTTTCAAAAATATTTTTTGGGTCCGAGACTTTTCAGCCCTCGTCAATATGCCGCACACTTGAACGGGAGAAACGCTGTCGTCCTATGCATTCCCTCACTATTACAGTTGTGTAACCGAAATTTCAAAATCAATTCGTTTTCTTAAAATAGGACAAATTTAAAAAAAAAATATTTTTTAATTAATTAATTTAAATTTAATTTTTTTTCTTTCTAATGGACGATGTGTTTTAATAATTATGAATTTTTTGATATGTAATAATTACAATGGACAATTAAAACGATTAATTTCTTAATTATTTGTATATTTTCAAAAATATTTGTTGGGTCCGGGACTTTTCAGCCCTGGCTAATATGCTGCACACTTCAACGGGATAAACGCTGTCGTCCTATGCATTCCCTCACTATTACAGTGGTGTAACCGAAATTTCAAAATCAATTCGGTTGCTTAAAATAGGATAAATTTTTAAAAAAATATTTTTTAATTAATTAATTTAAATTTAATATTTTTTCTAATAGACGATGTGTTTTAATAATTATGATTATTTTTTAATATGTAATAATTATAATGGGCAATTAAATCGATTATTTCCATAATTATTTGTATATTTTCAAAAATATTTTTTGGGTCCGGGACTTTTCAGCCCTGGCTAATATGCCGCACACTTGAACGGAATAAACGCTGTCGTCCTATGCATTCCCTCACTATTACAGTGGTGTAACCGAAATTTCAAAATCAATTCATTTCCTTAAAATAAGATACATTTCTAAAAAATTTTTTAATTAATTTTAATTAAATTTTTTTTTCTAATAGCCGATGTATTTTAATAATTATGATTTTTTTAATTATGATTTTTTTTGATATGTAATAATTACAATGGGCAATTAAATCGATTGTTTCCATAATTATTTTTATATATTCAAAAATATTGTTTGGGTCCGGGACTTTTCAGCCCTGGCTAATATGCTGCACACTTGAACGGGATAAACGCTGTCGTCCTATACATTCCCTAACTATTACAGTGGCGTAACCGAAATTTTAAAATCAATTCGTTTCCTTAAAGTAGGAAAAATTTAAAAAAAATATATTTTTTAATTAATTAATTTAAATTTAATATTTTTTCTAATGGACGATGTGTTTTAATAATTATGATTTTTTTTAATTATGAATTTTTTGATATGTAGTAATTACAATGGGCAATTAAAACGATTATTTTCATAATTATTTGTATATTTTTTTAAAAATATTTTTTGGGTCCGGGACTTTTCAGCCCTCGTCAATATGCTGCACACTTGAACGGGATAAACGCTGTCGTCCTATGCATTCCCTCACTATTACATTTGTGTAACCGAAATTTCAAAATCAATTCGTTTCCTTAAAATAGAATCAATTTAAAAAAAAAAAATTTTTGTTAATTAATTTAAATTTAATATTTTTTTTTCTAATGGACGATGTGTTTTAATAGTTATGATTATTTTTTGATATGTAATAATTACAATGGGCAATTAAATCGATTATTTCCATAATTATTTGTATACTTTTCAAAAATATTTTTTGGGTCCGAGACTTTTCAGCCCTGGCTAATATGCCGCACACTTGAACGGGATAAACGCAGTCGTCCTATGTATTCCCTCAGTATTACAGTGCTGTAACCGAAATTTCAAAATCAATTCGTTTCCTTAAAATAGGATAAATTTTTTTTAAAAAATATTTTTTAATTAATTTAAATTTAATTTTTTTTTTTTTTTTTTTTTTTTGAATGGGCGATGTGTTTTAATAATTATGAATTTTTTCATATGTAATAATTACAATGGACCATTAAATCGATTATTTCCATAATTTTTTGTAAATTTAGCAAAATATTTTTAGGTCCGAGACTTTTCAGCCCTCGCCAATATGCTGCACACTTCAACAGGATAAACGCTGTCGTCCTATACATTCCCTCACTATTACAGTGGTGTAACCGAAATTTCAAAATCAATTCGTTTCCTTAAAATAGGACAAATTTAAAAAATATATATTTTTTAATTAATTAATTTTAATTTAATTTTTTCTAATAGCCGATGTGTTTTAATAATTATGAAATTTTTGATATGTAATAATTACAATAGGCAACTAAATCGATTATTTCCATAATTATTGGTATATTTTCAAAAATATTTTTTGGGTCCGGGACTTTTCAGCCCTGGCTAATATGCTGCACACTTGAACGGGATAAACGCTGTCGCCCTACGCATTCCCTCACTATTACAGTGGTGTAACCGAAATTTCAAAATCAATTCGTTTCCTTAAAATAGGACAAATTCAAAAAAAAATATTTTTTAATGAATTAATTTAAATTTATTTTTTTTTTTTTTTTTTTTTGTAATGGGCGATGTGTTTTAATAATTGTGAATTTTTTGATATGTAATAATTACAATGGGCAATTAAATCGATTATTTTCATAATTATTTGTAAATTTTCCAAAAAATATTTTTAGGTCCGGGACTTTTCAGTCCTGGTTAATATGTTGCACACTTGAACGGGATAAACGCTGTCGTCCTATGCATTCCCTCACTATTACAGTGGTGTAACCGAAATTTGAAAATCAATTCGTTTCCTTAAAATAGGATACATTTAAAAAAATAATATTTTTTAATTAATTAATTCAAATTTATTATTTTTTTCTAATGGACGATGTGTTTTAATAATTATGATTTTTTTTTTTGATATGTAATAATTACAATGGGCAACTAAATCGATTATTTCCATAATTATTGGTATATTTTCAAAAATATTTGTTGGGTCCGGGACTTTTCAGCCCTGGCTAATATGCTGCACACTTGAATGGGATAAACGCTGTTGTCCCTTGTATTCCTTCACTATTACAGTGATGTAACCGAAATTTCAAAATCAATTCGTTTCCTTAAAATAGGATACATTTTTAAAAAAATAAATATGTTTTAATTAATTAATTTAAATTTAATATATTTTCTAATGGACGATGTGTTTTAATAATTAAGATTTTTTAATAATGTTTTTTTTTGATATGTAATAATTACAATGGGCAATTAAATCGATTATTTCTATAATTATTTGTATATTTTCAAAAATATTTTTTTGGTCCGGGACTTTTCAGCCCTGGCTAATATGCTGCACACTTGAACGGGATAAACGCTGTTGTCCCTTGTATTCCTTCACTATTACAGTGGTGTAACCGAAATTTCAAAATCAATTCGTTTCCTTAAAATGGGACAAATTTAAAAAAATATTTTTTAATGAATTAATTTTTTTTTTTTCTAATAGCCGATGTGTTTTAATAATTATGATTTTTGATATCTAATAATTACAATAGGCAATTAAAACGATTATTTTCATAATTATTTGTATATTTTTTTAAAAAAAATTTTTTGGGTCCGGGACTTTTCAGCCCTCGTCAATATGCTGCACACTTGAACGGGATAAACGCTGTCGTCCTATGCATTCCCTCACTATTACAGTGGTGTAATCGAAATTTCAAAATCAATTCGTTTCCTTAAAATAGGACAAATTTAAAAAAAAATAGGTTTTAATTAATTAATTTAAATTTAATTTTTTTTCTAATGGACGATGTGTTTTAATAATTATGATTTTTTTGATATGTAATAATTACAATGGGCAATTAAATCAATTATTTTCACAATTATTGGAATATTTTCAAAAATATTTTTTGGGTCCGAGACTTTTCAGCCCTCGTCAATACGCCGCACACTTGAACGGGATAAACGCTGTCGTCTTATGCATCCCCTCACTATTACAGTGGTGCAAGCGAAATTTCAAAATCAATTCGTTTCCTTAAAATAGGGCAAATTTAAAAAATATATTTTTTAATGAATTAATTTAAATTTATTATTTTTGTTCTAATGGACGATGTGTTTTAATAATTATGAATTTTTTTGATATGTAATAATTACAATGGGAAATTAAATCGATTATTTCCATAATTATTTGTATACTTTTCAAAAATATTTTTTGGGTCCGGGACTTTTCAGCCCTCGTCAATATGCTGCACACTTGAACGGGATAAACGCTGTCGTCCTATGCATTTCCTCGCTATTACAGTATTCTAAGCGAAATTTCAAGATCAATTCGTTTACCCCAAAATAGGACGAATTTAAAAATATCGGACTTTGCCTAAGTCAAAGGTCAATTTCATTTTTTTATATAGGTGACCGGTCAAGAAAATTTGTACATTCCAAATGGTTTTTCATTTTTATTATTTATTTGTTTCAAGAGTAAAATTTCTCACATTCTGTTCCCCTTCAAATACACACATGTTTTAAAATACGTGAGTGTTGTTTACACAAAAACGAGTGTAGTTTTTTGTTAACTCTTCCAAAAAAAAATATTCTCTGAGAATTTAAAAGCCGCACAATAAGTCCATTGGGAGTTTCATTCGTTTTATTTAATTTCACTTAATTCACTTTTTAATTCGATAATCCTTAACTAATCCTTGGCTGGTTTCAATAATTTTAATAATCCTTTGTTAACAATTTCCACTCCATGTTGTTGTAATTGTTGTCTTTTCAATACAATTTCATAATTTGTGATCGCAAAAACGAGTAAATTCCAATTGACAAAAAGAAGAACCTTCCCAATAAAATTTGCATACAAGGATGTGGCTCTCCAATTTGTTTACCCGTTAGTGTCGGTCACAAAATAAAATTGTAATACAGGATATTCAGTCAATTATTTCCAAATATGTTTTTAATTCACAAACAAATATTGCTCTCTGCTTGATTTTTGTTTTCCTTTGCAAACTTTTTTTTTGTTTTGTTGAAATGCAATTGAAGTCTAGCTTAGACGATGGCTGATAAGAAAATGATTTGAAACCACCATTAAAACGCTTACTAAATATGCGCATTTTGTATAGTCTTTAGTTGTTGTAATCGTAGGAAGAAGCAGAAATAAGAAAAATCTCATAATTTCATTTCTACCCCCCCCCAGATCAGCTGAGATACAGTTTGCGGTAAAATAAAACATATTGAAACTTAATCAATGCATTTATTGTAGTTTTTGTTTTAGTTTTGTCTCTCTTCTTCTTTTTTCCTTTTTGATTTGATATTTTTCCTTTTGCTTACTCTCAATATTGTATTAGATAGTTTCAAATCATTAATTTGCTTTATAATATTTTGTTTGCAATATTTTTCATTCAAACATGCCTTTAAAAAGGGGCAAAATAAGGGAAGGATAGCCAAGAATAATCAATAAACATATTGAAAAAATATTTTCTTAAAAATCCACGAATATTGAAAAAATATTTTTTAAAAAATCCACGAATATTGAAAAAATATTTTTTAAAAAATCCACGATTATTGAAAAAAATATTTTTTTTAAAAATCCACGATTATTGAAAAAATATTTTTTTAAAAAATCCACGATTTTGAAAAAATATTTTTTTAAAAAAATCCACGATTGTTGAAAAACAAGTTTTTTAAAAAATCCACGATTATTAAAAAATATTTTTTAAAAATCCACATTTATTGGAAAAATATTTTTTCAAAAAATCCACATTTATTGAAAAAATATTTTTTAGAAAATCCACGATTATTGAAAAAATATTTTTTCAAAAAATCCACATTTATTGAAAAAATATTTTTTAGAAAATCCACGATTATTGAAAAAATATTTTTTAAAAAATCCACGATTATTGAAAAAATATTTTTTCAAAAAATCCACATTTATTGAAAAAATATTTTTTTAGAAAATCCACGATTATTGAAAAAATATTTTTTAAAAAATCCACGATTATTGAAAAAATATTTTTTAAAAAATCCACGATTATTGGAAAAATATTTTTAAAAAAATCCCCGATTATTGGAAAATTATTTTTTAAAAAATCCACGATTATTGGAAAAATATTTTTTAAAAAAATCCAGGATTAATGAAAAAATATTTTTTAAAAAATCCACAATTATTGGAAAAATATTTTTTAAAAAATCCACGATTATTGAAAAGATATTTTTTAAAAAATACACGCGTATTGAAAAAATATTTTTTAAAAATCCACGATTATTGAAAAAATATTTTTTAAAAAATCCACGATTATTGAATAAATATTTTTTAAAAAAATCCAGGATTAATGAAAAAATATTTTTTAAAAAATCCACAATTATTGGAAAAATATTTTTTAAAAAATCCACGATTATTGAAAAAATATTTTTTAACAAATCCACGATGAAGAATTTTTTGTAAAATTTTTTGCATTAATACTAAAAATAGATATAAATTCCCAATTAAATATATTTCGTAATCTATAAACTTTGTATGTAATTTAAAATTATCATTTTGGAATTCGAAGATAAAATTAAAAAATCGCCTTCAGAGAAAAAAATTCTCAAAATTTCCCAATTGACCCAAAGTCATCTATAACAACACAAATAATTTTCGAATTCGTCTAAAATATATGATTTGCGGAGTAACCTATAATACTATATATGACTTTCGAAATCCCCTATAATGCATTTGATGACTTTCGGAGTAATATATAAAAGATTCTATGACTTTCGGAGTCATTTGTATAAAAATAAATGTCTTTTCGGAGTCATCTATAAAACAATACATGACTTTGGGAGCCATCTATAATACCGTAGATAACTTTCGGAGTCGTTTCTAAAAAAAATCAAATTTCGGAGTAATCTACAATTCAAGGATAGGAATACGAGGACTTTCAGAGCAATTTTTAATACCACAGATGACATCTATAACATAATAGATGACTTTGGAATCATTTGTAAAACAATAAATGGCTTTCAGAGTCGCCTATAATACACTAGATTACTATCGGAGTCATATATAGTACCATAGATGGCTTTCGGGTTCATGTATAATACAATGTATTACTTTCGGAGTCATTTATAAGGTTTTCGGAGTCATCTATATTACAATAGTTGACTTTCGGAGTCAACTCTAATACAATAATTGACATTCGGAGTCATATATAGTACCATAGAGGACTTTCGGAGACACCCATAATATAATATATTACTTTCGGAGTCATTTATGGTTTTCGGAGTCATCTATATTACAATAGATGACTTTCGGAATTACCTCTAATACAAAAATTGACATTCGGAGTCATATATAGCACCATATATGACTTTCGGAGTTACCTATAATACAATAGATGACATATGGACTCATCTATAATACACTAGATTACTTTCGGAGTCATTTATAAGGCAATATATGGTTTTCGGAGTCATCTATATTACAATAGTTGACTTTCGGAGTCGACTGTAATATAATAATTGACACTCGAAGTAATATATTGCACCATAGAGGACTTTCGGAGTTACCTATAATATAATAGATTACTTTCGGAGTCATTTATAAAGCAATATATGGTTTTCGGAATCATCTATATTACAATAGTTGACTTTCGGAGTCATATATAGTACCATAGAGGACCTTCGGAGTCACATTTAATATAATAGATTACTTTCGGAGTCATTTATAAGGCAATATATGTTTTCCGAATCATCTATATTACAATAGTTGACTTTCGGAGTCAACTCTAATACAATAATTGACATTCGGAGTCTTATATAGTACCATAGAGGACCTTCGGAGTCACATTTAATATAATATATGACTTTCAGAGTAATTTATAAGGCAATATATGGTTTTCGGAGTCATCTATATTACAATAGTTGACTTTCGGAGTCGACTCTAATACAATAATTGACACTCGAAGTAATATATTGCACCATAGAGGACTTTCGGAGTTACCTATAATATAATAGATTACTTTCGGAGTCATTTATAAAGCAATATATGGTTTTCGGAATCATCTATATTACAATAGATGACTTTCGGAGTCATATATAGTACCATAGAGGACCTTCGGAGTCACATTTAATATAATAGATTACTTTCGGAGTCATTTATAAGGCAATATATGTTTTCCGAATCATCTATATTACAATAGTTGACTTTCGGAGTCAACTCTAATACAATAATTGACATTCGGAGTCTTATATAGTACCATAGAGGACCTTCGGAGTCACCTTTAATATAATATATGACTTTCAGAGTAATTTATAAGGCAATATATGGTTTTCGGAGTCATCTATATTACAATAGTTGACTTTCGGAGTCGACTCTAATACAATAATTGACACTCGAAGTAATATATTGCACCATAGAGGACTTTCGGAGTTACCTATAATATAATAGATTACTTTCGGAGTCATTTATAAAGCAATATATGGTTTTCGGAATCATCTATATTACAATAGTTGACTTTCGGAGCAATATATAGTACCATAGAGGACCTTCGGAGTCACATTTAATATAATAGATTACTTTCGGAGTCATTTATAAGGCAATATATGGTTTTCGGAATCATCTATATTACAATAGTTGACTTTCGGAGTCGACTCTAATACAATAATTGACATTCGGAGTCTTATATAGTACCATAGAGGACCTTCGGAGTCACATTTAATATAATATATGACTTTCAGAGTAATTTATAAGGCAATATATGGTTTTCGGAGTCATCTATATTACAATAGTTGACTTTCGGAGTCGACTCTAATACAATAATTGACACTCGAAGTAATATATTGCACCATAGAGGACTTTCGGAGTTACCTATAATATAATAGATTACTTTCGGAGTCATTTATAAAGCAATATATGGTTTTCGGAATCATCTATATTACAATAGATGACTTTCGGAGTCATATATAGTACCATAGAGGACCTTCGGAGTCACATTTAATATAATAGATTACTTTCGGAGTCATTTATAAAGCAATATATGGTTTTCGGAATCATCTATATTACAATAGTTGACTTTCGGAGTCATATATAGTACCATAGTGGACCTTCGGAGTCACATTTAATATAATAGATTACTTTCGGAGTCATTTATAAGGCAATATATGGCTTTCGGAATCATCTATATTACAATAGTTGACTTTCGGAGTCGACTCTAATACAATAATTGACATTCGAAGTAATATATTGCACCATAGAGGACTTTCGGAGTTACTTATAATATAATAGATTACTTTCGGAGTCATTTATAAGGCAATATATGGTTTTCGGAGTCATCTATATTACAATAGTTGACTTTCGGAGTCAACTCTAATACAATAATTGACATTCGGAGTCATATATAGTACCATAGAGGACTTTCGGAGACACCCATAATATAATATATTACTTTCGGAGTCATTTATAAGGCAATATATGGTTTTCGGAATCATCTATATTACAATAGTTGACTTTCGGAGTCAACTCTAATACAATAATTGACATTCGAAGTAATATTGTGCACCATAGCACTTTCGGAGTTACCTATAAAAGAATAGATTACTTTCGGAGTCATTTATAAGGCAATATATGGTTTTCGGAATCATCTATATGACAATAGATGACTTTCGGAGTCAACTCTAATACAATAATTGACGTTTGGAGTCATATAAAGTACCAAAGAGGACTTTAGGAGTAACATATAATAAAATAGATTACTTTCGGAGTCATTTATAAGGCAATATATGGTTTTCGGAGTCATCTATATTACAATAGTTGACTTTCGGAGTCAACTCTAATACAATAATTGACATTCGGAGTCATATATAGTACCATTGAGGACCTTCGGAGTCACCTTTAATATAATATATGACTTTCGGAGTCATCTATAAACAATAAATGACTTTCGGAGTCAACTCTAATACAATAATTGACATTTGGAGTCATATTTAGTACCATAGAGGACTTTCGGAGTTACCTATAATATAATAGATTACTTTCGGAGTCATTTATAAGGCAATATATGGTTTTCGGAGTCATCTATATTACAATAGATGACTTTCGGAGTCACCTCTAATACAATAATTGACATTCGGAGTCATATATAGCACCATAGAGGACTTTCGGAGTCACCTATAATACAATATATTACTTTCGGAGTCATTTATAAGGCAATATATGGTTTTCGGAGTCGTCTATATTACAATATATGACTTTCGGAATCACCTCTAATACAAAAATTGACATTTGGAGTCATATATATATCACCATAGATGACTTTCGGAGTTACCTATAATATAACAGATTACTTTCGGAGTCATTTATAAGGCAATATATGGTTTTCGGAATCATCTATATAACAATAGATGACTTTCGGAGTCAACTCTAATACAATAATTGACATTCGGAGTCATATATAGTACCATAGAGTACTTTCGGAGTCAACTCTAATACAATAATTGACATTCGGAGTCATATATAGTACCATAGAGGACTTTCGGAGTTACCTATAATATAATAGATTACTTTCGGAGTCATTTATAAGGCAATATATGGTTTTCGGAATCATCTATATTACAATAGTTGACTTTCGGAGTCAACTCTAATACAATAATTGACATTCGAAGTAATATATTGCACCATAGAAGACTTTCGGAGTCACCTCTAATACAATAAGTGACATACGGAGTAATATATAGCACAATCGATGACTTTCGGAGTTACCTATAATATAATAGATTACTTTCGGAGTCATTTATAAGGCAATATATGGTTTTCGGAATCATCTATATTACAATAGTTGACTTTCGGAGTCAACTCTAATACAATAATTGACATTCGGAGTCATATATAGTACCATAGAGGACTTTCGGAGTTACCTATAATATAATAGATTACTTTCGGAGTCATTTATAAAGCAATATATGGTTTTCGGAATCATCTATATTACAATAGTTGACTTTCGGAGTCAACTCTAATACAATAATTGACATTCGGAGTCATATATAGTACCATAGAGGACTTTCGGAGTTACCTATAATATAAATGATTACTTTCGGAGTCATCTATAGAAGAATAGATGACTTTCGGAGTCATAAATAGTTCCATTGATGAGTTTCAGAGCCATCTGTATTAAAATAAATGACTTTCGGAATCATCTATATCACAATAGATGACTTTCGGAGTTATCTATAATACACTAGATTATTTTCGGAGTAATCTGTAATATAAAAGATTACTTTCGAAGTTGTCTAAAAGCAAATAGATAATTTTCGGAGTAATATGAATTACAATGGATATTTTTTCCGAATCATTGATCATGCAGCATATGGTTTTCGGAGTCATCTATAATACAAGATATTACTTTCGAAGTCATCTATTGCTCTTAGGAACCCTTCCCTATTTTTCCTTAATATCTAGGGGTATTGGTGGTAATCACATTAAAGTCCACTGCCGGCATCTAAGTCACTCTCATTTGAAATTGGCCCTACACACTCATACGCTAGATGGCAACAACACTTGACACACAAACATTAATGAGCTTAAACATATATAGATAGTAGGGTGTAACGAGTATAGAGACAAATACCTCTGCAAGGATCTCTATTATAAATACTTCGCCGGAATAATTCATTAAATAAATCTTAAGTATAAATTATCAGAAAATTTTGTCATTCTATAAATAATATTTTTTATAAAGTATAAATTTATCGTGTGAGTGACTTTGGGAACGTTCCCATGGTACGGTCAGGTCTAATATGCATAACCACTCGAATTCTATTGGACCAAGAGAAGTGTCTAGCTCAGTCCATTCAGTAGCCGCTTTTTTTCATAGAAGCCGAACATAATAATTAAAAATATATATTTTTTTTCGTCCCACCCCATTACACTCGCTGTCAACTATTTCCCTATAAACATCATCTCCTAGTGTGAAATAAATGCAATATAAGCAAAAAAAAACATCAACACACATCAATATTTTTTCTCAAAATCATTCATTGAATTACAGGGCAGGTCATGCATTTATGAGAGCGCATTCGGGTGTGTGTGTGTGTGAGTGTCATGACTCATGAGTAATTGTGAAATGCAGGGAGAATATGGCAAATGACATGTCATCGATTAATTTGATTTAAAGGCACCAACAAATGACATTTTATTGATGATTTGATTGTTAAGGTTTTTTCTCTGCCTCTCTTTAGGGCTCTTGCTCTCCTTAAATTAAGTTAAGCTCTCCTATAAATTCTCCTTCCATCCTAATACCGCCACAGATCTAATCACATTTCATTCACACATTACAAGACCAACAACTACAACAAAAAGCAATCACAACAATCGAGGTATCTTAATGTCTGTCGCATGTCAAGTCTTTTTAACGCCTATTTTCCAATACAAAGACAAATGAAATAAAAAAAATAAAATACAATTGTTTGTGGTTTTAACTTTATTTTAAGATTTAATTACCTAGAAAATCTGTAACAAAATACCGTAAGAAATGTTGCTATAAAAGCAGAGAAGAAGAAGAAGACCTACATAAATAACACAAATACAAACTGCTGTTATAACATGTGTGTCCCTACTCCTCTCTTGATTTTCCTGCTTCTCCACCTCCCCTCATGGGTATTGTGGTTGTGGGCTGCTAGGCACAGAAATTAGTTCAACAATTGGTTTCCATTGATTTGTTGCTGCCACTGCTGCTGCCGCTGCTGATTCTTCAATTCTCAATTCATTTCAATTTTATTTTACATTTGACCTGGAAAGAAATAAAACAAATACCCCAATAGTTGGACATAAGGAGCGTTACTGTTGTAACACCCCAACTAATCTTTAGATTAGTTTAGTATTAAAAAAAACAAGGTATTCTTTGTTTTTGAAATTCAAAATATTTTCAACAATTTAAACTTGATCTAAATGTATTACGCTGATAAAAGAAGTGGCATTCTTTGGCTTTGTAGGTTATAAAAATATGTGGGTCAAGATTAGTTTTGTAATAAAAGTAGAACTTTTGGGTGACATACATATATTAGAGCAAGGACAAATTTTATAAAAATTATAAACCAAAGCGACTTTCTGAATATCAGAAAAAATTGGTTTCGGATACTTCCAAAAGTGGTTCTGGCGATTTTCTGTTTTGTTTCGGGCTTATACTCATACATTCATGATTCGTCACCAGGGACGATCTTTTAAGCATCCTTCGAAGGACAGCGATGTCATTTTTCGAAATTTCTTAAACCGATCGGCACGGAATCCAACGAGAATAAAACCTTTTTTGCGTTCAGGTGTTCATGCCACATCGAATGTAAGCTGGTGAACGAAAATGTCCAAGGATGGCTTCAACATTTTCTGACACAACGGCCGTTTTTTGCTCGAGCTTCCCTAGCTTCGTCGTTGAGTGAGCATCGACCACGATTGAATTCATTAAACCAAATTTTCCACGGTACTAAAATATGTCGCCATACAAAGATTTCATATTTCATAGATGCACTCTTGCCGTGATAATCCACTTCGAAAGTTGGGAAAATGTGCAAAAGTAAATTTCATTTTATGCCTGGCTGCATAGAGTTTTCTATAGGAAAATTGAAATTCTGAATAGAGTTTTCTATAGGAAAATTGCTATTCAGCCTGGCTGAATAGAGTTTTCTATAGGAAAATTGCTATTCAGCCTGGCTGAATAGAGTTTTCTATAGGAAAATTGCTATTCAGCCTGGCTGAATAGAGTTTTCTATAGGAAAATTGCTATTCAGCCTGGCTGAATAGAGTTTTCTATAGGAAAATTGCTATTCAGCCTGGCTGAATAGAGTTTTCTATAGGAAAATTGCTATTCAGCCTGGCTGAATAGAGTTTTCTATAGGAAAATTGCTATTCAGCCTGGCTGAATAGAGTTTTCTATAGGAAAATTGCTATTCAGCCTGGCTGAATAGAGTTTTCTATAGGAAAATTGCTATTCAGCCTGGCTGAATAGAGTTTTCTATAGGAAAATTGCTATTCAGCCTGGCTGAATAGAGTTTTCTATAGGAAAATTGCTATTCAGCCTGGCTGAATAGAGTTTTCTATAGGAAAATTGCTATTCCGCCTGGCTGAATAGAGTTTTCTATAGGAAAATTCCTATTCCGCCTGGCTGAATAGAGTTTTCTATGGGAAAATTCCTATTCAGCCTTGCTGAATAGAGTTTTCTATAGGAAAATTGCTATTCAGCCTGGCTGAATAGAGTTTTCTATAGGAAAATTGCTATTCAGCCTGGCTGCATAGAGTTTTCTATAGGAAAATTGCTATTCAGCCTGGCTGAATGGAGTTTTCAATAGGAAAATTCCTATAGAGTTTTCTAAAGGAAAATTCCTATTCAGCCTGGCTGAATAGAGTTTTCTAAAGGAAAATTCCTATTCAGCCTGGCTGAATAGAGTTTTCTATAGGAAAATTCCTATTCAGCCTGGCTGAATAGAGTTTTCTATAGGAAAATTCCTATTCAGCCTGGCTGAATAGAGTTTTCTATAGGAAAATTCCTATTCAGCCTGGCTGAATAGAGTTTTCTATAGGAAAATTGCTATTCCGCCTGGCTGAATAGAGTTTTCTATGGGAAAATTGCTATTCCGCCTGGCTGAATAGAGTTTTCTATGGGAAAATTCCTATTCAGCCTGGCTGAATAGAGTTTTCTATAGGAAAATTGCTATTCAGCCTGGCTGAATAGAGTTTTCTATAGGAAAATTGCTATTCAGCCTGGCTGAATAGAGTTTTCTATAGGAAAATTGCTATTCAGCCTGGCTGAGTAGAGTTTCCTATAGGAAAATTGCTATTCAGCCTGGCTGAATAGAGTTTTCTATAGGAAAATTGCTATTCAGCCTGGCCGAATAGAGTTTTCTATAGGAAAATTGCTATTCAGCCTGGCCGAATAGAGTTTTCTATAGGAAAATTGCTATTCAGGCTGGCTGAATAGAGTTTTCTATAGGAAATTTGCTATTCAGGCTGGCTGAATAAAGTTTTCTGAAGGAAAATTGCTATTCAGCCTGGTTGCATAGAGCTTTCTATAGGAAAATTGCTATTCTATAGGAAAATTGTTATTCAGCCTGGCTAAATAGAGTTAGTAAACTGATTTATGAAGTCGTTGTAAAGAAACCGTACAACCATGCTGAGTACGTTAATGCCAAAAATTTCAATCCTTCCAATGGAAAATGCGATTTTTTTAATTAAATTAATTTAAAAAATGGGGCCTAGAGTAAAATAGATTACTTGCAGAGTCATCTATAGCACAATAGGTGACTTTCGGAGTTGTCTAGAGTACACTAGATGACTTTCGGAGTCATCTATAGCACAATAGGTGACTTTCGGAGTTGTCTAGAGTACAATAGATGACTTTCGGAATCATCTATAGTAACACAGATGTCTTTCGAAGTCAACTATAATCCAATGAGGTGAGTTTTGGAGTCATCAAAAGTACAATAGATGACTTTCGGAGTCATCTATAGAACAATATGTGAGTTTCGGAGTTGGCTAGAGTACAATAGATGACTTTCGGAGTCATCTATAGCACTATAGGTGACTTTCGGAGTTGTCTAGAGTACACTAGATGACTTTCGGAGTCATCGATAGCACAATAGGTGACTTTCGGATTGTCTAAAGTACAATAGATGACTTTCGGAGTCATCTATAGCACAACAGGTTACTTTCGGAGTTGTCTAGAGTACAATAGATGACTTTCGGGATCATCTATAGCACAATAGGTGACTTTCCGAGTCGTCTACAGCACAATAGGTGACTTTCGGAGGTGTCTAGAGTACCATAGATGACTTTTGGAATCATCTATAGCAACACAGATGTCTTTCGAAGTCAACTATAATCCAATGAGGTGAGTTTTGGAGTCATCAAAAGTACAATAGATAACTTTCGGAGTCATCTATAGCACAATATGTGAGTTTCGGAGTTGTCTAGAGTACAATAGATGATTTTCGAAGTCATCTATAGCACAATGTGTGAGTTTCGGAGTTGTCTAGAGTACAATAAATGACTTTCGGAGTCATCTATAGCACAAAAGGTGACTTTCAGAGTTGTCTAGAGTACAATAGATAACCTTCGGAGTCATCTATAGCACAATAGGTGACTTTCAGAGTTGTCTAGAGTACAATAGATAACTTTCGGAGTCATCTATAGCACAATAGGTGACTTTCAGAGTTGTCTAGAGTACAATAGATAACTTTCGGAGTCATCTATAGCACAATAGGTGACTTTCAGAGTTGTCTAGAGTACAATAGATAACTTTCGGAGTCATCTATAGCACAATAGGTGACTTTCGGATTGTCTAAAGTACAATAGATGACTTTCGGAGTCATCTATAGCACAACAGGTTACTTTCGGAGTTGTCTAGAGTACAATAGATGACTTTCGGGATCATCTATAGCACAATAGGTGACTTTCCGAGTCGTCTACAGCACAATAGGTGACTTTCGGAGGTGTCTAGAGTACCATAGATGACTTTTGGAATCATCTATAGCAACACAGATGTCTTTCGAAGTCAACTATAATCCAATGAGGTGAGTTTTGGAGTCATCAAAAGTACAATAGATAACTTTCGGAGTCATCTATAGCACAATATGTGAGTTTCGGAGTTGTCTAGAGTACAATAGATGATTTTCGAAGTCATCTATAGCACAATGTGTGAGTTTCGGAGTTGTCTAGAGTACAATAAATGACTTTCGGAGTCATCTATAGCACAAAAGGTGACTTTCAGAGTTGTCTAGAGTACAATAGATAACCTTCGGAGTCATCTATAGCACAATAGGTGACTTTCAGAGTTGTCTAGAGTACAATAGATAACTTTCGGAGTCATCTATAGCACAATAGGTGACTTTCAGAGTTGTCTAGAGTACAATAGATAACTTTCGGAGTCATCTATAGCACAATAGGTGACTTTCGGAGTTATCTATAGCACAATAGGTGACTTTCGGAGTTGTCTAGAGTACAATAGATGACTTTCGGAGTCATCTATAGCACAATAGGTGACTTTCGGAGTTGTCTAGAGTACAATAGATGACTTTCGGAGTCATCTATAGCACAATAGGTGACTTTCGGAGTTGTCTAGAGTACAATAGATGACTTTCGGAGTTGTCTAGAGTACAATAGATGACTTTCGGAGTCATCTGTAGCACAATGGGTAACTTTCGGAGTTGTCTAGAGTACAATAGATGACTTTCAGAGTCATCTATAGCACAATAGGTGTCTTTGGGAGTTGTCTAGAGTACAATAGATGATTTTCGGAATCATCTATAGCACAATAGGTGACTTTCGGAGTTGTCTAGAGTACAATAGATGACTTTCGGAGTCATCTATAGCACAATAGGTGACTTTCGGAGTTGTCTAGAGTAAAATAGATGATTTTCGGAGTCATCTATAACACAATGGGTGATTTTCGGAGTTGTCTAGAGTAAAATAGATGATTTTCGGAGTTATCTACAGCACAATAGATGACTTTCGGACTTGTCTAGAGTACAATAGATGACTTTCGGAGTCATCTGTAGCACAATAGGTGACATTCGGAGTTGTCTAGAGTACAATAGATGACTTTCGGAGTCATCTATAGCACAATAGGTGACTTTCGGAGTTGTCTTGAGTACAATAGATGACTTTCGGAGTCATCTATAGCACAAAAGGTGACTTTCGGAGTTGTCTAGAGTACAATAGATGACTTTCGGAGTCATCTATAGCACAATAGGTGACTTTCGGAGTTGTCTAGAGTACAATAGATGACTTTCGGAGTCATCTATAGCACAATAGGTGACTTTCGGAGTTGTCTAGAGTACAATAGATGACTTTCGGAATCATCTATAGTAACACAGATTTCTTTCGAAGTCAAATATAATCCAATGAGGTGAGTTTAGGAGTCATCAAAAGTACAATAGATTACTTTCGGAGTCATCTATAGCACAATATGTGAGTTTCGGAGTTGTCTAGAGTACAATAGATGATTTTCGGAGTCATCTATAGCACAATGTGTGAGTTTCGGAGTTGTCTAGAATACAATAGATGACATTAGGAGTCATCTATAATCCATTAAATGACTTTCGGAGTCACCCATAGTACAATAAATAACTTTCGTAGTCATATATAATTCATTAGATGACTTTCGAACTTAATTTAATAGACAAAATTTTGAGAGTCATCTTTAATGTATTGGATAACATTCGGAGTTGTTCTTCAATCTTTCTTCTCTGGAAAAAAATATCTTTTAAAGATCTTCTTTGGGTAGAAGACCTTTTGATAGTCTTCTGGGAAAACAAAATTTTGTATGGTCTTCTCTATGAAGAAGCCCTTTGTAGCTCTTTTAA
Organism: Musca autumnalis; assembly: GCF_047663935.1. Lineage (NCBI taxonomy): Eukaryota > Metazoa > Arthropoda > Insecta > Diptera > Muscidae > Musca > Musca autumnalis. Next base: position 229,077,219 of record NW_027411977.1, read on the forward strand.
GGAGTGTCTTAAATTTTCCCTATTTGTCTAACCATCCTCCAAGTTTCAACTCTTTCCGCATCCTTTCCCAAAAGAGCCGTTCAAATGACAAATTTTATTTTTTTTTTGTCTCTCGACAAAGTACAGAATTATTAGATTGCTTCCTTCCGCAAAGTCAACTTTCTTTACTTCCCATGCATCTCGTCTTCGAAGGAGAATAATAATGTCCTTAATTTGCTTGTCATTGTCTTCTGCTTCTTCTTCTTCTTGCTCTTGCATTTGACGCTCTTTGCACTCAACTGCAATTCAATTAAAAACTTTGTTGCGTTATTTTTTCTGCTTTGTTTCTTTAAGTAGATTTTGTCTATTTTGCGAAAGTGTGTGGGTATATGTATGGATGTGTAGTTGTGAGTGTGTGTCCCTGTGTATGTGTGTGCATTGTCATTTTCTTAACATATTGTAATTTAAATCTTTATTTTGTGGTTTTTCGATTACAGTTTCAAATAGTTTGTTTTTTTTCTGTTCGTCTTCTTTATTTCGTCTTATAGCTGTTAGTGGTGTTGTTGTTGCTGCTGTTGCTAGAAACAGCAACAACAATGTTTTGTTAAGGGAAGCCTAACAAACGTTGGCAATGCGTATTTTATTATTTTTGCTGTCTAGTTTGTTTTTGAGGATGAAGAGGATGAAGAGGAAGGATGGTAAGGAGGAGTGTGGAGAGAATAACCAATTTAGAGATACAGTTTTGGGTTTCTTAGTTTCTGCTTTTCATCATCTTCCATAGGCAGCAATGAATTCTGTAGCTAACTAAAACTGTGCTAACAGAAGAAGCAGCAGAAGCAGTGACAAGTTTTCATTCCCCACAGCAAAAGGGGTGGTGGTGGCTGTTGTTGTGAACAGCTGACTTATGATGGTAGGGGTACAACAACAAGAACAACAACCATAAGTATCTTAAAAACAATACGTTTTATTTTAAAAACTGGGGCACTGCAGTTAACCGCACAAATAATGAAGACAGACTGACAGCCCCAGCAAAAGAACTATTAGGGTACACAAAACCACACACACACATACAAACATACCAACATGTCCATAGAACCCCACCATAACTCTGCAAGTTATGGACGGACGTTTGGGTCATTCATATTTCGTTGTTAAAACAACAAAAAAAAAGTTTTTTATCTTCAACCTCAAACTCGTAACTCTCTGGGCTCCGGAGGAGAAACTTCTAACCCTTACAACTGCAGTTGTATTGGCATACCAAAAACGAACATTAAAATCACACACAAACACACGCTCACATGAAGCCATAAACCCCTAAAGCTCTTGCCATTGTTGTTGCTTTTGACCAACTGCTCTGAATTGCTCTTACCATGAAAATAGTTTGTCTTTTTAGTTATGGCCTGCCGAGCAGTTTTTTTGTATGTCTTCACGGATTTGCAGCAGTGGCTGCATGTAACTTGTTAGCTCCCCTCTTCCTTGTCTTCATCTTCGTTCTCTTCTCCCTTTTAATCTACTTTTGTAATAAGTTTTACGGTACTTTCATGTAAAACCTGCACTAAACCGCATAAGAAGCCTATTTATCGCCAGTGGAATTTCCTCATATGCATTCGTATGTGTGTTGGAACGTTGTGTCTATGTGTATGTGTATGTGTTCGTATGTGTGTATAAATGGAAGTGGAAGATGTACAACTATTTTAAAAATGTTCTGTGTCTTTGAGAAGATTAAAAAAACAATTTGACATGGAAACAGAGTATTTACGATACAACCAAAAAGCACAGGAGATAAAAAAATGCCCAGATGACTCCGAAAGTCATATACGTAATTGTAGCTGTATATGACTCCGAAAGTCTTCAATTTTAATAGATGACTCCGAAAACAATTACTTGTATTATAGTTGGCTCCGAAAGTCATCCATTTTACTATAGATGACTCCGAAAGCAGTTTCATGTATTATACGAGTAGATGACTCCAAAAGTTATTTTATGTATTATAGATGACTCCGAAAGTTATTTTATGTATTGTAGATGACTCCGAAAGTTATTTTATGTATTGTAGATGACTCCGAAAGCAGTTTCTTGTATTATAGATGACTCCGAAAGTTATTTTATGTATTATAGATGACTCCGAAAGCAGTTTCTTGTATTATAGATGACTCCGAAAGTTATTTTATGTATTATAGATGACCCGAAGATTATTTTACGTATTATAGATGACTCCGAAAGTTATTTTATGTATCGTAGATGACTCCGAAAGCAGTTTCTTGTATTATAGATGACTCCGAAAGTTATTTTATGTACTGTAGATGACTCCGAAAACAGTTTCTTGTATTATAGATGACTCCGAAAGTTATTTTATGTATTATAGATGACTCCGAAAATTATTTTACATATTATAGATGACTCCGAAAGTTATTTTATGTATTGTAGATGACTCCGAAAACAGTTTCTTGTATTATAGATGACTCCGAAAGTTATTTTATGTATTATAGATGACTCCAAAAGCAGTTTCTTGTATTATAGATGACTCCGAAAATTATTTTATGTATTGTAGATGACTCCGAAAACAGTTTCTTGTATTATAGATGACTCCGAAAGTTATTTTATGTATTATAAATGACTCCAAAAATTATTTTACGTATTATAGATGACTCCGAAAGTTATTTTATGTATTGTAGATGACTCCGAAAACAGTTTCTTGTATTATAGATGACTCCGAAAGTTATTCTATGTATTATAGATGACTCCGAAAATTATTTTACGTATTATAGATGACTCCGAAAGTTATTTTATGAACTGTAGATGACTCCGAAAACAGTTCCTTGTATTATAGATGACTCCGAAAGTTATTTTATGTATTATAGATGACTCCGAAAATTATTTTACGTATTATAGTTGGCTCCGAAAGTTATTTTATGTATTGTAGATGACTCTGAAAACAGTTTCTTGTATTATAGATGACTCCGAAAGTTATTTTATGTATAATAGATGACTCCGAAAATTATTTTACGTATTATAGATGACTCCGAAAGTTATTTTATGTATTGTAGATGACTCCGAAAACAGTTCCTTGTATTATAGATGACTCCGAAAGTTATTTTATGTATTATAGATGACTACGAAAATTATTTTACGTATTATAGATGACTCCGAAAGTTATTTTACGTATTATAGATGACTCCGAAAATTATTTTACGTATTATGGATGACTCCGAAAGTTATTTTATGTATTATAGATGACTCCGAAAGCAGTTTCTTGTATTACAGATGATTCCGAAAGTTATTTTATGTATTGTAGGTGACTCCGAATGTCTTCCATTTTACTAGATGACTCCGAAAGCACTTTCTTGTATTAGAGTTGACTCCGAAAGTGTTTAAGTGTTATAGATGACTCCGAAAGTAGTTTCTTGTATTATAGATGACTCCGAAAATTATTTTACGTATTATAGATGACTCCGAAAGTTATTTTATGTATTGTAGATGACTCCGAAAGCAGTTTCTTGTATTATAGATGACTCCGAAAGTTATTTTATGTATTATAGATGACTCCAAAATTTATTTTACGTATTATAGATGACTCCGAAAGTTATTTTATGTATTGTAGATGACTCCGAAAACAGTTTCTTGTATTATAGATGACTCCGAAAGTTATTCTATGTGTTATAGATGACTCCAAAAATTATTTTACGTATTATAGATGACTCCGAAAGTTATTTTATGTACTGTAGATGACTCCGAAAACAGTTTCTTGTATTATAGATGACTCCGAAAGTTATTTTATGTATTATAAATGACTCCGAAAATTATTTTACATATTATTTTATGTATTGTAGATGACTCCGAAAACAGTTTCTTGTATTATAGATGACTCCGAAAGTTATTTTATGTATTGTAGATGACTCCGAAAACAGTTTCTTGTATTATAGATGACTTCGAAAGTTATTTTATGTATTATAGATGACTCCGAAAATTATTTTACGTATTATAGATGATTTCGAAAGTTATTTTATGTATTGTAGAAGACTCCCAAAACAGTTTCTTGTATTATAGATGACTCCGAAAATTATTTTATGTATTGTAGATGACTCCGAAAACAGTTTCTTGTATTATAGATGACTCCGAAAGTTATTTTATGTGTTATAGATGATTCCGAAAGTTATTTTATATATTATAGATGACTCCGAAAGTTATTTTATGTATTGTAGATGACTCCGAAAACAGTTTCTTGTATTATAGATGACTCCGAAAGTTATTTTATGTATTATAGATGACTCCAAAAATTATTTTACGTATTATAGATGACTCCGAAAGTTATTTTATGTATTGTAGATGACTCCGAAAACAGTTTCTTGTATTATAGATGACTCCGAAAGTTATTTTATGTGTTATAGATGATTCCGAAAGTTATTTTATATATTATAGATGACTCCGAAAGTTATTTTATGTATTGTAGATGACTCCGAAAACAGTTTCTTGTATTATAGATAACTCCGAAAGTTATTTTATGTATTATAGATGACTCCGAAAATTATTTTACGTATTATAGATGACTCCGAAAGTTATTTTATGTATTGTAACTGACTCCGAAAACAGTTTCCTGTATTATAGATGACTCCGAAAGTTATTTTATGTATTGTAGATGACTCCCAAAACAGTTTCTTGTATTATAGATGACTCCGAAAGTAGTTTCTTGTATTATAGATGACTCCGAAAATTATTTTACGTATTATAGATGACTCCGAAAGTTATTTTATGTATTATAGATCACTCCGTAAGTCATATATTATACCATAGATGACTCCGAAAGTTTTGCATTTTACTAGATGATTCCGAAAACAATTTCCTGGATTACAGTTGACTCCGAAAGTTATTTTATGTGTTATAGATTATTTCGAAAGTCTTCCATTTTACTATAGGTGACTCCGAAACCAGCTTCTTGTATTATACGTGACTCCGAAAGGGTTTTTAAATGTTATAGATGACTTCGAAAGCAGTTTCATGTATTATAGATGACTCCGAAAGTTATTTTATGTATTGTAGATGACTTCGCAAGTAGTTTCTTGAATCATAGATGACTCCGAAGATTATTTCACTTATTATAGATGACTCCTAAAGTTATTTTATGTATTTTAGATGACTCCGAAAGTCATCCATTTTACTATAGATGACTCCGAAAGCAGCTTCTTGTATTATAGGTGACTCCGAAAGAGTTTTTAAATGTTATATATGGCTCCTTGGGTGCCACCGTGGTGCAATGGTATGCACGCCCGCCTTGCACGCAGAAGGTCGGGGGTTCGATTCCCCGGCCAAGCAACATCAAACATTTTTCAACGGTGGCTAAATACCCCTCAGTAATGTTGGCGACATTTCCTGAGTATTTCAGCCTTGAAAAACTTCTCCACAAGTGGTGTCTTAAGACACGCCGTTCGGACTCGGCGATAAACAGTAGGTCCCATATCATTGAGCTAAATATGAATCGGGGTGCACTCATGGATATGAGAGAAGTCTCCCTTGTCCCGTATGGGATGATGTGGAACAATGTTTGTTTGTTTTTTATATATGGCTCCGAAAGCAGTTTCTTGTATTATAGATGACTCCGAAAATTATTTTACGTATTATAGATGACTCAGAAAGTTTTTTTTCATGTATTATAGACGACTCCGTAAGTCATCTATTGTACCATAGATGACTCCAAAATTCTTCCATTTTACTAGATGACTCCGAAACCAATTTCTTGTATTACAGTTGACTCCGAAAGTTATTTTATGTGTTATAGATGATTCCGAAAGTCTTCCATTTTACTATAGATGACTTCGAAAGCAGATTCTTGTATTATAGGTGACTCCGAAAGGGTTTTTAAATGTTACAGATGACTCCGAAAGTAGTTTCACGTATTATAGATGACTCCGAAAGTTATTTTATGTATTGTAGATAACTACGAATGTCATCCATTTTACTATAGTTTTGTCTTATAGATGGCTCCGAAAGTACTATGTTTTAAATATGACTCCGAAAGTCTTCTTGTGTACTGTTTATGGTTCCGAAAGTAATTTTTTTGCTCTACATACGACTCCTAATGTCATCTATTGTGCTATAGGTGAGTCCGAAAGTCTTGTATTGTATTATAGATGACTTCGAATGTCATCTGTTATGCCATAGATGACTCCGAAAGTTATATATTGTGTTATATTTGACTCCGAAAGTCATCTATTGTATTAAGTTGACTCCGAAAGTCATCTTTTGTATTAAAGATGACTTCGAAAGTCTTATATTTTTCTCCAAATGACTCCGAAAGTTATCTGTTGCGCTATAAATGACTGCGAAATTCACCCATTGTGCTAAAGATGACTCGGAAAGTCGTATATTGTATTATAGATTACTCGAAAAATTATCTATTGTACCACAGATGACTCCGAAAGTATTCTGTTGGGCATTAAATGATTCTGAAGGTCACCCATTGTATTATAGATGACCTCGAAAGTCATCTATCGTATTATAAATGACTCCGAAAGTCATATTTTGTGTTATAGATGGCTCCGAAAATCGTCTATCGTGCTACAGATGACTCCGAAAATCATCTATTGTATTATAGATGACTCCGAAAGTAATCTATTGTTCTACAAATTACTGCGAAAATCGGACCATACATTAAGATGTAGCATATATTTACTGTAGCATATATGACTTCGAAGGTTAGGTTAGGTTAGGTTAGGTTTGGGGATGTGCAGCCACTAATTTGTGACTGCGTCACTCGGAGACCTTCCGGTCCATTGTGATCATCCGGGGGGGAAATGAGGGATGCGCTGTAAAGAAAAGAGAGGATAGAGAAAAGAAGAAAGAGGCAAAAATAAAAAGGAAGCTATGAAAGTAAAAAAGAAGTAATTAAGTAGAGAATTTTAGAAGGGAAAATTAGTTTTAAAGAAGAAAAAGTTTGGGTGGTGATGGTTGGTAGAATATTTAAAAAACGGTTCACGTGTTCAGGTTGCCCTGTCCCAGCCATTTCAGATTTCTGATGATGTTCTAGATTACAGCAGGTCCCACAGTTGAATAGAAGGTTTGACACGGTGGAAAGTGAACACCCACTAATCTATGCCGCCTACGAGCCAGGGCTGGACATCGACACAGGAGGTGCTCGATCGTCTCCATCTCCTCCTCATCCTCACAGAGTCTGCAATAGTCAGTAACATCCTCATCCCATTTGATGGTAAAGGCCCTGATATAGCAGTGTCCAGTGATAACTCCCGTCATCACTCTAACTTCAGCTTTACTCAGGTTCAACAGAGAATTCGTTCTTTTGACTGACAGGGACGGCCAAATGGATCTTGACACAATGCACCTAGATTCATTATGCCATAATTCACTGGCTCTTTCGTCAGAGAAAGTTTCAATTCTTTGGAAAAAGTGACAAATGGTTGGTTTGATGGAGACAGCGATTGCTAGATCTGTAGACTGCGATACCGTATAGTCGCGGTGTCCTAGTACCCAGCATAGCCGATAGCCGTTAGTTAGCGTTCCCAAGGCTGTTCTACACTTAAGGATGACAGCGGACTTGATGTTGCAGGATTTGATGGCTTTAAGAGCAGCTTGACTATCCACAAAGATAGTCACCGGTTCAAAAATGTCTGAACCAAACTATTTATCAATTCCGCTGCCTTCCAAATCGCGAAGATTTCAGCCTGGAAGACACTACAGTTGCTATCTAGCCTGTAAGCATACTCAAGAGATAGCCTTCACGATAGACGAACAGTCTGTATAAAAAGCCAGACCGTCCAGAGGGGGGTTACTGCGGTTCCAGTCGTCTCTACTAGGTATAACGACATCTATATCGTCACATCTCGGGACTAGTGATATATAGTCGCTCAGTTTTCCACGTTGGTTCGCATTGATACCTGATTCATTCAGGATACATTCATGCCCATAGGCACAACCGCGTGGGAGCATTATTTTTTTGGAAGAAGTCTGGGAACTTTTGCAAGAGCGAATGCGATTTAGAGTCTTATGCCGTTGTGATTGGTTTGTCTTCGTGTCAGAAGATATTGGTTTCTCTATTTTTGTAATTAACATTTTTCTTTTGGAAAAATAAGACAAAGGCCTTAAAATATTTGGAGGCCATATAAAAAAGCGCAAGGTTATATGTTTATGACATAAAAACACATAGAGTGCAACATATCGCTTGTCAAGAGGGCGTGTACGTGTTGATAATACTTATACGCACCAGTTCACTTATAACAAATATTTTTAATTACCATAAATAATCCATAGGGAAAAGTTGATAATAACAGAATCCACCTATACAACTGTAATGTGGAAACTGAAAAATATTCAGGCAGGCGTTAGAGTCCCTCAAGTTTCTATTTCTGGCTTACGTTTCCTTCACCATCTTTCCTGTAATCTCTAAACCCTATTACTGATACTTAGTGTTTAAAACTATTCCTCCGACAATATTTGTTTGTCTTTCAAAACAATTTTAATCCTTCCAAGAAATCTTCATTACAAGAATTTTTGGTATTATCTTTCCTCCCACTCGGGCTATTATTCTTAATTTTTAAGCTTCTTAAAGATGATATTGACTACTCGCCCAAGTACTAAATGTTGTTATTACTTTGGCTACATACATACACAGCTACAAAATATCCAACATTGTCTTGGTCTGATGTTCTGGCAAGTCAACTGTGATTAGAAGCTGAAGCACCAGAGCAGTAGTTCGATATCTGTGACAGTAGCCAAGGCAAAAAGTAAACAAATAAAACCTCAATAATCCTCTTAAAAATCACCTACGAACGATTGAACAAAACAAAACAAATGTTGATGTTGTTGTGAAAAATATTTCGTTCCAAGAAATGGAACCTCCAATCTCCCCCCTCCTCTGTCTTGACCCGATATGCAGTCAAGTTAATCCTTTAAGCAGTAGAAAAAGAAATAAAAAAGAAGAATATGTGTGTGTGTGGTCTCCAAGTAATTTTACAGTACTTAGACAATGCCAGATAACATTGTTGTCAATGATGTTGAACTTTGACCTTTGAGCAGAAATAAATTTGAGGATTTCAACAAAAATCAGAATTTTTTAGTTAGAGAATTGGCTACATTGTATCGCTAATTTCAGAGGTCTTTAATCCAGGCTGCGACACAAAGAAGGAGGGAGAGAGTATCACAAATATTTGTCAATTGTTGTACCCGAAGCAATTAAACTAATCAATCGCGGGATGTTCACGAGAACTAATGTAAACATATTTCTTAGCGGTGATTGTCTAACTTTAGCAGGTTAGTGGCCTTCTATGCATCTTTTTCTCTCCATTGTTTTTTTGGACTTTGCTATGCCTGACATTTGTTCTTAAAGAGGGTCTGAGAACTACAAGGCCTTCTCCGGCTTTTTAGGCTGTGACTGCTTCCTCGCCTTAGAACCTGTCTTTCCACTTGTGCAGCTGGTTATCGTAGTTGCCAGTTCCATTAAAGAGTCAACGGCGATTGCCTCTGTCATTATTCTAAAAAACGTCTGCTTCCACAATCCTCAAACTTCTGTTTCATTCTGATCGACTGGAATTCCTTGACGGCAATGTATTGAGAGAAGTCTCCCAAGTCCCTTCTGGGACAGACGTATGTTAAAAACCGTTTCAAAGCGGTTTTTTCAGATTTCTTTTACCCATAGGTTATTTAAGATAATTTGTAATATTTGTTATGAGTACACAGGTGCGTATAAGTATTGACAGCACTTATACGTCATGGCGGCCAACGATATGTTACACTGTGGCTATTTTTAAAGTCATAAACCATACTTGGGCAATACTACACGATAATAGGACGGAAAAGCGACTGGAGTCTCAGTTTTCTTTCCAATTTTAGGCACTTATTTTCATGGCTCCCCAATATTTCGGTCCTCTGTGTTACTTTTGCAAAAGAAAAATGCTAATTTTTCATAATTTTTCAAGTTCATATCTTGCAAACCCTTTCGAATTGTTATTTGCACGCTGAGACAAAGTTTTAGCTCTTCACACAAAGGACAAAAATTGTAAACAGATAAACTCGTAAAAACTACCTCTTAAAGGTCAAAATCGTCTAAGATAAGTGAGTTGTCTGCGAAACCAGTAGTTTTTGATGGAAATGCAAACCCTTTACCACAGTATACAACTGTAAATCGCGGTCGCTCTTCCGAAGATCCCCACTCTTCGTCCAAGAAGACAATAGTCTCGCATACAATCAACCCATTAATGTCCTAATCACAGTCTCTTGTCCAAATGGCCAAGGAGTAAAGGTCACTAGTGTGAAGACAACCACCAAAAACGACCCGCAATGCCCAAGGTCAAAACTGCATAACAATCGTATGATGTGCTGACTTAAATTATGTCCGAAGAAACCATTCGATCCCAACGGAAACACTATCTGTGATACATAAGATAACCTTTCCAGTCATTCATAGTACAAAACATGATGTTCGGAGTCATCTGAATCCCAACAGACAATTTTCGGAGTCATATAGAGATCAATAGATGACTTTTGGAGTCATATATAGCTCAATAAATGGTTTTAGATGACTTTCGGAGTCGTTAATAGAACAATAGGTTTTTTTCTGAGTCAACTATATGTAGTCCAACAGATGATTTTCAGAGTCATATAGAGATCACTAGATGAACAATGGAATTAAGCCAGACTATTTTAAAAAAACAAGATTTCTATAGTACAATATACGACTATCGTAGCCACCTATAGTACAATAGATGATTTTCGGAGTCGCCTGTAGCACAATAGATGACTTTCGGAGTTATCTATAACACACTAGATGATTTTCGGAGTCGTATACAGAACAATATATGACTTTTGGAGTCATCTATAGCACAATAGATGACTTTCGGAGTTATCTATAACATATTAGATGATTTTCGGAGTCGTATACAGAACAATATATGACTTTCGGAGTCATCTATAGCACAATAGATGACTTTCGGAGTTATCTATAACATATTAGATGATTTTCGGAGTCGTATACAGAACAATATATAACTTTCGGAGTCATCTATAGCACAATAGATGACTTTCGGAGTTATCTATAACACACTAGATGATTTTTGGAGTCGTATACAGAACAATATATAACTTTCGGAGTCATCTATAGCACAATAGATGACTTTCGGAGTTATCTATAACATATTAGATGATTTTCGGAGTAGTATACAGAACAATATATGACTTTCGGAGTCATCTATAGCACAATAGATGACTTTCGGAGTTATCTATAACACACTAGATGATTTTTGGAGTCGTATACAGAACAATATATAACTTTCGGAGTCATCTATAGCACAATAGATGACTTTCGGAGTTATCTATAACATATTAGATGATTTTCGGAGTAGTATACAGAACAATATATGACTTTCGGAGTCATCTATAGCACAATAGATGACTTTCGGAGTTATGTATAACATATTAGATGATTTTCGGAGTCGTATACAGAACAATATATGACTTTCGGAGTCATCTATAGCACAATAGATGACTTTCGGAGTTATCTATAACACACAAGATGATTTTCGGAGTCGTATACAGAACAAAATATGACTTTAGGAGTCATCTATAGCACAATAGATGACTTTCGGAGTTATCTTTAACATATTAGATGATTTTCGGAGTAGTATACAGAACAATATATGACTTTCGGAGTCATCTATAGCACAATAGATGACTTTCGGAGTTATCTATAACACACAAGATGATTTTCGGAGTCGTATACAGAACAAAAAATTACTTTCGGAGTCATCTATAGCACAATAGATGACTTTCGGAGTTATCTATAACATATTAGATGATTTTCGGAGTCGTACACAGAACAATATATAACTTTCGGAGTCATCTTTAGCACAATAGATGACTTTCGGAGTTATCTATAACATATTAGATGATTTTCAGAGTCGTATACAGAACAATATATGACTTTCGGAGTCATCTATAGCACAATAGATGACTTTCGGAGTTATCTATAACATATAAGATGATTTTCGGAGTCGCATACAGAACAATATATGACTTTCGGAGTCATCTATAGCACAATAGATGACTTTCGGAGTTATCTATAACATATAAGATGATTTTCGGAGTCGTATACAGAACAAAAAATGACTTTCGGAGTCATCTATAGCACAATAGATGACTTTCGGAGTTATCTATAACATATTAGATGATTTTCGAAGTAGTATACAGAACAATATATGACTTTCGGAGTCATCCATAACACACTAGATGACTTTCGAAATAGTATATAGAACAATATATGACTTTTTGTGTAATCTATAGCACAATAGATGATTTTCGGAGTTGTATACAGAACAATGTGAGACTTTTGGAGTCATCTATGGCACAATAGATGATTTTCGGAGTCACTTGTAGCTAAATAAATGACTTTCGGAGTCATCTATAACACACTATAAATTTTCGGAGTCATGTACAAAACAATATATGACATTCGGAGTCATCTATAGCACAACAGATGAATTTCGGAGTTATTTATAGCTTAATATATGACCAATAGATAACTTTCGGCGTCATTTAGATAACAGTAGATAACTTTCGGAGTCATCTATAGCCCAATATGTGACTTTCGGAGTCATCTATAACACACTATAAGATTTTCGGAGTCATCTGTAGTAAAATAGATGAATTTCGGAGACTTTTTGAGCCATATAGCGCAACAGATGATTTTCGGAGTCATCTATAATACCCTAGATAATTTTCGGAGTCTTATACAGAAGAATATGTGACTTTTGGAGTCATCTATAACAAAATAGATGATTTTCGGAAAGAAAGGGTGCTCTTATACTCCCTTTTTGAAAGAGAGGGTGCTCTTATACAACCATTTGGAAAGAAAGGGTGCTCTTATACAACCATTTGGAAAGAAAGGGTGCTCTTATACAACCATTTGGAAAGAAATGGTGCTCTTATACTACCTTTCTGTTAGAAAGGGTGCTCTTATACTACCTTTCTGTTAGATAGGGTGCTCTTATACTACCTTTCTGTTAAAAAGGGTGCTCGTATACTACCTTTCTGTTAGAAAGGGTGCTCTTATACTACCTTTCTGTTAGAAAGGGTGCTCTTATAATACCTTTCTGTTAGAAAGGGTGCTCTTATACTACCTTTCTGTTAGATAGGGTGCTCTTATACTACCTTTCTGTTAAAAAGGGTGCTCGTATACTACCTTTCTGTTAGAAAGGGTGCTCTTATACTACCTTTCTGTTAGAAAGGGTGCTCTTATACTACCTTTCTGTTAGAAAGGGTGCTCTTATACTACCTTTCTGTTAGAAAGAGTGCTCTTATACTACCTTTCTGTTAGAAAGGGTGCTCTTATACTACCTTTCTGTTAGATAGGGTGCTCTTATACTACCTTTCTGTTAAAAAGGGTGCTCGTATACTACCTTTCTGTTAGAAAGGGTGCTCTTATACTACCTTTCTGTTAGAAAGGGTGTTCTTTTACTACCTTTCTGTTAGAAAGGGTGCTCTTATACTACCTTTCTGTTAGAAAGGGTGCTCTTATACTACCTTTCTGTTAGAACGGGTGCTCTTATACTACCTTTCTGTTAGAAAGGGTGCTCTTATACTACCTTCCTGTTAGAAAGGGTGCTCTTATACTACCTTCCTGTTAGAAAGGGGGTGCTCTTATACTACCTTTCTGTTAGATAGGGTGCTCTTATACTACCTTTCTGTTAGAAAGGGTGCTCTTATACTACCTTTCTGTTAGAAAGGGTGCTCTTATACTAACTTTCTGTTAGAAAGCGTGCTCTTATGTTACCTTTCTGTTAGAAAGGGTGCTCTTATAATCCCTTTCTGCAAGAAAGGGTGCTCTTATAATCCCTTTCTGCACGAAAGGGTGCTCTTATAATCCCTTTCTGCAAGAAAGGGTGCTCTTATATTCCCTTTCTAAAAGAAAGGGTGCTCTTATATTCCCTTTCTAAAAGAAAGGGTGCTCTTATACTACCTTTCTGCAAGAAAGGGTGCTCTTATACTACCTTTCTGCAAGAAAGGGTGCTCTTATATTCCCTTTCTGCAAGAAAGGGTGCTCTTATATTCCCTTTCTGAAGGAACGGGTGCTCTTATATTCCCTTTCTGAAAGAACGGGTGCTCTTATATTCCCTTTCTGCAAGAAAGGGTGCTCTTATAATCCCTTTCTGCAAGAAAGGGTGCTCTTATAATTCCTTTCTGCAAGAAAGGGTGCTCTTATACTACCTTTCTGCAAGAAAGGGTGCTCTTATACTACCTTTCTTCAAGAAAGGGTGCTCTTATACTACCTTTCTGCAAGAAAGGGTGCTCTTATACTACCTTTCTGCAAGAAAGGGTGCTCTTATACTACCTTTCTGCAAGAAAGGGTGCTCTTATACTACCTTTCTGCAAGAAAGGGTGCTCTTATAATCCCTTTCTGCAAGAAAGGGTGCTCTTATAATCCCTTTCTGCAAGAAAGGGTGCTCTTATATTCCCTTTCTGCAAGAAAGGGTGCTCTTATATTCCCTTTCTGAACGAACGGGTGCTCTTATATTCCCTTTCTGAAAGAACGGGTGCTCTTATATTCCCTTTCTGAAGGAACGGGTGCTCTTATATTCCCTTTCTGAAAGAACGGGTACTCTTATAATCCCTTTCTGCAAGAAAGGGTGCTCTTATAATCCCTTTCTGCAAGAAAGGGTGCTCTTATACTCCCTTTCTGAAAGGAAGAGTGCTCTTATACTCCCTTTCTCAAAGAAAGGGTGCTCTTATACTCCCTTTCTAAAAGAAAGGGTGCTCTTATAATCCCTTTCGGAAAGAAAGGGTGCTCTTATAATCCCTTTCGGAAAGAAAGGGTGCTCTTATAATCCCTTTCTGCAAGAAAGGGTGCTCTTATAATCCCTTTTTTGCAAGAAAGGGTGCTCTTATACTCCCTTTCTACAAGAAAGGGTGCTCTTATACTCCCTTTTAAAATGAAAGGGTGCTCTTATACTCCCATTCTAAAAGAAATGGTGCTCTTATAATCCCTTTCTAAAAGAAAGGGTGCTCTTATAATCCCTTTCTACAAGAAAGGGTGCTCTTATAATCCCTTTCTGCAAGAAAGGGTGCTCTTATAATCCCTTTCTGCAAGAAGGGGTGCTCTTATAATCCCTTTCTAAAAGAAAGGCTGCTCTTATACTACCATTCTAAAAGAAAGGCTGCTCTTATACTCCCTTTCTGCAAGAAAGGGTACTCTTATAATCCCTTTCTGCAAGAAAGGGTACTCTTATATTCCCTTTCTGCAAGAAAGGGTGCTCTTATATTCCCTTTCTGCAAGAAAGGGTGCTCTTATATTCCCTTTCTGCAAGAAAGGGTGCTCTTATAATCCCTTTCTGCAAGAAAGGGTGCTCTTATAATCCCTTTCTAAAAGAAAGGCTGCTCTTATACTACCATTCTAAAAGAAAGGCTGCTCTTATACTCTACTACCTTTCTGCAAGAAAGGGTGCTCTTATACTACCTTTCTGCAAGAAAGGGTGCTCTTATACTACCTTTCTGCAAGAAAGGGTGCTCTTATACTACCTTTCTGCAAGAAAGGGTGCTCTTATACTACCTTTCTGCAAGAAAGGGTGCTCTTATAATCCCTTTCTGCAAGAAAGGGTGCTCTTATAATCCCTTTCTGCAAGAAAGGGTGCTCTTATATTCCCTTTCTGCAAGAAAGGGTGCTCTTATATTCCCTTTCTGAACGAACGGGTGCTCTTATATTCCCTTTCTGAAAGAACGGGTGCTCTTATATTCCCTTTCTGAAGGAACGGGTGCTCTTATATTCCCTTTCTGAAAGAACGGGTACTCTTATAATCCCTTTCTGCAAGAAAGGGTGCTCTTATAATCCCTTTCTGCAAGAAAGGGTGCTCTTATACTCCCTTTCTGAAAGGAAGAGTGCTCTTATACTCCCTTTCTCAAAGAAAGGGTGCTCTTATACTCCCTTTCTAAAAGAAAGGGTGCTCTTATAATCCCTTTCGGAAAGAAAGGGTGCTCTTATAATCCCTTTCGGAAAGAAAGGGTGCTCTTATAATCCCTTTCTGCAAGAAAGGGTGCTCTTATAATCCCTTTTTTGCAAGAAAGGGTGCTCTTATACTCCCTTTCTACAAGAAAGGGTGCTCTTATACTCCCTTTTAAAATGAAAGGGTGCTCTTATACTCCCATTCTAAAAGAAATGGTGCTCTTATAATCCCTTTCTAAAAGAAAGGGTGCTCTTATAATCCCTTTCTACAAGAAAGGGTGCTCTTATAATCCCTTTCTGCAAGAAAGGGTGCTCTTATAATCCCTTTCTGCAAGAAGGGGTGCTCTTATAATCCCTTTCTAAAAGAAAGGCTGCTCTTATACTACCATTCTAAAAGAAAGGCTGCTCTTATACTCCCTTTCTGCAAGAAAGGGTACTCTTATAATCCCTTTCTGCAAGAAAGGGTACTCTTATATTCCCTTTCTGCAAGAAAGGGTGCTCTTATATTCCCTTTCTGCAAGAAAGGGTGCTCTTATATTCCCTTTCTGCAAGAAAGGGTGCTCTTATAATCCCTTTCTGCAAGAAAGGGTGCTCTTATAATCCCTTTCTAAAAGAAAGGCTGCTCTTATACTACCATTCTAAAAGAAAGGCTGCTCTTATACTCTTTCTGCAAGAAAGGGTACTCTTATAATCCCTTTCTGCAAGAAAGGGTACTCTTATAATCCCTTTCTGCAAGAAAGGGTACTCTTATAATCCCTTTCTGCATGAAAGGGTGCTCTTGTAATCCCTTTCTGCAGGAAAGGGTGCTCTTATATTCCCTTTCTACAAAAAAGGGTGCTCTTATATTCCCTTTCTGCAAGAAAGGGTGTTCTTATAATCCCTTTCTGCAAGAAAGGGTGCTCTTATAATCCCTTACTGCAAGAAAGGGTGCTCTTATAATCCC
Organism: Musca autumnalis; assembly: GCF_047663935.1. Taxonomy (NCBI): domain Eukaryota; kingdom Metazoa; phylum Arthropoda; class Insecta; order Diptera; family Muscidae; genus Musca; species Musca autumnalis. The sequence goes on from NW_027411977.1 coordinate 229,094,075, forward strand.
TTCCTGCAAGGAAGGGTGCTCTTATAATCCCTTTCTGCAAGAAAGGGTGTTCTTATATTCCCTTTCTACAAAAAAGGGTGCTCGTATATTCCCTTTCTGCAAGAAAGGGTGTTCTTATAATCCCTTTCTGCAAGAAAGGGTGCTCTTATAATCCCTTTCTGCAAGGAAGGGTGCTCTTATAATCCCTTTCTAAAAGAAAGGCTGCTCTTATACTACCATTCTAAAAGAAAGGCTGCTCTTATACTCCCTTTCTGCAAGAAAGGGTACTCTTATAATCCCTTTCTGCAAGAAAGGGTGCTCTTATAATCCCTTTCTGCAAGAAAGGGTGCTCTTATAATCCCTTTCTGCAAGAAAGGGTGCTCTTATAATCCCTTTCTGCAAGAAAGGGTGCTCTTAGAATCCCTTTCTCCTCTCCGAATAACTTTTTCTCATTACCTTTGTTTCCAATTACATTTAATTGAAATTCGTATATATTTTCTGCCCCACATCGATCGAACTGAACAACACACACACCACAATATTTCAATATTGTCGATTTGTGGTCAATATTTATGGTTTCCTTTTGTTTGATGATTGTTGTTGTGGTTGTACAACAACACCCAAATCGAAGCAATGAAATTTCAACACAATGGTGCGATGGAGTCTAACAACAATTGAATTGAATTCAAATGTTGGTAATATAATTGCAATTATTTGAGAGAGGGTGGGAGAGGGGGAGGTGGGACTCCCTTCCGGGAGGGTAGGGGACGTCTTCCTCTATATCACTTCATTTAGCCTTACCATGGACTATTGATTTACCACACCACCACCACGACAATCACATGACGACCAGTGATGCTGTGTATGTGTGAGTGATGAGATGATTCACTCCAAGGGAGGGAGTGAAGCCAATCGATTTCCACAGCAACAACAATAAAAAATGATTCTTCGATTCTGCCACAGCATCATCATATTTCATTTACACACACACAGAGGCATACAATTTATAGTTCAATGGAGCATTTTGTGGTTTTTGAGGTGGCTGTTTGCGTGTTGGGTGGGTTATAGGTGCATGAGTGGGTTGGGGTATGTGTGTGCGAAATAGTTTATTGAGGTAATCCAGAAAATTGTTTGATTAAATGTTATTTTATTTTTATTGTTATGACCATTGTTATTATTGTCTCCAATCCAAGGATTTGTTCTCCACATTGGGCGCCACACTGAATTGGGCGCCACCCTGCTCACAAAACGATCTATAAATGATGAAGAAATGAGATTTAATAATAAAAAATGAGTTACGATTTCAATCATTCGTCTATATTACCTTGATTGGAAGACATAGTGGGAGCTATCACCATTGAGTCAAATGTTAGGTTAGGGTGAACAAGTTGATAATTTTTTTTTTGTTTTTTGAATTTAAGTTTTTAATTGATTCCCTTTTTCTTCTTTTCTCTCTCTCTCTCTTTTACAGTCCATTCGCTGCCGCATTTGACAGTTTTAAGCTTATCCGGTTGTAGTAAATTAACCGATGATGGTGTGGAGCTAATTGCCGAAAATTTACAAAAGCTGCGAGCATTGGATTTGTCATGGTGTCCAAGGATAACGGATGCCTCGCTGGAATATATTGCCTGTGATCTAAATCAATTGGAAGAATTGACATTGGATAGGTAAGGCCACATTTTTTTCTTACAATCATCCCAAATTCTAAAATAAATGTTTCCCTCTTTTCACAGATGTGTCCACATAACCGACATTGGTGTGGGTTATATATCCACAATGCTTTCGTTAACGGCATTATTTTTGCGTTGGTGTTCCCAGGTACGCGATTTTGGCCTCCAGCATCTCTGCTCAATGCGTAACTTGCAAGTTTTGTCGCTGGCCGGTTGTCCATTGCTTACCTCATCGGGTCTCTCCAGTCTCATCCAACTGCGACATCTACAAGAACTGGAACTGACAAATTGTCCGGGTGCATCCCAGGAACTATTTGAATATCTTAAAGATCACATGCCTCGTTGTTTGATAATTGAATAAAATTATCCAACCAAAAAAAAAATAATTTTTAATATTTTTTTCCGGTCTAGACGTCTTTATTATTATATTTAAAATAATATTTAAATATTTATTTATTTTTTTCTAATTTACATATTACATTAATTAATGGACTTAGTAATTTTTATAATTAAAAAAAAACAATATTTAGTTCCTGCAAAAAAACAAACAAAAAACAAAATATTTATTTATTTGTCATTAGATTTGAGATTTCTTAATGTTATTTAATATATGTATAACTCTGAATTATTTTTGTATTCTATATAACTATTTCTATATATAATAACATAAAATATGTATGTGTATCTGTTACTTTCTGTGATTTTAGATTTTAAGTTAAGTTTTTCTTTTGGGTTTCAGTAATAACATCAAAATAATTATAATTAGATTTTATATATAATTTTATTTTTAAGAGAAAATTATAATTTTTAAGGTTATTTTTTTTCGAATGGGAATACAAAAGTTTGGAAATTTAAATTTAACTAATTTTTCAAATTAAATTGAATTAATGGAAGCGAAAAAAACCCAAATACTAGATTAGAAAACGGAAAAACTGGTTTGGAAAATCGAATAACCGGTTTGTTGAACCAAATAACCGGTTCATTAAACCGAATAACCGGTTTTTGGATCCACGAAAACACCTCACAAAGTGTAGGACCACAGAACGTAGCTACTGGCAAAGTCAAAATACCGAAAACCGCTTTCAGAAAACCGAATAACCGTATTTTTGAAAAGAGTAACCGTTTAAACACTTCAAATGGATGACTTAGATAATTTATAAGTTGCGTCAAAAAAACCAAAAAGGAATTTAAAGCATAAAAATCGCTAATTAAACTCGAATAACCGGTTCGTTAAAACGGATAACCGGTTTTTTAAACCGAATAACCAGTTTTTGGATTCAAGTAAACACTTTACTAAGTATAGGACCTGATATCGTAGCTACTGACAAAGTCAAAACACCAAAAAACCGCTTTCAGAAAGCTGAGTAACCATATTTTTGAAACAAATAACCGTTTAAACACTTCGGATGGGTGACTCATTAAAGTTAAAAATTGCGTCAGAAACCAAAAAAACTAAATTTAAAATATAAAAACCGATATATAAAATCGAATAACCGGTTTGTTAAACCGAATAACCGGTTTTTGGATTCAAGTGAACACTTTTCTAAGTATAGGACCTGAGATCGTAGCTACTGACAAAGTCAAAACACCAAAAAACCGCTTTCAGGAAACTGAGTAACCGTATTTTTGAAACGAATAACCGTTTAAACACTTCGTATGGGTAACTCATTTAAGTTATAAGTTGCGTCAGAAACCTAAAAACTAAATTTAAACTATAAAACCGATACATAAAATGGAATAACCGGTTTGTTAAACCGAATAACCGGTTTTTGGATTCAAGTAAACACTTCACTAAGTATAGGACCTGAGATCATAGCTACTGACAAAGTAAAAATCCCAAAAAACCGCTTTCAGAAAGCTGAGTAATCATATTTTTGAAACGAATAACCGTTTAAACACTTCGTATGGGTGACTCATTTAAGTTATAAGTTGCGTCAGAAACCAAAAAAACTAAATTTAAACTATAAAAACCGATATATAAAATCGAATAACCGGTTTGTTAAACCGAATAACCAGTTTTTGGATCCAAGTAAACACTTCACTAAGTATAGGACCAGAGATCGTAGCTACTGACAAAGTCAAAATCCCAAAAAACCGCTTTCAAAAAGCTGAGTAACCATATTTTTGAAACGAATAACCGTGTAAAAACTTCGGATGGGTGACTCAAATGAGTTATAATTTGCGTCAAAAATCAAAAAAATTAAATTTAAACCATAGAAACCTGTATTTTATAACGAATAACCGGGTTAATAACCGAATAACCGTTTCGATAAACCAAATAACCAGTTTCTTGAACACATAAACCTTTTCAAACTTTAAGGTAACGAAGATCGGACCCACTGACCAAGTCAAAACATCGAAACGAGATTTCTGAAAACCGAGTAACCGAATTTTGGGAACGATTAATCGAATTTTGAAACAGAATACCAAATTTTTGGCACCAAGTAACCACTTTAAAAAGATAGAAGCTATTGACGAAGTAAAAACTTAGAAAAACGCTTTTGGAAAACCGTGTAACCAGGTTTAGGGAAAGAATAAATGAGTTTTGGAAACGAATAACCACCCAAACACTGCGAATCGATGACTTAGATGAGTTATAATTTGCCTCAAAAAACAAAAAAAATTACATTTAAGCCTCAAAACCAGTATGTAAAATCGAATAATCGGCTCGACAAACCAAATAACCGGTTTCTTGAACACACAAACCTTTTCAAAAAGTAAGGTATCGATGATCGGACCCACTGACCAAGTCAAAACACCAAAAAGGAGATTTCTGAAAACCGAGTAACCGAGTTTTGGGAACGATTAATTGAATTTTGGAACAGAATACCAAGTTTTTGGCACCAAGTAACCACTTTAAAAAGTATAATACCAAAGATAGAAGCTATTGACAAAGTAAAACCAAAGAAAAACGCTTTTGGAAAACCGAGTAACCGGGTTTAGAGAACGAATAACTGAGTTTTGGAAGCGAATAAACATCCAAATACTGCGAACGGATGACTTAGGTGAGTTATAAGTTGCCTCAAAAACCAAAAAACTACATTTTAACCTCAAAAACCACTATGTAAAATCGAATAACCGATTCGATAAACCGAATAACCGGTTTCTTGAACACATAAACTTTTTCAAAAATTAATGTATTGAAGATCGGACCCACTGACCAAGTCAAAACAACGAAAGGAGATTTCTGAAAACCGAGTAACCGAGTTTTGGGGACGATTAATCGAATTTTGGAACAGAATACCAAGTTTTTGGCACCAAGTAACCACTTTAAAAAGTAGGGAACTAAAGATCGAAACTTGTGGGAAAGTTAAAACAAAGAAAACCGCTATTAGAAAACTAAATACCCGGATTTATGAAACGAATAACTGAGTTTTGGAAACGAATAACCATCCAAACACTGCGAATGGATGACTTAGATGAGTTATAAGATCCCTCAAAAACCAAAAAACTACATTTAAACCTCCAAAAACCAGTATATAAAATCGAATAACCGGTTGATAGTACAAAATAACCGGTTTTTGTAGTTGAGTAACCATTACAAAAAGTTGACTACAAGTGATCGAAGCTATTGAGAAGGTCAAAACAGCGAAAACCACTTTTAGAAAATCGAATAACCGGGTTTTATGAACGAATAACAGAATTTTAGAACCAAATAACCGTTTCTTGGAACCAAATAATCAACACTGGAAACCGCCTAATCTTTTCAACAACTTGAATGCCCAAGGTATCTTAAATCTGCCTTGAAAGAACCAAATAATGGAAGTATAAAACAAAATATTCGGTTTATGGAAGCGAATATCGAATATTGGGAACCGAATACCTGTTATTTGAAACCGAATAACCAACATTTCAAATCGAATAATCTTCTCAACAACCTCAACACAAAGGCAAAATTTATTTACCACTTCAAAAGATCGTATAATGTTCAAAATTCCAAGTAACCGGTTCCAAATAAATCGAATATCCAGCTTTTGTTGCCAAATAACAGTTTGAATATCTACAACGGCAAATACAGAAATTATTTGCAGCATCAAAATGCGAAAACGCCGCTTAAAATGTCATTTAATTGGTTTAAAAATGTCGAATAACCGGTTTTCAGTGAGTGAGTAAACGTTTCTAAAACTATAATAAAGTTAACAGAAAATATTGTTAGCCTCTAACATCCGAAATCTCGCTTTAATCCGAAAATAGCCGGTTCCATAAAACCGAATAATTGGGTTTTTGAAATCAAATAACCGGTTTAAAAAACTACAATGACTGAGGCAAAGGATATTGGCGGCGTTATAATCTGAAATCCTGCTTGAATATCAAAATAAATGTTATGAAAAAAGCAAGTAACCGAGTTTTGAAACCGAGTAATCGTTTCGTGGAACATTGGAAACCTCATAATTTTCACAACAACTTTATTGTCTAAGATAGATGTTCTTTGCAGAGCAACAACGCCGCATATTTTTCAAATTTGTAAGTAACCGGTTCCAGAAAAATCGAATAACCAGTTCTTTTAGCCAAATATTAGTATAAAAACCGACAATGGCAATGACGAATAATATTTGCCGCCTCTAAAAGCAAAAAACACCCTTACAAATCCATTTAACTGACTCAAAACTAGCGAATAACCGGTTTCTACAACTGAGTAACCTTTACCAAAACTTAAAAAAATTAAACAGAAAATTTTGGTAGACTTAAAAAAATTAAAATCTCACTTTTAAAAACAAGTAACCGGTTCCATAAAATCGAATAACCGGTTTTCGGAACCGAATAACCGTTTCAAAAACTACAACCACTGAGGCAAAGGATATTGGTGCTGTTTAAAATTCCAAATTCCGTTTGAATACCCAAATAATTGTTATCAAGATGGCAAATAACCGGGTTTTGAAACCGAGTAATCGTTTCGTGGAACATTGGAAACCTCATAATTTTCACAACAACTTTATTGTCTAAGGTAGATGTTATTTGCAGAACAATAACGCCGCATATTTTTCAAATTTGTAAGTAACCGCTTCCAAAAAAATCGAATAACCAGTTTTTTTAGGCAAATAACAGTATAAAAGTCGACAATAGCAATGACGAACAATATTTGCAGCCTCTAAAATCAAAAAAAACTTATAAATCCATTTAACTAGCTCAAAAGTAACGAATAACCGGTTTCTACAACTGAGTAACCATTTCCAAAACTCAAATAAATGAAACAGACAATTTTGGTAGACTTTAAAAAGTTAAAATTTCACTTTTAACAACAATAACCGGTTCCATAAAATCGAATAACCAATATCAAAATAATTGTTATGAAAAAAGCAAATAACCGGGTTTTGAAACCGAGTAATCGTTTCGTGGAACATTGGAAACCTCATAATTTTCTCAACAACTTTATTGTCTAAGATAGATGTTATTTGCAGAGCAACAACGCTGCATATTTTTCAAATTTGTAAGTAACCGGTTCCAAAAAAATCGAATACCCAGTTCTTTTAGCCAAATATTAGTATAAAAATAGACAACGGCAATGACGAATGATATTTGCAGCCTCTAAAAGCAAACAACACGCTTACAAATCCATTTAACTGGCTCAAAACTACCGAATAACCGGTTTCTTCAACTGAGTAACATTTCCAAAACTGAAATAAATCAAACAGAAAATTTTGGTAGACTTAAAAAAATTAAAATCTCACTTTTAACAACAAGTAACCGGTTCCATAAAATCGAATAACCGGTTTTTGGAACCGAATAACCGTTTCAAAAACTACAATGACTGAGGCAAAGGATATTGGCGCAGTGAAACATCTTAAATTCCGCTTGAATACCCAAATAATTGTTATCAAGATGGTAAATAACCGGTAACTACAACTGAGTAACCATTTCCAAAACTCAAATAAATAAAACAGACAATTTTGGTAGAGTTAAAAAAAATTAAAATTTCACTATTAACATCAAGTAACCGGTTCCATGAAATCGAATAACAGGTTTTGGGAACTGAATAACCGTTTCAAAAACTACAATGACTGAGGCAAAGGATATTGGTGCAGTTTAAAATTCCAAATTCCGCTTGAATACCCAAATAATTGTTGTCAAAATAGCAAATAACCGGGTTTTGAAACCGAGTAATCGTTTCATGGAACATTGGAAAGCCCATAATTTTCTCAACAACTTTATTGTCTAAGATAGATGATATTTGCAGAACAACAACGCCGCATATTTTTCAAATTTGTAAGTAACCGGTTCCAGAAAAATCGAATAACCAGTTCGTTTAGCCAAATAACAGTATAAAAATCGACAATGGCAATGACGAATAATATTTGCAGCCTCTAAAAGCAAAAAACACGCTTACAAATCCATTTAACTGGCTCAGAACAACCGAATAACCGGTTTCTACAACTGAGTAACCTTTACCAAAACTCAAAAAAAAAAATTAAACAGAAAATTTTGGTAGACTTAAAAAATTAAAATCTCAATTTTAACAACAAGTAACCGGTTCCATAAAATCGAATAACCGGTTTTCGGAACCGAATAACCATTTCAAAAACTACAACCACTGAGGCAAAGGATAATGGTGCAGTTTAAAATTCCAAATTCCGCTTGAATATCAAACTAATTGTTATAAAAGAAGCAATTAACCGGGTTTTGAAACCGAGTAATCGTTTCGTGGAACATTGGAAACCTCATAATCTTCTCAACAACTTTATTGTCTAAGATAGATGTTATTTGCAGAGCAACAACGCCGCATATTTTTCAAATTTGTAAGTAACCGGTTCCAAAAAAATCTAATAACCAGTTCTTTTAGCCAAATATTAGTATAAAAATTGACAATGCCAATGACGAATAATATTTGCAGCCTCTAAAAGCAAAAAACACGCTTACAAATCCATTTAACTGGCTCAAAACTGCCGAATAACCGGTTTCTACAACTGAGTAACCATTTCCAATACTCAAAGAAATGAAACAGAAAATTTTGGTAGACTATAAAAAAATTCAAATCTCACTTTTAACAACAAGTAACCGGTTCCATAAAAACGAATAACCGGTTTTTGGTACCGAATAACCGTTTCAAAAACTACAACCACTGAGGCAAAGGATATTGGCGCAGTAAAACATCTTAAATTCCGCTTGAATACACAAATAATTGTTATCAAGATGGCAAATAACCGGTTTCTACAACTGAGTAACCATTTCCAAAACTCAAATAAATGAAATAGAAAATTTTGGTAGACTTAAAAAAATTAAAATCTCACTTTTAACATCAAGTAACCGGTTCCATGAAATCGAATAACCGGTTTTGGGAACTGAATAACCGTTTCAAAAACTACAACCACTGAGGCAAAGGATATTGGTGCAGTTTAAAATTCCAAATTCCGCTTGAATAGCCAAATAGTAGTTGTCAAAATACCAAATAACCGATTCTTAGAACCGAGTAATCGTCATTTGGAAGCGAATTAACCCAAATCTGAAACCGCATAATCTTTTCAACAACTTGTATACCCAAGGTAGAAGATATTTGCAGCGTCAAGACAGCGAAAAAAGTTTAAACTCCAAAGTAACCTTTTCTAAAAACCGAATATTGTTATGAAAAAAAAAAACAAATAACCGGGTTTTGAAACCGAGTAATCGTTTCGTGGAATATTGGAAAGCTCATAATTTTCTCAACAACTTTATTGTCTAAGATAGATGTTTTTTTGCAGAGCAACAAAGCCGCATATTTTTCAAATTTATAAGTAACCGGGAGAGAAGTCTCCCTTGTCCCGTATGGGATGTTGTGGAACAATGTTTTTTTGTTGTTTAAGTAACCGGTTCCAGTAAAATCGATTAACCAGTTCTTTTAGCCAAACTTTTATATAAAAATCGACGTATAAAAATCGACAATGGCAATGACGAATAATATTTGCAGCCTCTAAAAGCAAAACACACGCTTACAAATCCATTTAACTGGCTCAAAACTACCGATTAACCGGTTTCTACAACTGAGTAACCATTCCAAAACTCAAAAAAATTAAACAGAAAATTTTGGTAGACTTAAAAAAATTAAAATCTTACTTTTAACAACAAGTAACCGGTTCCGTAAAATCGAATAACCGGTTTTGGGAACTGAATAACCGTTTCAAAAACTACAACCACTGAGGCAAAGGATATTGGCGCAGTGAAACATCTTAAATTCCGCTTGAATACACAAATAATTGTTATCAAGATGGCAAATAACCGGTTTCTACAACTGAGTAACCATTTCCAAAACTCAAAGAAATGAAACAGAAAATTTTGGTAGACATAAAAGAATTGAAATCTCACTTTTATCAACAAGTAACCGGTTCCATAAAATCGAATAACCGGTTTTGGGAGCCGAATAACCGTTTCAAAAACTACAATGACTGAGGCAAAGGATATTGGCTCAGTGATACATCTTAAATTTCGCTTGAATACACAAATAATTGTTATCAAGATGGCAATAAACCGGTTTCTACAACTGAGTACCCATTTCCAAAACTCAAATAAATGAAACTGAAAATTTTGGTAGACTTAAAAAAATTAAAATCTCACTTTTAACAGCAAGTAATCGGTTCGATAAAATCGAATAACCTGTTTTGGGAACCGAATAACCATTTAAAAAAACTACAATGACTGAGCAAAGGATATTGGTGCAGTTTAAAATTCCAAATTCCGCTTGAATACACAAATAATTGTTATCAAGATGGCAAATAACCGGGTTTTGAAACTGAGTAAGCGTTTCGTGGAACATTGAAAACCTCATAATTTTCTCAACAACTTCATTGTCTAAGGTAGATGTTAGTTGCAGAGCAATAACGCTGCATATTTTTCAAATTTTTAAGTAACCGGTTCCAGAAAAATCGAATAACCAGTTTTGTTTAGGCAAATAACAGTATGAAAATCGACAATGGCAATGACGAACAATATTTGCAGCCTCTAAAAGCAAAAACCATGCTTACAAATCCATTTAACTAGCTCAAAACTACCGAATAACCGGTTTCTACAACTGAGTAATCATTTCCAAAACTCAAATAAATGAAACAGAAAATGTTGGTAGACTTAAAAAAATTGAAATCTCACTTTTAACAACAAGTAACCGGTTCCGTAAAATCGAATAACCGGTTTTCGGAATCGAATAACCGTTTCAAAAACTACAACCACTGAGGCAAAGGATATTGGCGCAGTGAAACATCTTAAATTCCGCTTGAATACACAAATAATTGTTATCTAGATGGCAAATAACCGGTTTCTTCAACTGAGTAACCATTTCCAAAACTCAAATAAATGAAACAGAAAATTTTGGGAGACTTAAAAGAATTGAAATCTCAGTTTTAACAACAAGTAACCGGTTCCATAAAATCGAATAACCGGTTTTCGGAACCGAATAACCGTTTCAAAAACTACAACCACTGAGGCAAAGGATATTGGCGCAGTGAAACATCTTAAATTCCGCTTGAATACACAAATAATTGTTATCTAGATGGCAAATAACCGGTTTCTTCAACTGAGTAACCATTTCCAAAACTCAAATAAATGAAACAGAAAATTTTGGGAGACTTAAAAGAATTGAAATCTCAGTTTTAACAACAAGTGCAGTTTAAAATTCCAAATTCCGCTTGAATACACAAATAATTGTTATCAAGATGGCAAATAACCGGTTTCTACAACTGAGTAACCATTTCCAAAACTCAAATAAATGAAAGAGAAAATTTTGGTAGACTTAAAAAAATTAAAATCTCACTTTTAAGAACAAGTAACCGGTTCGATAAAATCGAATAACCGGTTTTCGGAACCGAATAACCGTTTCAAAAACTACAACCACTGAGGCAAAGGATATTGGCGCAGTGAAACATCTTAAATTCCGCTTGAATACACAAATAATTGTTATCTAGATGGCAAATAACCGGTTTCTTCAACTGAGTAACCATTTCCAAAACTCAAATAAATGAAACAGAAAATTTTGGGAGACTTAAAAGAATTGAAATCTCAGTTTTAACAACAAGTAACCGGTTCCATAAAATCGAATAACCGGTTTTGGGAGCCGAATAACAGTTTCAAAAACTACAATGACAGAGAAAAAGGATACTAGTGCAGTTTAAAATTCCAAATTCCGCTTGAATACCCAAATAATTGTTGTCAAAATAGCAAATAACCGATTCCTAGAACCGAATAATCGTGTTTCTGCAAATAACCGGTTTCTACAACTGAGTAACCATATCCAAAACACAAAGAAATGAAACAGAAAATTTTGGTAGACTTAAAAGAATTGAAATCTCACTTTTAACAACAAGTAACCGGTTCCATAAAATCGAATAACCGGTTTTGGGAGCCGAATAACCGTTTCAAAAACTACAATGACAGAGAAAAAGGATACTAGTGCAGTTAAAAATTCCAAATTCCGCTTGAATACCCAAATAATTGTTGTCAAAATAGCAAATAACCGGTTTCTACAACTGAGTAACCATTTCCAAAACTCAAATAAATGAAACAGAAAATTTTGCTGGACTTAAAAAAATTAAAATCTTACTTTTAGCAACAAGTAACCGGTTCCATGAAATCGAATAACCGGTTTTGGGAACTGAATAACCGTTTCAAAAACTACAATGACTGAGGCAAAGGATATTGGTGCAGTTTAAAATTCCAAATTCCGCTTGAATACCTAAATAATTGTTGTCAAGATGGCAAATAACCGGTTTCTACAACTGAGTAACCATTTCCAAAACTCAAATAAATGAAACAGAAAATTTTGGTAGACTTAAAAAAAATTAAAATCTCACTCTTAACAACAAGTAACCGGTTCCATAAAATCGAATAACCGGTTTTGGGAACCGAATAACCGTTTCAAAAACTACAACCACTGAGGCAAAGGATATTGGTGCAGTTATAATCTGAAATCTTGCTTGAATACACAAATAATTGTTATCAAAATGGCAAATAACCGGTATCTACAACTGAGTAACCATTTCCAAAACTCAAATAAATGAAACAGAAAATTTTGGTAGACTTAAAAAAATTAAAATCTCACTTTTAACAACAAGTAACTGGTTTCATAAAATCGCATAACCGGTTTTCGGAACCGAATAACCGTTTCAAAAACTACAACCACTGAGGCAAAGGATATTGGCACAGTGAAACATCTTAAATTCCGCTTGAATACACAAATATTTGTTATCAAGATGGCAAATAACCGGTTTCTACAACTGAGTAACCATTTCCAAAACTCAAATAAATGAAACAAAAAATTTTGGTAGACTTAAAAAAATTAAAATCTCACTTTTAACAGCAAGTAACCGGTTCCATAAAATCGAATAACCGGTTTTGGGAACCGAATAACCGTTTCAAAAACTACAATGACTGAGCAAAGGATATTGGTGAAGTTTAAAATTCCAAATTCCGCTTGAATACACAAATAATTGTTATCAAGATGGCAAATAACCGGTTTCTTCAACTGAGTAACCATTTCCAAAACTCAAATAAATGAAACAGAAAATTTTGGTAGACTTAAAAGTATTGAAATCTCACTTTTAACAACAAGTAACCGGTTCCATAAAATCGAATAACCGGTTTTGGGAGCCGAATAAACGTTTCAAAAACTACAATGACAGAGAAAAGGGATACTAGTGCAGTTTAAAATTCCAAATTCCGCTTGAATACCCAAATAATTGTTGTCAAAATTGCAAATAACCGATTCTTAGAACCGAATAATCGTGTTTCTACAATTAACCGGTTTCTACAACTGAGTAACCATTTCCAAAATAAATAAAAATAAAACAAATAAATGAAACAGAAAATTTTGGTAGACTTAAAAAAATTAAAATCTCACTTTTAACAACAAGTAACCGGTTCCATGAAATCGAATAACCGGTTTTCGGAACCGAATAACCATTTCAAAAACTACAACCACTGAGGCAAAGGATATTGGGGCAGTGTAACATCTTAAATTCCGCTTGATTACACAAATAATTGTTATCAAGATGGCAAATAACCGGTTTCTACAACTGAGTAACCATTTCCAAAACTCAAAGAAATGTAACAGAAAATTTTGGTAGTCTTAAACAAATTAAAATCTCACTATTAACAACAAGTAACCGGTTCCATAAAAACGAATAACCGGTTTTGGGAACTGAATAACCGTTTCAAAAACTACAACCACTGAGGCAAAGGATATTGGCGCAGTGAAACATCTTAAATTCCGCTTGAATACACAAATAATTGTTATCAAGATGGCAAATAACCGGTTTCTTCAACTGAGTAACCATTTCCAAAACTCAAATAAATGAAACAGAAAATTTTGGTAGACTTAAAAGAATTGAAATCTCACTTTTAACAACAAGTAACCGGTTCCATAAAATCGAATAACCGGTTTTGGGAGCCGAATAACCGTTTCAAAAACTACAATGAGTGAGGCAAAGGATATTGGCGCAGTTTAAAATTCCAAATTCCGCTTGAATACCCAAATAATTGTTGTCAAAATAGCAAATAACCGATTCTTAGAACCGAGTAATCGTTATTTGGCACCGAATAATCCACATCTGAAAATGCATAATCGTTTCAACAACTTGTATACCCAAGGTAGAAGATATTTGCAGTGTCAAGACGACGAAAAAGTTTAAACTCCAAAATAACCGTTTCTAAAAACCGAATATTCGGGTTTCCCATTTTCTTTTCTTTTTGCTAATCGATTTCCAAACCTTTGTATTCTCATTTTGGCATTACAAAAATTTCGATTATTAAATGTTTATAAATGTTTGACATAAAGAAAAAGACCCAAGACAAACAAACCCCGACAAAAAGACACAAGACAACAACAACAACAAAAAATGAAATTTTTCAATAACAAATAACAACAAATATTTTATTTAAAGAATGTTGAACAAAACTTACTGTAGATTAGAACTATTTAAAAATTAAAAATCTAGAGATTTATAAAAGCAACAACACACAACAATAACTGCAAAGAGCACCAAAAAGTTTTATAAGGATTTTAATTCAAAATCAAAAGAAGATGGTAATTGTTGTTGTAATAGAACTTAAATTTCACTTTTTTTTATCAATTTCCATTGTTTCTCTCTTCGTAAAATTAGGAAATCTCGCAAGGAAATCACCTAGAAATCAATAGTTATCTAAACGCCTAAAAGTATGCTATGAAATTTGTTATTTTGTTACCTTATATGACGATAGTTTGTTCAATGTTCTTTGGATAATTGTGATTTAGATGAGGGGGATTTTTTAATTGTGGTAATTTTCAGTTTATGGGTAGGAAAAGGTTGGGGAGAAACCGGAGAAACCCCTCCCCCTGCTCACCAACAACCTAAAAATTGCCTCAGGTAGAAATTGCCCTGTTTAAATCAAATTCTATGCAAACCTCCGTTTTCAAACTAAAATACAGTTGATACTTTTTCAAATGCTTAATAGTTAATAACAACAAAAACAACATGAACAACAATTTTCTATTAACTACACTAACAAATAATAAACAAAAAAATAAATAACTGCGCCGACATCTGTTACAACAAACAAACAAAAAACATAACCAAAATTATAAGCTTTAATGAATGACATAACCAAATCACATCACAAGGCATCACCACAAGGACATAAATACAAAAACATACTAAAAACAGGATATGTTACTATATTTTCACAAGTATAACCATAAAGAAGGAGAAGAAGTAGAAGAGCATAGAGGACTGAAAAGTTGTGGTTTTTTTGGAACACAACATTTCCAGTCATGTTTTAAAAACAGCTGCAGCACATCATCATAACCTCACATTCACTCATACAAAAAAAACCCGCCCTTTTTCAATATTTTGAAAAATAAAATCTATTTCTTTACTCAAAAACAAAACAAAAAAATATTGTAGCAAAACTAACACAAAGAATATTTTTCAAACAAGAAAAAAAAATCAAAAAACTAACCTAAAAAAATAAATCTCAACAAAAAATACTCTGCAAAAATTTCTAAACAAAAAACCAAAAAAAAAATAATGACCAACAAATTTATTATTCAAAACTAAAATAAATAACAATAACAAATTGTAACAACTACAAATGAATATGAATACTCCCCCTTCCTCCCCGCCTCCACAAAATTCACACTAACTCACAAACCACAAAAAAAATCTAGAGGAAGAATGAAATGTTATTTAAAAAAATAGAAGAAGAAGAAGAAGAAAAAACAAAGACTTTTTAACACAAAAGACCGAAGAAGGAACAGAAGAACTTTAACATTAAATATAAACTAATAAAAAATAAATTAAAAAAAACAATATTACAAGGCTTAAATATGCATAATTTAAGATAAAAAAAAACACAGAAAAAAAAACACAAAATTGTTAATGTGAAAAAAATAAAATAAATTAATTGATATATGTTTGAAGAGTAAGCGAAACAGAAGTTATTCTGTTTCACATTGGATAGTGAAAATAAATGATATTTTAAAATTAAACAACAACAAAAACACATTTGAAGCTAATGAAAAAATACAAAAAAACTAATAAAAATATATAAATAAAAAAAAACAAATAAGAAGAAGAAAGAAAAAAAAGAGGCAAGGTGTTTTATTATATTTTTATAACGAAGGGGAAAATAAAAGAAGGCCCTATGGTCCTCCTCTATAAGAAAACCTTATGACATTTTTGAAAAAAATTGGTTTTTAAAAATCCACGCCTGTTGGTCTTTAAAATTGTCTTTAAAAATCCACGCCTGTTGGTCTTTAAAATTGTCTTTAAAAATCCACGCCTGTTGGTCTTTAAAATTGTCTTTAAAAATCCACGCCTGTTGGTCTTTAAAATTGTCTTTAAAAATCCACGCCTGTTGGTCTTTAAAATTGTCTTTAAAAATCCACGCCTGTTGGTCTTTAAAATTGTCTTTAAAAATCCACGCCTGTTGGTCTTTAAAATTGTCTTTAAAAATCCACGCCTGTTGGTCTTTAAAATTGTCTTTAAAAATCCACGCCTGTTGGTCTTTAAAATTGTCTTTAAAAATCCACGCCTGTTGGTCTTTAAAATTGTCTTTAAAAATCCACGCCTGTTGGTCTTTAAAATTGTCTTTAAAAATCCACGCCTGTTGGTCTTTAAAATTGTCTTTAAAAATCCACGCCTGTTGGTCTTTAAAATTGTCTTTAAAAATCCACGCCTGTTGGTCTTTAAAATTGTCTTTAAAAATCCACGCCTGTTGGTCTTTAAAATTGTCTTTAAAAATCCACGCCTGTTGGTCTTTAAAATTGTCTTTAAAAATCCACGCCTGTTGGTCTTTAAAATTGTCTTTAAAAATCCACGCCTGTTGGTCTTTAAAATTGTCTTTAAAAATCCACGCCTGTTGGTCTTTAAAATTGTCTTTAAAAATCCACGCCTGTTGGTCTTTAAAATTGTCTTTAAAAATCCACGCCTGTTGGTCTTTAAAATTGTCTTTAAAAATCCACGCCTGTTGGTCTTTAAAATTGTCTTTAAAAATCCACGCCTGTTGGTCTTTAAAATTGTCTTTAAAAATCCACGCCTGTTGGTCTTTAAAATTGTCTTTAAAAATCCACGCCTGTTGGTCTTTAAAATTGTCTTTAAAAATCCACGCCTGTTGGTCTTTAAATTTGTCTTTAAAAATCCACGCCTGTTGGTCTTTAAAATTGTCTTTAAAAATCCACGCCTGTTGGTCTTTAAAATTGTCTTTAAAAATCCACGCCTGTTGGTCTTTAAAATTGTCTTTAAAAATCCACGCCTGTTGGTCTTTAAAATTGTCTTTAAAAATCCACGCCTGTTGGTCTTTAAAATTGTCTTTAAAAATCCACGCCTGTTGGTCTTTAAAATTGTCTTTAAAAATCCACGCCTGTTGGTCTTTAAAATTGTCTTTAAAAATCCACGCCTGTTGGTCTTTAAAATTGTCTTTAAAAATCCACGCCTGTTGGTCTTTAAAATTGTCTTTAAAAATCCACGCCTGTTGGTCTTTAAAATTGTCTTTAAAAATCCACGCCTGTTGGTCTTTAAAATTGTCTTTAAAAATCCACGCCTGTTGGTCTTTAAAATTGTCTTTAAAAATCCACGCCTGTTGGTCTTTAAAATTGTCTTTAAAAATCCACGCCTGTTGGTCTTTAAAATTGTCTTTAAAAATCCACGCCTGTTGGTCTTTAAAATTGTCTTTAAAAATCCACGCCTGTTGGTCTTTAAAATTGTCTTTAAAAATCCACGCCTGTTGGTCTTTAAAATTGTCTTTAAAAATCCACGCCTGTTGGTCTTTAAAATTGTCTTTAAAAATCCACGCCTGTTGGTCTTTAAAATTGTCTTTAAAAATCCACGCCTGTTGGTCTTTAAAATTGTCTTTAAAAATCCACGCCTGTTGGTCTTTAAAATTGTCTTTAAAAATCCACGCCTGTTGGTCTTTAAAATTGTCTTTAAAAATCCACGCCTGTTGGTCTTTAAAATTGTCTTTAAAAATCCACGCCTGTTGGTCTTTAAAATTGTCTTTAAAAATCCACGCCTGTTGGTCTTTAAAATTGTCTTTAAAAATCCACGCCTGTTGGTCTTTAAAATTGTCTTTAAAAATCCACGCCTGTTGGTCTTTAAAATTGTCTTTAAAAATCCACGCCTGTTGGTCTTTAAAATTGTCTTTAAAAATCCACGCCTGTTGGTCTTTAAAATTGTCTTTAAAAATCCACGCCTGTTGGTCTTTAAAATTGTCTTTAAAAATCCACGCCTGTTGGTCTTTAAAATTGTCTTTAAAAATCCACGCCTGTTGGTCTTTAAAATTGTCTTTAAAAATCCACGCCTGTTGGTCTTTAAAATTGTCTTTAAAAATCCACGCCTGTTGGTCTTTAAAATTGTCTTTAAAAATCCACGCCTGTTGGTCTTTAAAATTGTCTTTAAAAATCCACGCCTGTTGGTCTTTAAAATTGTCTTTAAAAATCCACGCCTGTTGGTCTTTAAAATTGTCTTTAAAAATCCACGCCTGTTGGTCTTTAAAATTGTCTTTAAAAATCCACGCCTGTTGGTCTTTAAAATTGTCTTTAAAAATCCACGCCTGTTGGTCTTTAAAATTGTCTTTAAAAATCCACGCCTGTTGGTCTTTAAAATTGTCTTTAAAAATCCACGCCTGTTGGTCTTTAAAATTGTCTTTAAAAATCCACGCCTGTTGGTCTTTAAAATTGTCTTTAAAAATCCACGCCTGTTGGTCTTTAAAATTGTCTTTAAAAATCCACGCCTGTTGGTCTTTAAAATTGTCTTTAAAAATCCACGCCTGTTGGTCTTTAAAATTGTCTTTAAAAATCCACGCCTGTTGGTCTTTAAAATTGTCTTTAAAAATCCACGCCTGTTGGTCTTTAAAATTGTCTTTAAAAATCCACGCCTGTTGGTCTTTAAAATTGTCTTTAAAAATCCACGCCTGTTGGTCTTTAAAATTGTCTTTAAAAATCCACGCCTGTTGGTCTTTAAAATTGTCTTTAAAAATCCACGCCTGTTGGTCTTTAAAATTGTCTTTAAAAATCCACGCCTGTTGGTCTTTAAAATTGTCTTTAAAAATCCACGCCTGTTGGTCTTTAAAATTGTCTTTAAAAATCCACGCCTGTTGGTCTTTAAAATTGTCTTTAAAAATCCACGCCTGTTGGTCTTTAAAATTGTCTTTAAAAATCCACGCCTGTTGGTCTTTAAAATTGTCTTTAAAAATCCACGCCTGTTGGTCTTTAAAATTGTCTTTAAAAATCCACGCCTGTTGGTCTTTAAAATTGTCTTTAAAAATCCACGCCTGTTGGTCTTTAAAATTGTCTTTAAAAATCCACGCCTGTTGGTCTTTAAAATTGTCTTTAAAAATCCACGCCTGTTGGTCTTTAAAATTGTCTTTAAAAATCCACGCCTGTTGGTCTTTAAAATTGTCTTTAAAAATCCACGCCTGTTGGTCTTTAAAATTGTCTTTAAAAATCCACGCCTGTTGGTCTTTAAAATTGTCTTTAAAAATCCACGCCTGTTGGTCTTTAAAATTGTCTTTAAAAATCCACGCCTGTTGGTCTTTAAAATTGTCTTTAAAAATCCACGCCTGTTGGTCTTTAAAATTGTCTTTAAAAATCCACGCCTGTTGGTCTTTAAAATTGTCTTTAAAAATCCACGCCTGTTGGTCTTTAAAATTGTCTTTAAAAATCCACGCCTGTTGGTCTTTAAAATTGTCTTTAAAAATCCACGCCTGTTGGTCTTTAAAATTGTCTATAAAAATCCACGCCTGTTGGTCTTTAAAATTGTCTTTAAAAATCCACGCCTGTTGGTCTTTAAAATTGTCTTTAAAAATCCACGCCTGTTGGTCTTTAAAATTGTCTTTAAAAATCCACGCCTGTTGGTCTTTAAAATTGTCTTTAAAAATCCACGCCTGTTGGTCTTTAAAATTGTCTATAAAAATCCACGCCTGTTGGTCTTTAAAATTGTCTTTAAAAATCCACGCCTGTTGGTCTTTAAAATTGTCTTTAAAAATCCACGCCTGTTGGTCTTTAAAATTGTCTTTAAAAATCCACGCCTGTTGGTCTTTAAAATTGTCTTTAAAAATCCACGCCTGTTGGTCTTTAAAATTGTCTTTAAAAATCCACGCCTGTTGGTCTTTAAAATTGTCTATAAAAATCCACGCCTGTTGGTCTTTAAAATTGTCTTTAAAAATCCACGCCTGTTGGTCTTTAAAATTGTCTTTAAAAATCCACGCCTGTTGGTCTTTAAAATTGTCTTTAAAAATCCACGCCTGTTGGTCTTTAAAATTGTCTATAAAAATCCACGCCTGTTGGTCTTTAAAATTGTCTTTAAAAATCCACGCCTGTTGGTCTTTAAAATTGTCTTTAAAAATCCACGCCTGTTGGTCTTTAAAAATCCACGCCTGCTGGCCAGGGTATAGTTGAAAATTTGTCTTTTCAAAACCACGCCTGCTGGTCAGAGGTTACATGAAAAAATTGCCTTTAAAAATCCACGCCTGCTGGTCAGAGGTTACATGAAAAAATTGCCTTTAAAAATCCACGCCTGCTGGCCAAGGGTTACTTGAAAGAATTGCTTTTAAAAATACAAGCCTGCTAGTCAAAGGATCGTAGGAAAAAAGTTGTATTTAAAAATCCACGCCTGCTGGCCAGAGGATACTTGAAAAAATTGTCTTTAAAAGTCCACGCCTACGGGCAGAAGATCTCATGTTGTTCTATAACACGACCTCATGGTCTTCTATAGGAAGGCCTCGAGGTCATCTCATAGAAGACCATGAGTTTTTTCTATAAAAGACCCTGAGGTCTTCTTACAGGAAGATTATGAAGCATTCACATCGAAGACCATTAAGATTTCATATAAAAGATCATGAAAACTTCATATGGAAGTTCGTGAGCTCTTCTCATAGAGCATTATGAGGTTGTCTTCTCTATCTTGAAAACGAAGATTTTTCTAATCCAAGACCATGAGGACATCTTATCAAAGACCATGATGTACCATATGAAAACAATGAGGTATATTATAAAAGATGATTTCTACTTATAGAACACCATGAGGTCTCCTTATATAATAAGACCAGAAGGCCATCTGATAGTAAACAACTTTGTGTTCTTATAAAACGGGAGATCTTACTTATTGATATTTCTTCAAACATAATTTTCTTATGGAATCCCAAAAATGAATGGAAAGATCTCTTCATACATATACAAATGTTTTTTGAATTTGAGCAAGTTTTTATTTAAAGGATAATTTGTTTTACTGATTAAAAAGAAGAACAACAATTCAAGGTATTTAAAACAAAAGACTAATTCAATAGAATAGGAATAAAAACAAAAGACAACATCGCAGTTAATACTGATCCAATTAGCGATCAAATAGTATAACATACAATAACATTGGGGTGGATTAATAAATTAAAATAAATCGATATCCTCCAAAATATATTCTGCTTGTTGTAAAAAACGCTGCATATAGGCAAGCTGTTTTAGGTTCAATCCAACAATATGTTGTCCCTTTTTCATCATATCAACGACTTGCTTCGACCATTGATTGGACAAAGTTTCGTATAGTGTCGTATATTCATATAGCTCCAAAATCTTGTTACTGCGTTCATCATTGTCGCTCGAAGATGAGGATGATCGACCTGCTTGCCGTTTGGGCTTAAAATTTCCTTTTTGATTTTTCTTTCCTTTTATGTCATTGACTTTATTTGCAGCTGTTGAATCATTTTCCTGCTGACCCTCGTCCTTTTCGGATGATGACATTTTCTCAATATTGATATTCATTTGCATTTGTGTGTATTTCAACTCATTAAACGTGATATTAGTCAACATCATCGACTCAGATATTAGTATTCCTCCCATAGAGACATATGGCCCGGATTTTTTCCTTATCAACAGCTTTATAAAATCATCAAAATCTTTTCCACTTTTCTCCATTTGTCTTTGAATTTTATTTTGGAAAATTTCAAGTTGTGTAGACATCTTGATCGATTTTGGTACAAAAGAACAAATGTTAAATTGATAAATTGAGTCTCCCGACAGTCACGAAGGTGTAATTAGAAATGATTCTGCGATGCAAAATTATGGAGGGGATGAACAAAATTATAAATATTAAATAGGGTGATCACGTGGTATTTTATTTTGTCAACAACAGGGTGACCTGTATGCACATTTTATTGACGTATGACGGCGTACTTAAACCTTATTTACACTAAAGAATTATAATAGTACGTTTATATATAAACGGATGTAACAATCCCACTGGATTTCAAATGTCGATTCCTTTGTGTATACGTCAAATAAATCTTCATTAGTTAGGTTAACCCTGCAAAAGGCTATAATATAAACAGGGTCTAAGTCTAGTTAACATCTATAAAATCAATGTCGGTCAGGGTAATTTATGAAATAATTTCATGGTCTTCTATATGTGTGTCCTAGTCCACATTAGAGTAATTTCACGATTTTTTTTTTAATGAAAACACAGACTCGTCTTTGGGTTTTGTTTTGTTAGATAGGGTTCGGATTTTATGGCCCTGTCTAAACATTCCCAACAAAAGTTTGAATCACTACAAGTGCCATTGGAGTACATCTTTTTCTATGAATTCACTTATGCATTTTACAAGGCAGTGCGCAGCTAGGATGCACTCCATTTTACTTCCACAGCACACAGCTAGGATGCACTCCATTTTCGATCCAAATCACAGCTTTTAATGTAGCGTTTTTAATTGAATTTAAATGCCCTCTTCGGATTGCATTTTTAGTCAATCTAAAGATGCAATAAAAATGCAAGCCATTGCGAAATATCCCAGAATAAATGAAATGAATTTATTATAGCTTCGTTCCCGTACTTTTTAATGGTAAAACTCGTAAAAGAGAGAACTGCAAAAAATTTGTTATCACACACAAGTTTTTTGAAATAGTTCGGGAACGGAAAAATGGAAAATACGTCAAAAAAACTGGAACAAATGTCAAAGTCGGCGTATCAGCCAATCAGACGCCGGCAACCATGTTACTATTTTTTTACTCGACCAAATTTGTCGTGTAAAAAGTTTTTAAAGAGAGCGTCATTCAGCGCCATTTTTGTTTAAAGAGAAGTGAACATTTTACAACTTTTTTGTGTACGGGAACGCTTTTTCGAGTAAAATGTGTAAAAGTCGTAAAAATTGTAAAAACTTTTTAGTTCTGGAACACAGCTTATTTGTGTAGAACAATAATACAAAGGACTTTATTATATAAACACAAATAAAAAAGTTTCCATTAAATTAAATCACATTTGAGTTTACTTCCTCTGTTCTCCATTTAATCCAGGCGCATCTGATTTTGCTTCATCATCCTAAAGGTTGTTTATATTGCCTTCCCATCACTAGCTCAGCTTTCGACATGGACTCCTACTGGACTCCATTTAAAATCTCCGTCTCATGAATTACCGCAAAAATGTTCGCAACTTAAGTTTGGATAGGAATCAACCAACTGTTTTCGTTTGTAGGGATCTCTAAAGCAACTGCTTATAAATTGTATCCAATGGAGTGCATTTTTCATAATTCCGTGTGAACTGCATAGAAGGATGTTGTGAAATCATAGCTCCACATGCACAACTTCCAAAACTTTTTGCTGGGTTGTTAAATATTCACAAATTGGGGCTATATATTTGAAATCAATGTGAATCTTTCCATGACACCCGCAGCAAACATGTAAATAGGAACAAGAAAAAGGATTTGGAAAAATAAAGAACACGAATAACCTCATTTATTGCCTCAAATTTTATAATCTATCTAAAAATTCTGTAATTTGTATATATTTGGCAGCGTATCTCCAAAACGGTTAAATTTTTCTTAATGTTATCTTTGCAAAAAATATTTGCTGAAATGTTGTACACAACTCTTCAGAACATATTATTGTTGTAAAATGCCTCTATCGCATTGTTCCTAGCATATTATTTTATAAATATATCAACAAAACATTGAAATGTCGAATATGTGAATAAACAGCCTGTGTGAACGTTGTAGGTTTAATAGAAAGTATGATATGAAATACAACATGAAATAAGTGTTTTTCAGTTTCAGAATGTTCTAAGGAATTGCTGAGCACATTATCTGGCGAATTTTTGGGAAAGGTTACTTGGTTCAACTCACAATAGTTTTGCTGTAACTGACCATAATTCCAGAAATTATGTAAACTTTCATATATTTTATGACGCGCTAGGTGTGATTTTTCCTAGTTTGTTTACATTTTAATGAAAAATTGTGATATTTTGATTTATTTTTGTAATAATGCGTTTAGTAATGCCTGGTTAATGAAAATTTGTGGAAAAATTATGTGAATCGCTTTATTTTTGGAAAATATTTTTGACATTTCACAGTACTGAACTGGTTTTTGTTATGGGTACTTTACACGATATGTTTTTTACATATGAATTGTCACTTCTCCCATACATAATGTATATGCAAAGTGACAGCTCATATGTAAAAAACATTATCGTGTAAAGTACCCATTATAGTTGTTGGCTGATGCATCTACCGGGTAATTGTGCCATGACTATTGTTCGTCTTTAAAAAAGAAACCAATGTGTAAATGTTGTATATTTTTTTATTAATATTTTGTCTTTGTAACCCTGTTATGTATACAGTGTCAATGTGGCCACACTGTTCTTTGAATTTTTTTAGTACACTCCACAGTAATTTGCTGCGGAATCATTTCAGTTTGAACTCAGTTGGCCGGTAGGGTTTTTCAATTTCAATTTCGATCTAATCTATCTTTTCCTGACTATTCATCATGGCATCGGAACATAAAGGCAATAAAGAGGCAATTCAAAATATTTTAGAGGAACGCGAAAAAGATTTTCAAGATTTTATTAGAACCCTATTGAGAAAGAAAGCTGGACCGTATGTCGTCCTAGGTTGTATACATGTAACCGAGACAATGTGGCCACCGATATCACGCTTGGAGACTTGAAATACCCACTGCTTAAAATGAAAGGCGAAGGAAAGTCAGATGGGCAAGTGGAAGAAACTATTTCCCCAGTGAAAGGTGTTAGTGGTGTATATTTGGCTGTAGTTAAAGCCAACAAAATTATCTTTGAGTTACACGAACGTAGGCAATTATACGAGACTTTGTCAAATCAATGGTCCCAACAAATCTTGGAAATGATGGAAAAAGCCCAATGCATAGTTGGCTTAAACCTGCAACAACAAGCCAATATTTTGGAATTTCTAGAAAGTAACCTTGATATTTTTAAGGTACTGGAGGACCACAATAAAGTATTGGAGAGCTGGTTGAATTAGTTGTATTATGTACTTGAATTAGGTACTTATTGTTTTTGTTTTTAATTGTTTTTTATTTTTCTTTTATTCGATATCCTTGAATTGTTCTTAATTTTTGTAAAACAAAACATGAATAATAAAAATACAATTAAAATTAGAAAAGTCTTTTTAGAGAAGTCTAATGAATTATTAGCTCTTTTTCATAGTTTTTCAGTAGGTCTTCTTATAAAAGATCATGAGGTCTCCTTAAAGATGATTGTGATGTCTTCTTAAAGAACATTCAGGGCAATCATGAATATTTCCCTCGGAATTTTTCCGCACGGAAAATAATTTAAAAAGGTGAAATTCTTGAAAAATCATTATTTTAAAACGTGGAAAACTGCTAGAATCTCCTAATTATGGAATATTCTTGCCTAATCAACAAAAATATTCTCTTTTTGGACCTAAATACGGAAATAAAAAATTGTGAAATTGGGGAAAGGGAACAAATTCCGCACGGAATTTTTATTCATGATTGCCCTGATTATGATGTCTTCCTTTGGAAATCCGTTAGAGAATCCCATTACTCTAGTTCGATTCTCTAACTCAAGGCCTGCTGATGATGACCCTCTTGTTGTTCTATTAGAAGACCTCATGTTCTTTTATAAGAAGACCTCATGGCCTTCAATGAGAAGATTTCATGCTTTTCTATAGGAAAACCACGATATTTTTTAAAAAGACTTAATGACCTTTCATTGGAAGACCTTATGGTCTTCAATAAGAAAACTTTGTAGTCTTTATAACAGGTGTTTTTTTATAAGGAGCCAGAAATTTATCAGATATATCCATCCAGAATGAACACAATGGACCCTTCTTTGACCTATCCTAAACCTATCATCTTATAAAATATCAAAATATCTGATAATTTTCTGATAGTATAGTGACTGTTTCACTCCGTGACCTTTCATGCATTGCGTTCATCTTCTTAGAGAATATCGTGAAATTTTCTTATAAAAGACTATGAAGTATTCTTATAGGAGGCCAAGAGGTCTTCTTACATGACACCAAAAGAGGTCATTTTATAGAAGATTATGAGACCTTCACATAGAAGACCATTATGATTTCTTATAGAAGAGCATTAAGTCTTCATATAGAAGTTCGTGAATTTTTCTCATGGAATATAATGAGGTTGTCTTCTTAATTTTGAAGACGACGATTTTTCTAATAGAAGACCATAAGGACATCTTATCAAAACGACCATGATGTCCCCATATAAAAGACAATGAAGTCTACTTATAAAAGATAATGATGTCTACATATAGAACACCATGAGGTCTCCTTATAGAAGACCAGAAGGCCATCTCATAGTAAACAACTTTGTGTTCTTATAAGACGGGAGATCTTACTTATTGCTATTTTTTCAAACCTAATTTTCTTATGGAAACCCTTAAATTAATGGAAAGATCTTTTCATACATACTCAAATTTTTTATAATTTCGAGAAAAGTTTATTTAAAGAATTTCTTTTACAGATAAAAAAAGAACAATTCAAGTTATTTAAAACAAAAGACAAATTCAATAGAATAGGAATAAAAACAAAAGACAACATCGCAGTTAATACTGATACAATTGGCGATCTAATAGTTAGTTTAACATACAATAACATTGGGGTACAATAAATTAAAATAAATCGACATCCTCCAAAATATATTCTGCTTGTTGTAAAAAACGCTGCATATAGGCAAGCTGTTGTAGGTTCAATCCAACAATATGTTGTCCCTTTTTCATCATATCAACGACTTTACTTCGACCATTGATTGGACAAAGTTTCGTATAGTGTCGTATATTCATATAGCTCCAAAATCTTGTTACTGCGTTCATCATTGTCAATCGAAGATGAGGATGATCGACCTGCTTGTTGTTTGAGCTTAGAATTACCTTTTTGATTTTTCTTTCCTTTCATGTCATTGGCTTTATTTGCTGTTTTTGCATCATTTTCCTGCTGAACCTCGTCCTTTTCGGATGACATTTTCTCAATATTGATATTCATTTGCATTTGTGTGTATTTCAGCTCATTAAACGTAATATTAGTCAACATCATCGACTCAGATATTAGTATTCCTCCCATAGAGACATATGGCCCGGATTTTTTCCTTATCAACAGCTTTATAAAATCATCAAAATCTTTCCCACTTTTCTCCATTTGTCTTTGGATTTTATTTTGGAAAGTTTCAAGTTGCGAAGACATCTTGATCTTGGGACAAAAGAAGAAATCTTAAATTGATTAAATTGAGTCTCCCGCCAGTCACGAAGGTGTAATTGGAAATGATTCTGCGATGCAAAATTATGGAGGGGATCATGATACAATTAGGAAGGTAGATGCATCGGCGAATTGCTACAACAAAGCAACTTTTTTTGTAATGTAAACTGTCAAAATTTTCGCCGAATGGTCTCTTGTTGTCTCTTTTTATCGCTTGTGTTTGTCTTTAAAGTGATGACATGCTATCTCTTACTTACCCAATCATATGGTTGTTTTGATATTTTATGGCGAATTCCTAGTTTTTTGACGTTTTAGATTCGATCAGCTGGGCTGATGCATCTACCTTCCTAATTGTGCCATGGAGGGGATGAACAAAATTATAAATATTAAACAGGGTGATCACGAGGTATTTTATTTTGTAAACAACCGGGTGACCTGTATGCCCTTTTTATTGAAGAATGGCGGCGTACTTAAACCTTATTTACACTAAAGAATTATAATAGTACGTTTATATATAACTGGATGTAATAGGCCGTTTACATATAACCGGGTTAACCCAGTGGGTCTGGGTTTCAAATGTCATTTCCATTGTGTATACTTCAAATAAATCCTTATAAAGAAGGTTAACCCTGCAAAAAACTATAATCTAAACGCCGTATAACAAACCCACTGGATTTCAAATGCCAATTCCTTTGCGTATACGTCAAAAAAATCTTCATTAAGTATGTTAACCCTGCAAAAGGCTATAATATAAACATGGTCTAAGTCTAGCTTACATCTATTAAATGAATGTCGGTCAGGGTAGTCCCAATTTACATTAGGCGAGTTTACTTGCGGCAATTGTCAGTTTGATAGAGAGAGAGGTGAGGCATATGGTAACCCTTTGCCTCTCAACACCCTCTCTCACCAACAAACTGACAATTGCCGCAAGTAAACTCGCCTAATGTAAATTGGGACGTAATTTATGAAATAATTTCATGATCTTCTATATGTATGTATGTCCCGGTCTACATTAGAGTAATTTCACGAAAGATGCACACATTGAATTCTCATACAAAAACATAACAGCTTTTGACATTTTAAGTTTACATCAAAAAAATTTTTTGTAGCATTTAACCAAGGTATACTGTTGGGAGGACTTCCCATTTTCTATCTAGCAAGCTGTGAAATTATTTTTCATACAATTCTGTGGGAAGCGGTCACTTCGCGTCTTTTAATTCAATGTCGTCAAAAAAGTTACATTTTTGCAAAATGTCTGAATTTGCAAATTATAAAAAGACATTCAAAACTCAAATGGAGAAAACGGATAAAGAAGCTGAGGAGTTTTTCAAGGCATTGCTCAATGATAAAATTAATGTGTATTTAAATCTTGCAGTTGTCCACCTAGCAGAGACAATGATGGCCACTAATATTTTCCTGAGGAACTTAAAGTACACACATCTCGAGATGAAATATAAAATTAATCAAATGTCTTCAAATGGTCCAGATGATGTGGGACATGTAGAAGAAAACGATAACAAGAAATCAACAGAAAATGTTTCCGAACAACAAGTGGAAGGAGGAAACGAAAAAGGTGATACAAATAAAAACTCCAATTCATCATCGTCATCTACAAAACGATCCCAAATGATAATGGACTTGTGCAACATGACAGAATTACTCTCCTCTTTGTTGGCTCAATGGGAAAGGAAAATTGTGGAAATTATGAAACGTGGTCGAGATATTGCCGTCTTTAATCGAAGACAACGGACAATTATGGATGAATTCTTAAGATTGTGTACGTCTGTTTTGGGACATTTGTCGCAATAGGCAGCATTGAAAATATCTAAAATTTTTTTCTCAAGACAGTGGCATGGTAGAACAAGAAAAGGTAGCAGCAATACCCAGCTGACTGAACTGGGTTGTAGTGTTAGTGTCAAATTCCATTCGACATTTTATGTATTTATTTCTATGTTCGATGTATATTAGGGATATATATTTTTGAAGAACAAATTTATTCATCAGAAAAAAAACTATTTCCCATAAAGACGGCTTCATATCATTGACATGTAACCTCCTCCAGGTCCGAACGACATGCCGCACACTAAAACACCGCTTATAGAGGCGGTACAATATTTGTTAATATGTGTGGTATTTTCTTAAACTTGAAAAGAATGAAGCCCTAATAAACATGTGCTTTTTTGTTTTCAAAAGCAAATGATTGAAACATCTTCTCTTTTTTCAATGAATTACCAGCGACCCGAAACATTTTTGCAAGTATTCTACTTTCTGCGAGAAATTATGCATTTAGTGGAATGATATGGAAACATTCAAATTGAAAATCTAACGAGTTTTCATTCATGTTTTCCAAAATATTCAATCAAATGTGAAAAATTATTAGTTTTTTAAATTCCAATAATTTATAGACATTTCCTTGTTTTGTTTACATTTACGTTGACACTAAGGTTTACAAACAAAAACAAATTCCTTTGTGGTTGTTGTTCGAGTTGTATTTGTTGTAGTATTAACTTTACCTTGTATTTGTTCTACCATGAGACAGTGGCGAGGTATACATTGAATTTTTAGCTGGTTGATTTTTACTTCTGTGTTTATTCTTGTTTTGTGCTCTTGTTCTTTTAGGTTGTGAAATAACAATGAAAATGGAAAAATAAATTGATTAATTCTCTAACAATACGTTGTTGTTCTAGCAGCTCATGATCTTTAAGAAGACCTCATACTCTTCTTTAAGAAGACCTCATGATCCTCTTTAAGAAGACCTCAGGATCTTCTTTAAGAAGACCTCATGGTCTTCTCATAAAACACTAGGAACTCCTCTTATTGAAGACAATCAGGTCTTCGTATTTAATACAATAATGCCCTCTTATAGAAGACAATGATGTCTTCTTATGGAAGAGATATGAGATCTCATAAAAGACCATGTCTTTTCATAAAAGACCATGAAATCTTCTTTCCGATGACTGTGAGCTCTGCCTTTAGAGGACCATGAGGTCTGATGTGACTGAGGTCGTATTATAAAGTTTGTGAAGTATTTTTAGAGAGGACCATGCAATTTTCTTATAGAAGACAATGATTTCTTCTTTTACAATATCATGCGATTTACTTATAGTAGGCTATGAAGAATTTTTATGAAGGCCATGAGGTCTTCTTATAAAAGACCATGAAGTATTCTCATAAAACACCATATTGATATCTTATAGAAAAAACATCAGGAGCTCTTCTTAAGTAAGTCCATGTGAACATCTTCCTAAAGATT
Source organism: Musca autumnalis (assembly GCF_047663935.1). Classification (NCBI taxonomy): domain Eukaryota; kingdom Metazoa; phylum Arthropoda; class Insecta; order Diptera; family Muscidae; genus Musca; species Musca autumnalis. The sequence goes on from NW_027411977.1 coordinate 229,124,873, forward strand.
ATCACGAGGACTTCTTATAGCAAACCATGAGGCTTTCTTACAGCAGACCAGATGATCTTATCATTGGAAACAATTGTGTGTTCTTATAAGACGACGCTCTTATAGATGTTAGTCTCATAATTCTTCAAAAAATAATTTCCTTGTGGAAGCTCAAATATGAATTCTTCAGGAATGGAAAGACCTATTCATGCATATACAAAAGTTTTATGATTTCGAGAGTATTTATTTAAACGAGAATTTATTTTAATGATGAACAAAAGAAATACAATTCACGGTATTTTAAACAAAAGATAAATTCAATAGAAAAGGAATGAAAACAAAAGACAACATCGTAATTAATACTGATCCAATTAATAGTTTGATTTGCAATAACTTTGGGTATCAATAAATTAGAATATATTGACATTATGCAAAATATTAGCTGCTTTTTGTAAAAAATTTTGCAAATAGACCTTCTGCTGTTGGTGTTTCAATTCTCCAAAAACACTTTTTCCCTTTTGTATTATATCAAAGACTTGTTTCGAACATTGAATGGAAAAAGTTTTCGCAGTATATTGATATTGCTCCAACATCTTATTGCATTCATTTTCACTATTGGCGATCACTATTGCCTTTGCTTTCAGATTGTTAGGAAATTTCTTCGAATTCCTGGCTTTATTTTCTGATTTTGCTGCTTTTGAATCATTTCCCCCGCAATGGAAAATAATTTCAATTTGTGAGAATTTCAACAGATCAACCCAATTTTGGATTGTTGTCATCGTTCCAATTATTTCTTCTATTAGCATAGATACATGCGGTGCGGAATTATTCATTTCCAACAGCTTTATAAACTCTTCAAAATCTTTTTCACATTTCTCCATTTTTGCTGGAATATCTTTTTTTAAATATTTAAGTCGCGGAGTAAAGCAAGAAACGCTGACCCAGGGTTTTGTTACTTCAACATCTGCGATCCATTGTTTCACAGACTCTTCATATTTTTTACCATTTTCCTCCAATCGTGTTTGAATTTTTTGGAAATGTTCAAGTTGCGAAGACATGTTGATGTTGGAAACTAAAAAAGGGGGCTGAATCTTCTGCTGGTGTGATTGAAAATCCGCCGCAAATTATTGTGGAGTGTACTAAAAACTGTTTCAAATGACAGCGTGGCCACATTAACAAATTGTAAAAACAGGGTGACCAAGAAAAAGAGTAAACACTAATAAAGCATACAACATTTACACATCAGTTTCTTATTGGATCTGATGATTTTGTGATAGTTTATATGATCTGAAAGGTTTTGGTATAGGTTAGGTTTAAGGATGCACAGCAATATAATAGTATTGTGACTTCTTCACTCAGAGAGGCTGACTTCCTATTGTCAATTGCTTTGTGTTTTGTAAACATAGTTAAAATATCTCAGTTGCACACTCATGCAACAACAATGCAACTGTGAACATTGTTTACATTGACGATGTGGAATAGATGTTATTAGGGAAAACAAAACATTGTATATTACATATTTGTCATTTGTAAAGCAATTGACAATACGGAAGTCAGCCAGAACTTTGGTCCATTGCGTTCATCTTCTTATAACAAATTAAACCTTTTAAAGCCTACAAAGTTTTCCATGCAATTTTATTACAGAAGACCATAAGGTCTTCTTATGAAATGTCATTATGTCTTCTTATAGTATACCGCGAAGAGCATCAGATCATCTCATAGAAGGTTTCTTTTAATAGAACACCAAGAGGTCATCATGAGGCATTTCTTATCAAATACCATGAGGTCTTCTTACAAAACATTAAAAGGAGAATGGCCTGTATGAAATTTTTTATGGCGAAAACGACGTATGGCACACAAAGAATTAAGGCTAATTTACACTGAATCTTAGGAAGACTCTTACAGGAGAAATGCAGTTTTCTAATAAAAATCCATGTCATTTTTTATGAGAAGACCTTATGGTCATCAATAAAGACTTAAAAACTTATTTCAAGAGCAAGTGTAAATTAGCTTTAAGTCACTTTATGGCATAAAGTTTATGCCGGTGGTGCTCAAGATATTTTGTGAATTAGTCTCTCTGAGTGAGTCTTTCCTTTGCTAAACCACTACAACTGAGAATAAAGAGAACATATGTATGTTATTGTTGCAGTAACGTTAACGTACATATATAGTTGATCTTGGCTGCTTTATGCCATACGTCATTTTCACTTATAAACTATTTGTAAAGGCCACTCCGTTGTCCATCATGGTCTTCTATAAGACCTCATGATCATTCAAAATAACACTTCCAGGTCGGATTTTCACAAGACATCATAATGTTCTGTAAGAAGACATCATAATCATCTTCAAGGAGTCCTCATGATATTTTATAAGAATACCTACTGGAAAACTATGAAAAAGGGCTAATGATTCTTTACACTTCTCTAAGAAGACTCTCTTAACAATGACTTTCGATGATGAACACTTTTTCAATTTTAATTGTGTATTTATTATTACTCAAGTTTTGTTTTAGAAATCAAGTACAATTCAAGGATGTCGGACAATAAAAACAATTAAAAACTAAAACAATAAGTAATTCAAGTACATATTAAAACTAATTCAACCAGCTCTCCAATACTTCAATTTGTAACATTGACACTGCATCTCAACATCAATTTAATCTATATTCTCCAAAATATCACGAGCCTCTTCTAGAACAAGCAAAACATAGACTTGTTGTTGCAGGTCCAAGCCATCAATGCATCGGGCTTTTTGCATAATTTCCAAGACTTGTTTAGACCATTGATTGGACAAAGTCTCGTATAATTTCGAACGTTCGTTTAACTCAAAAATCATTTTGTGGTCTTTAATGACGGCCAAATATAGACCACTAACAGCTCTAACTGCCGGGCTGGAATTTTTCTTATTATTCGCCTTTACTTGTTTGCCAACAGCTTTCTTAACATTTGTCACATTGGGATTTTCTTCTTGCTGATCTGACTTTTCCGTTAAAGCTTCGAATTTCTTAATTTCGGCAGTCAATTGAAGCTGTGGGTGTTTGAAGTCTCCATGGATGATATTTGTGCTAACCACTAATGTCTCGGATATATGTATACCAGCGATGACAACATACGGTCCAGATTTCTTCCTCAATAAGGATTTAATAAAATCTTGAAAATCTTTTTCGATTTCCTCTATAAGAGCTTGAACTTTCTTTTCAAGTTCCAATACCATGATGAATGGATAATAAAAGATACCAAAGATAAATCGCGAAACTCGCCTACAAACTGAAAAGTTCAAACTGAAATGTTTCGGCAAATTGTAAATTGTTGTGGAGTGTACTAAAAAATGTTCAAAGAATAGAACGGCCACATTAGGTCTGTTCGATAACACAAAAGTTTGTACAAATTTGACATACCCTTTTGTATTACATATTGCGGCGGCGCCAGAAAGGAAAAAGGAACAAAAATACTGACAAAAGGAAATACGAAAACGCGTTGTAGACGTATCATGGCACAATCATACAGGTACCCGCATCAGCCCAGCTGATGTACTGCAAGCTGTCAAAAAAGTTGTTGTAATTGAAAACATAAAATTAAAAAACAAAAATTTAAACGAAAAATTGTGAATTTTTGATGGATTTTTGTAATAATTCGTTTATTAATATCTGCCTACAACATTTTGTTGAAAAACTGGCGTGAATCGCTTTATTTTTGGAAAACATTTTTGACATTTCACAGTACTGAACTGGTTTTTGTTGTAGTTGTTTGCTGATGCATCTACCTGGTAATTGTGCCATGAGACGTATTTAATTTTCTTACGCATCGTAATAGAGAGTAATGCTTGGTTTACATTTACGAAATCCACTCGATTTCAACTGTCAAATCCATAGGTTAAACGTCAAATGAAATCCAGATGAGATTTCATTTGACGTTTGAGCTATGGAATTGACAGTTGAAATCGAGTGGATTTCGTAAATGTAAACTTAGCATAACCCCCTGGTAAATAAATCTTGAAACCTACTGAACAGCTATGAAAAGTGGCTAATGATTCTTTAGACTTTTCTAAGACGTACAGCTGCGGAAAAAATAATAGCACCGTGGCCTATATTCGTATTTCTAGTCTATTTGCTCTACTATTACCTTATTGAATGAAGCGGTTCAGTGCATTTAGGAAAAGTGCACTCTGCGTAATTTTAAATTAAAGAAATGTCGAATCAATTACCCTACATTTTATAAAAGTTATAAGCAAAATGCCTAAAATACTAAATTTTTTGCCGGTAAAAATAATAGCACTATTTCTTAAATCAGGGTCTTTGATGAATGTATTGGTGTAAATATTGATTGATTTCATATAAAACGTTAATAAATGAATACTAGACATTCAAATATTAAATGTAATATAATTTATTAACAATAACAACATTAAATCGAGAACAAACTGTCCTAACATATGGCCTGTTCCCGTACTTTATAAAGTGGTAAAAATCATAAAAGTTGTAAAAGTCGTAAACGATTTTCATATAAATTTTGTGTACGGGAACGAAATATGTGTAAAAGTAGTAAAAATTGTAAAAACTTTTTAGTTCTGGAACAAAGCTATAGTTTTTTGAAGATATTTTCCAAAAATGTTGTGAAAAATACTAGACCATTTCTTTTGTTTATCGTATTTTAATCAAATCTATAATTCCAGATCATTTTCTGTTGGCCTATGTCATAAAAACTGAAAACGACACGCCATTACCTTAACTTAATAGCCCTTGAATCATTTCGCAGCTCACAATTTCTCGTATTTATCGACATTATCCTGGGTCTCATTGTCCTGAAATTTAATAAAAATCACGCTTTCTATTCCCTGTTGAATTATAGTTTCTATTTTGTGTGAATTTTACAACAATAGTTAGATCCAAAGATGTTTTATACTTCAGTTTCACATCCATACAAAAATGGGTGTGTGTAATCGGACTGATACACCAAATCCTCCAAGCCTGGATTTTTTTGAAAGTGAGAAATAAGTTACAACCAGAATTTATGGGTCTTCCGCCGTCGTTATGAGAACCAACTCTGAACTATAAAATAATTTTTACGCCCCATTCCCGAAGATATTATTTAGTTAATTCGTAGGCAGGATTACTTGACATTTTATAAAAGTTATTATTTTCGTTGTACCATGCAGTAAAGATAAGATTGGACGCTTTCATGGAACATACGGGTGCAAATATGTTCTATGGACTATTCCCTAAAATTGTCCACGCAAAACTTTATTTCCATGTCCTTATTGGAGCAAGATAGCTGATCTTAAATACATCTCCCCTCGCCTTTCCAAATAATAGTTTCAATTATTTTATTTTTTTGAGGGTTTTCAACATGTGCTTAAAGCTTTTTTTGTTGAATTTGGGGCCAAGGATATCCCTCATCGGATTAAAAAAGGATATGCTCACATTTAGTGTATAATTTCACTTCATAAACCATCCTTTTTTAAACATGCCTTATTTAAAAGGTGCCGTGGTTTGTTAGGCAAATCTTAACATTTTTGGTCAATTTTTTTCTGTTTAAATTTACTTTTTTAAAAAGTTTTATCAATAAAAGCTTGTAAAGAAAAAAGTTTTACTGATAAACCCTTCAAAACGCTAGTTAACTAATGAAAACTAAGATCGGTGCTATTATTTTTACCGCAGAATTTTCGAGTTACCTGAACTACTTATCTTATAAAATTACATCAGGTAGTAATATACAGGAAATGTTATTATCCTCAAAGAGTATACCCTCACTACGAAGTTTCAACGACGTGTCAACAAAATAATTTTAATAATATGAGAAATATAACAATATTATTGGAAATATGCATAGCGGTGCTATTATTTTTACCGGCACTGTATGTGGCTTAACAAGTATTTCGAATGATCAACATTTTTCTAATTAAAATTTTATTTTTATTATTCAAAATTTGTTTTAAATATTAGGAACAATTCAAGGATGTGGGACAAAAGAAACATAATAAAAATAATTAAAAACAAAAACAATAAGTAATTCAATTACATATTACAACCTATCTAATTAATAAATACATTAATTTGTAATGTCAACCGCATCTTAACATCACTTCAATCGTATTCCTCCATAATATCACGAGCATGTTCTAGAAATCGCAAAATATAGGCCTGTCGTTGCAAGCTTAAGCCATCAATGCATTGGGCTTTTTCCATCATTTCCAAGACTTGTTGAGACCATTGATTGGAAAAATTCTCATATAATTTCATATGTTCGTATAACTCAAAAATAGTTTTGTTGCCTTTAACTACAGCCAAATATACACCACTAACACCTCTCACTGCCCCATGATTATCATTTTCAGCGGTGGAATTTTTGTCATTCTTAACTGTTCCGCCACATTTGCTACATTTTGCAAACGGAACATTTGGGTTATTTTCATCTTGCTGAGCCGACTTTTTCGATGAAGCCAGCATTTTTATAATCTCAATCCCCAAGGCTGATGTTGGTGGCCACCATTCTCTCGGACAAATGTATACAAGCTATAACCACATACGGCCCTGATTTCTTTCTCAATTGTATTTTAACAGAATCACAAAAAGCTTTTAATACATTCTCTATATAAGCATCGACCATTTGTTTATTTTCAATTTCGGATGACATGCTGATGGGTAGCAATAAAAATAAGAAGATTGCGCGATACTCCTGCCAACTGAAAAGTTCAAACTGAAATGATCCGCAAATTATTGTGGAGTGTACTAAAAAGTATTCAAATGACGGCGTGGCCATATTAAACAATTTCGAAAACAGGGTGACAAGAAAAAAATATTAGTAACCCAGCGTTTATACATGCCAAGTGACAGTTTGAAAAATTCAATACATACACAATACGACTTGATCATTCATGGCCAAAAACACACATTTGCAGATTATACATTGCGCTTGTGTGAGTAGAAAAAATCCGATCGACCCATGGTGGAATAACAAGGTGTTACATCGATAACATTAATCGGGCCATTTACCACACCAAACGTCAACATTTGTTCGCAAATTTTGACGTTTGGTCTGGTAAATGGGTCGATCGATGTAACACTTCGTTATTCCATCATGGGTCGACCAATATTAGTATTACACTAACAAACACACGTTCTTCTCATCGACTGATTTCCAAAATGTAAACAACACGCCAACCTAATGACTATATGTTTTTTACGTGTATGTTGTCACTTTGGGTATACTAATATACAGAACAGCTGATGTCATACATGTGAAAAAGCAGATGGTCTGATGACGGCCTAAGTAGTAACAATAACAATAATGTTTTTAAAAACAAACATAATCAGCCCTATTCTGAACATTCCCATGGGAACTGTTTCCCATGGGAGCGAAATTTCCCATTCCCACGTTTTCCATATTCTAAACGACGTGGGAAGAGCAAACCATGGGAGCTGAAATTTCGAAATTCGAAATTAGTTACACCAAATTATTATAGCATACTTTTGGGAGCTGTAATTTTGTTTTTTAATATAAAATGCCTATTTGCATTGAATTCGAGATTTTTGAATTAGATTAGCAAAAGCACAACTCACTTAATTCAACAACCGTGCATTGATTTATGGATTTTTAAGTGAATGGAGTCAGCGATGTGTGATGTTCTAATAAGCACATTTTCTTCAGAATGTGCGAATTGGTGTAAGCATTTTTTTAATTAGTAGGCAAAAATAATTTTTGTGTATAAAGTAATCGGAACTTTTTAAGTTTGTAACGAATTTAAAAATTGTATGTTGATACGGAGTAATTTTAGTTAGGTGTTTAACGAGTATATCGCTAGTTTTACTTATTCCTAATGATCGCTAGAACTCGTATTTTGCATATTAAAAAAAAAAATCAAAAAGATAAATATACAAACAAAAATAAATTCGGATATTTTTCTCAATTATTACATATTTTTGCGTGTTATTACATATCGTCACCATAAATTTCCGAAGAGGTATCTCAAAAAAAAAAAAATAAATAAATAAATAAAACTAAAACACGTGCCCTTGAAAAATTTCAAGCTTCTACGTTCAAAAATAACGATCCTATTCAAGAAAAGGCATTTCGGAAAATGGAGTAGCATTGCAATAATTTGGCATATATGTATGTACGTTTGTGTGATCGTTGTCGTGTCGTTGAGGAGACTAACACGTTTTCAATAGAACGTTAGTCGTCTGATTTAAAAAACCCGAAGGTTATATTACGGAAATGAATAAAAGTTGTAAAGATTGTATATATTATGGTTATTTTCCAATATATTTTAATAATTATTGCCAAAAATTCTTTTGAAATTGATTTGTTTTTTTACTTGCTGTGCTGCGTTAACAGAATCAACCATGACTCTTTTTCTCGTATTTCAATACATATGGTCTGTTCCAGAACTGCAAAAATCTACTAATTTGTACTACTTTTTTTTCGATAACATAAAGGAAAATTTTTTATTGGTGTTAGATTCTTGCAGGTTTTTGTCATATAAGAATATGAAAAATCCGAAGTCTACTAATTACATTTTACAGTACATTTTGTATGCTTTTGTTAAGCAAACACATGGCGATTATAAATATTTGCAATAATTTTGTCGTGTAGATGTCTTAAAATATGAAATTTCATAAAAATATGAAATTTCTTGAAATTTTTTTTTTTTTTCAAACTCCCACACTGTTTGCTGGGGAGATTTTTCCCACAAAAAGACACAAAATTCTCCCACAATTCAAGATAGAGAATGTATACTTTTTTCCCATGGGAACAAATTCCCAATTCGAACTTCATTCAGAATGAGGGGAGATGGGAAATGGGAAAAAAACTCCCACAAAATTTTGTTCAGAATACAAAAATGTGGGAATGGGAAAAAATTCCCAACTCCCATGCGTTCAGAATAGGGCTGAATAATAGTAAGGTCTCAGTGAGGTGTTTTAGAAGACCATGAAGTCTTCTTATGGAAGACAGTGTGGTCTTTTAATAGAAGACTGTGAGGTATTCTTTAAGAAAGCTATGTGGTTTTCTCTTAGAATAACATTTGGTCTTCTTCGAAGTAGTATAAGAAGTCCATGAGGTCTTCTAATGGAAGACAGTGTGGTCTTCTTATAGAAATCCATGCGGCCTTCTTATTAAAGGCAGTGAGGTCTTAAAAGAAAACCATGAAGTCTTGAAGACAATGAGGTTTTTTAGCAGACAATGATCTGCAGATCTTTTAATAGGAGACCTAGATGACTTCTTCGGACCATTGGGTTTTCATATCAATCAAAGGCAATAGGGTCTTATCACAGAACAACAAGAGCTCTTTTTATAGAAAAAATAAGGTCTTATTACACAACAAATGAGGTCTTCTCACAAAACGCATTACAATGTTCAGATGGAGTGGCCTGTATGAATATTTTAAAGCTAATTTATACTGAATCTTAAAATTTAAGACATAAAATACTTTTACAGGAGACACAAAGTTTTCTAATGAAAGTCCAAGTCCATGACATTTTTTATGAGATTATATGGTCTTCAATAAAGACTTAACAAGTTATTTCAAGAGCAAGTGTAAATTGGATTTAAGTCACTGTATGTCATATGTCGTTTTCGCCTATAAACTATTGATCTGTTCTAGAACTGCAAAAATCTACAGTGTAGATTCTATACACTACTATTTTTTCCCGATTACATATAGGAAAAATTTTTATAGTAGTAACAATTTGTAGATTCTTGCAGGTTCTGGAACATATTGGAATATATTATTTGTTCAGGGCATTCTGTGGTTTCACGATCATGGTTAGACCTCATACTCTTTCAAAATAAGACTTCATGGTCATGGCATCATGATAAGGGGACCATCTTTTGTAAGAAGACCCACTTAACAACTATGAAAAAGGCCTTATGATTCCTTAGACTTCCCTAAGACGTACCTTAACAAGGACTTTCAATGACCAACACTTAATTTGAATTCTATTTTTATTCAAGTTTTGTTTTAGAAATCAAGTACAATTCAAGCATATCGGACAAAATAAAAATAAAAAACAATTAAAAATAAAAATAAAAAACAATTAAAAACAAAAATAAATAAATAATTCAATACATATTACAACTAATTCAACCCGCTTTCCATTACTTTAATTTGTAACGTTGACTGCATCCTAACATCGATTTAATCTATATCCTCCAAAATATCACGAGCCTTTTCTAGAACATACAAAACGTAGGCTTGTTGTTGCAGGTTCAAGCCATCAATGCAACGGGATTTTTGTATCATTTCCAATACTTGTTTAGACCATTGATTGGACAAAGTCTCGTATGATTTCGTACGTTCGTTTAACTCAAAAATCATTCTGTTGTCTTTAATTACGGTCAAATATAGACCACTAACAGCTCTAACTGCCGCGGTGGAATTTTTCTTATTCTTCGCTTTTACTTTTTTGCCAACACCTCTCTTAACATTTGTCACATTGGGATTTTCTTCGGACTTTTCTTTTGAAGCTTCGAATATTTTAATTTCTGCAGTCAATTTAAGCTCTGGGTCTTTGAAGTCTCCATGGATGATATTTGTGCTAAAAAATAATGTCTCGGTTATATGTATACCAGCAATGACAACATACGGTCCAGATTTCTTCCTCAATAAGGATTTAATAAAATCTTGAATATCTTGTGCGTTTTTCTCTATAAGAGCTTGAATTTTCTTTTTATAGCTTTCATGTTCCGATTCCATGATGAATGGGTTACCAATACCAAACAGAAATTGAAACTCCGCCTGCCAGCTGAAAAGTTTAAACTGAAATGAATCCGCAAATTACGGAGTGTACTAAAAAAAAAATTCAAAGAACAGAGTGGCCACATTAACAAATTGTATAAACAGGGTGACAAAGAAAATAATATTAATAAAGCATACTACATTTTGCACATTAGAGCTTCGTTCCAGTACTTTCTTTAATGATAAAAGTGTCAAAAGAGCAATCTGTTGAAAATGAGTCCAACACACACATTTTTGCAAAATGTACGGGAACGGAAAAATGGCAAAAACGCCATAAAAACTGGAACAAATGTCAAAGTCGGCGTGTCAGCCAATCAAAAGCAGGCAAACATGTTGCACATTTTTGCTCGCTCAAATTTGTCGTGTAAAAAGTTTCTAAAGAGAGAGCCATTCAGCGCCATTTTTGTTCAAAGAGAAGTAAACATTTTGCAACTTTTTTGGTGTACAGAAGTGAAGGAGATCCTCCATCTCCGCTCTCTCCAAATGCTGTGATAATTTCAATGAGTGGCTTTTGGAGTAAGGGGATTATAGCTTTCTTCCAGAACAAAATGTTTTTACACATTTAAAGCATTTTGCACATTTTTCCCCGAAATGCCTTCCCGTACAACAGCAACTTTTTACACTACAAATTTGAGCGAGCAAAAATGTGCAACATGTTTGCCGGCTTCTGATTGGCTGACACGCCGACTTTGACATTTGTTCCAGTTTTTTTGACTTTTCTGTCATTTTTCCGTTCCCATACATTTTGGAAAAATGTGTGCGTTTAACTCAATTTTGACAGTTCTCTCTTTTGCACATTTTACCATTAAAAAAGTACTGGAACGGAGCTTATATTGATAAATTAATATCTAGCGAAGTCCTACACACATCAATCTCTGTGCGACGATCGTTTTGTTAGAGGTAGTTTACACTATCTATCAATGTCATATGACACGAAATAAAAACATTCCATATCTACCCACGCAATGTGGAGACGTAATTTTATTACATTTTTGCTGGTGTTAACGCACAAAGTAAATGGCGTAAGGAAAATCCCCAATATTGCACATATTAGCGACTATATAATGAAGGAAAATTTCATGTCATATGAAATTTACATATAGTGTAAACTACCCCTTAACTGGATAGGTTAACATCATCAGAAATATGAGATGTTGTTGTTATTTTGCAAATTTGCCTATATGAATTTTAAATTCAAGCTTTTTATTTCCAAAGGCATGTCATTTGTCCCCCTTTCTTTCTAGAAGTAAATTTTTCAATATTACATCATATTACAATAGATGGCTTTTTTCCATCGTACATTGTAGTATGTCTTTCATATCGAAAAATTTCATTTTATTTAGCTGATTACCTAATTACCGAAATAATAAGCGTTTTAATTTTACCGATATTTATTTATTTATATAGAATTCAAAAAAAACAAATCCAAACTTGAAAAATGATTTACAGAATTCCACTATTATGGGTACTTTACACGGTATGTATTTTACATATGAGTTGTCACTTCTCCAATACACAATGCATATGCAAAGTGACAACTCATATGTAAAAAACATATCGTGTAAAGTACCCATTATTTGTCTTTGAAAAAGAAACCAATGTGTAAATATTGCGTGCTTTATAAATATTTTCTCTATGTCATCCTGTTTTCACAATTGGTTAATGTGGCCACCTTGTTCTTTGAAAAGTTTTTTAGTACACTCCACAATAATTTGCGGAATCATTTCAGTTTGAACTTTTCGCAGGCAGAGTTTCGATTTCTATTCGGTATCGTTCCTTACCCATTCGTCATGGCATCGGAACTTGAAAACTATAGAAAGGACATTCAAACTTATACAGAGGAAAATGAAAAAGATTTTCAAGATTTCATTAAAACCCTATTGAGGAAGAAAGTTGGGCCGTATATGGTCTTAGCTGATATACATGTAACCGAGACAATGGTGACAACAAATATCATCCTTGGGGATTTCAAACACCTACCACTTAAATTGATTGCAGAACATAGAGAATTCGGAGCTTCAAGAGAAACTGTTGAGAAAGCTGTAGGCAAAAAAGAAAAGGCGAAGAGTAAGAAAAAAGTGAGAGCTGTTAGCGGTGTATATTTGGCCGTACTTATAGACAACAAAATGATTTTTGAGTTATACGAACGTAAGAAATTATTTGGGACTTGGTCCAATCAACGGTCTAACCAACAAGTCTTGGAAATGATGGAAAAAGTCCGTTGCATTAATGGCATAGACCTGCCACAACAAGCAGATATTTTACATTTTCTAGAACATGCCGGTGAAATTTTGGAGAAAATGGAGTAAAGTGATGTTAAGATGCCGTCAACGTTACAAATTGAAGTATTGGAGAGCTGGTTGAATTAGTTGTAATACATACTTACTTATTTCGGGCAATCGTGAATATTTCCCTCGGAATTTTCCGTACGGAAAAAAATTTAAAAAAATGAAAATCTTTAAAATCAATGCCTTAGAACGATGCAAAACTACAAGAATCACATAATTAGGGAACAATTTTGTCGAATTTAAATATGGAAATAAAAAAATGTGAAATTGTGGAAAGGAGAATTTTTATTCATGATTGCCCTGATTGTTTTTGTTTTTAATTGTTTCTTCTGTCCGATATCCTTGAATTGATCTTAATTTCTAAAGCAAAACTTGAATAATAAAATTACAATTAAAATTAGCAAAGTGTTGATCATTGAAAGTCCTTAAGCTGTGTCTTCTTAGAGAAGTCTAAAGAATCATTAGCCCTTTTTCATAGTATTTCAATAGGTATTCTTGAAGATGATTATGATGTCTTCTTATAAAACATTATGATGTCTTGTGGAAATTCGACCTGGAAGTTTATTTTGAATGATCATGAGATCTTATAGAAGACCATGATGGACCACGGAGTGGCCTTTACAAATAGTTTATAAGTGAAAACGACGTATGGCATAAAGTGGCCTAAAGCTAATTTACACTTGCTCTTGAAATAAGTTTTTAAGTCTTTATTGATGACCATAAGGTCTTCTCATAAAAAATGACATGGATTTTTATTAGAAAACGGTATTTCTCCTGTAAGAGTCTTTCTTTCATACGTCGTTTTCGCCATACAAATTTTCATACAGGCCATTCTCCTTTTAATGTGTTTAAGACCTCATGGTCTTTGATAAGAAATGCTAATTGTCTTCAATGTGAAGGCCTCATTATGACCTCTTGGTGTTCTATGAAAAGACCTCATGGCCTTCTATGAGATGATCTCATGCTTTTCACGGTAAGACATAATGACATTTCATAAGAAGACCTTATGGTCTTCTGTAATAAAATTGCATGGAAAACTTCGTAGGCTTTAAAAAGGTTTAATTTTTTTATAAGAAGATGAACGCAATGGACCAAAGTTCTGGCTGACTTCCGTATTGTCAATTGCTTTACAAACGACAAATAATATACAATGTTTTCTGTTTCTTATCGTCAAAAACAGGTATTTTTGACGCAGGTAAAAAGCAAACAATTATCACTTTGTTTTCTGATAAAAAATATATAATTTAAATCATGGTATAAGTAAAGAGGTAGATTTAAATGAAAAAAATCTATAGAACCCTTGTTTTTCCTGAATTCCTAAAACTTCAAAATTAAGCAACAAGTGGTTTGTTTACAACACCAATTTTGAGCATTTTATAAAAATCGCGAAAAATGAATGAAGGACCAATGTTTCTCCGCATAATCAAGTTGTGGAGATGATAAAATGTTTGTTTCAATGATAACCTGACGAATTATTTCCATACAAATGTTCCAAAAATAATTTTAAAAATCATTGAATTCGATTGTTTGTAAAATTGTTTGACATATTATTCAAACACCACACACACATACACAGTTTGTGTATCATGGTACAAATACACAGGTAGCCGCATCGGCAATAGTTGGCAACATAAGATGTCAAAATTTGACATCAATTCAATGCAATTGACACATTATGTTACCATCAGCTGGCATGATAATGCTACCTGTATTATTGTACCATGTTGTGTATATTGTTTTGAAGTTTTAGGAATACTCGAATGAAAAAATTTAAATTGACATAAAGCTTTGGCTAACCTTTCTTATTAAACCATGATTTAAATGGATGATTCGCGAAGGTAACTAGGCGTTTATACCAGACAGTTTGTCTTCAAATACAACTCTGATTTACTAACACATACATACATTTGTCGTTTGTCTCCCAGCTGTCCATTATTTTTTCACAGACAGTAAGGAAGACAAATTTTTGGCATTTTTGTAAAAATAAGTGAGATAATAATTGAAATGTGTTGAAAAAGAAAGAACATGAACAAAACCAAAATAGGCGAATGGAAAACAAAAAGATGTCGATGATTTTCATTCAATATGTTACAACTGTTTTTGCAGTTGTCGGGACGCCTACGTCACACAGGCAAGGTGTGGGATTTTGACAATCAATACATGAAATCAACTGTCCTGTTATTTGTAAACGCAGGGTAAGTATATATAAACAATAAATAATAGCATTTATGTACCAAAATTTAAAAAATGTTCAAACGACATTTATGCGGCCGCGTTCTTCAGTTTCATGGTACAAATACACAGGTAGCCGCATCGGCAATTGTTGGTAACATAAGGTGTCAAAATTTGACATCAACTCAATGCAGTTGACACATTATGTTACCATCAGCTGGCACGATAATGCTACCTGTATCATTGTACCATGTTCAGTTTGTTTTCCCTAATAACATCTGTCAGCTGTTCCACATTGTCAATAAGTCTGTCTGGTTACTTTCCCAGCAAGAATTGTCCAGCAAGAACTTTCTCAGAGAGTAAGGGGTTTTTATTCTCTTTTGCTAGAAAATTGTAAAAAGTAAACAGACACCTTCCCAGCAAAAGCCAGCAAGCAATCAGCTGACTTGCCAAAACAGAACAATTTGTCCGCCAACAAAGGAAGCAAACACGTTGTATTTTATTAAAAATAAAAAAGAAAATGAAACAAAAAAGTATTTTTCCACTTTACAAATTTGTTCTCCATAAAAAAATACAATTAGACAATGTTATTTCCACAATAAAATTGTTTTTAATGTTCACAATCATAAATCAACAAAAAACTAAAAACGGCTGATTGATTGTTTTCAGGAAGAAGAAGAGCTTGCAAGTGCTTGCTAGAAGAAATTTGTCCAGCAAGAATTTGCAAGCTCTCAGTGAAAGAACTGTCAAAATGTCTCTCTCGAATCGCTCTCTTTTGCTGGTTTTTTGTGTTAACAGACGACTTCCAGCAACAATTGGTACAAATTGTTACAAATTTTAGGGTAACCAGACACAGCTAATATAAACAATGTTCACAGTTGCATTGTTGTTGTATGAGTGTGAAACTGAGATATTTTAACTAAGTTTACAAAACACAAAGCAATTGACAATAAGGAAGTCAAACTCTCTGAGTGAAGAAGTCACTATACTATTATATTGCTGTGCATCCTTAAACCTAACCTATACCAAACCTGTCAGATAATTTTATAAACTATCACAAAATCATCAGATCCAATAAGAATCTGATGTGTAAATGTTGTATGCTTTATTAGTGTTTACTTTTTTTCTTGGTCACCCTGTTTTTACAATTTGTTAATGTGGCCACGCTGTCATTTGAAACAGTTTTTAGAACACTCCATAATAAATTGCGGCGGATTTGCAGATTCATTTTCAATCACACCTGCAGAAGATTCAATTCAGCCCCCTTTTTTAGTTTCCAACATCAACATGTCTTCGCAACTTGAACATTTCCAAAAAATTCAAACACGATTGGAGGAAAATGGTAAAAAATATGAAGAGTCTGTGAAACAATGGATCGCAGATGTTGAAGTATCAAAACCCTGGGTCAGCGTTTCTTGCTTTACTCCGCGACTTAAATATTTAAAAAAAGATATTCCAGCAAAAATGGAGAAATGTGAAAAAGATTTTGAAGAGTTTATAAAGCTGTTGGAAATGAATAATTCCGGACCGCATGTATCTCTGCTAATAGAAGAAATAATTGGAACGATGACAACAATCCAAAATTGGGTTGATCTGTTGAAATTCTCACAAATCGAAATTATTTTCCATTGCGGGGGAAATGATTTAAAAGCTGCAAAATCAGAAAATAAAGCCAGTGACATGAAAGGAAAGAAAACTCAGCAGAGGAACTCGAAGAAATTGCCTAACAATCTGAAAGCAAAGGCAATAGTGATCGCCAATAGTGAAAATGAATGCAATAAGATGTTGGAGCAATATCAATATACTGCGAAAACTTTATCCATTCAATGTTCGAAACAAGTCTTTGATATAATACAAAAGGGAAAAAGTGTTTTTGGAGAATTGAAACACCAACAGCAGAAGGTCTATATGCAAAATTTTTTACAACAAGCCGCTTAGCATAATGTCAATATATTCTAATTTATTGATACCCAAAGTTATTGCAAATCAAACTATTAATTGGATCAGTATTAAATGCGATGTTGTCTTTTGTTACAATTTTTTTTTTATTTCTATTTTATTGATTTTTTTTATTCCTATTCTATTGAATTTATTTCTAAAATTTATATTTAAAATACCTTGAATTGCTTTTCTTGTGTTCATCATTAAAATAAATTCTCGTTTAAATAAATACTCTCGAAATCAACTTTTGTATATGCATGAAGAGGTCTTTCCATTCCTGAAGAATTCATATTTGGGCTTACATAAGGAAATTATTTTTTGAAGAATTATGAGACTAACATCTATAAGAGCGTCGTCTTATAAGAACACACAATTGTTTCCAATGATAAGATCATCTGGTCTTCTGTAAGAAAGCCTCATGGTTTGATATAAGAAGTCATCGTGATAATCTTTAGGAAGATGTTCATATGGACTTACGTAAGTAGAGCTCATGGTTTGCTATAAGAAGAGCTCCTGATGTTTTTTTCTATAAGATATCAATTTGGTGTTTTATGAGAATACTTCATGGTTCTTTTATAAGAAGAACTCATGACCTTCATAAAAATCCTTCATAGCCTTCTATAAGTAAATCGCATGATATTGTAAAAGAAGAAATCATTGTCTTCTATAAGAAAATTGCATGGTCCTCTCTAAAAATACTTCACAAACTTTATAATATGACCTCAGTCACATCAGACCTCATAGTCCTCTAAAGGCAGAGCTCACAGTCATCGGAAAGAAGATTTCATGGTCTTTTATGAGATCTCATATCTCTTCCATAAGAAGACATCATTGTCTTCTATAAGAGGACATTATTGTATTAAATACGAAGACCTGATTGTCTTCAATAAGAGGAGTTCCTAGGGTTTTATGAGAATGTCATGAGTTCTTCTTAAATAAAAATCATGAGTTCTTCTTACAGAAGACCTTGAAATCATTTTATAGAAGACCATATGTCCTCTTCCTTTAGAAAAAATAGGATCTTCTTTACGTTCTTACGTTTTCTCATAGAAGACCATATTGTCAACTCCTATAAGACCATAAGTCTACGCATAAAAGACCACCAGGTCTTCTTATAGAAGACCATGAAGTCTTCTCATAGACCACAAGGTCTTCTTATAGAAGAACATGAGGTCTGCAGATAGAAGAAGACAACGAGGACTTCCGATGAGAACCACAAGTATTGTTCAATGCCATTACAGCGGGTTCTTTCGTACCGGATTGACCTGAAATCATAGTGTTTCCAACCCAACATCAAACTTATGCTTCTACGTATGTTCTATGCTGCTACAACAACAACGAATTGTTAGAGAATACCAACTGGCCTTTTACATAAAATGTCAACATGTCTTCTTATAGAAGAGCAAGACTTCTTCTTTAAGAAAACCAATCCCATATGAATTAAACAAACAAATGCACGAAAACTTTATTATAAATTAATCAATTTATTTTTCCATTTTCATTGTTATAACACAACGTAAAAGAGCAAGAGCACAGACAAGAATAAACACAGAAGCAAAAATCAACCAGCCAAAAATTCAAAGTATAGCTCGCCACTGTCTTGAGAAAAAAAATTTAAATATTTTCAATGCTGCCTATTGCGACAAATGTCCCAAAACAGACGTACACAATCTTAAAAATTCGTCCATAATTGTTCGTTGTCTTCGATTAAAGACGGCAATATCTCGACCACGTCTCATAATTTCCACAATTTTCTTTTCCCATTGAGCCATCAATGAAGTGAGTAATTCTGTCATATTGCACAAGTCCATTACCATTTGGGATCGTTTTGTAGATGACGATGATGAATTGGGGTTTTTCTTTTTATCAACTTTCTCGTCTCCTCCTTTCACTTGTTGTTCAGAAACATTTTCTGTTGATTTCTTGTTATCTTTTTCTTCCACATCTCCCACATCATTCGGACCATTTGAAGACATTTGATTAATTTTATATTTCATCTCGAGATGTGTGTACTTTAAGTTCCTCAGGAAAATATTAGTGGCCATCATTGTCTCAGCTAGGTGAACAACTGCGAGATTTACATACACATCAATTTTATCACTGAACAATGCCTTGAAAAACTCCTCAGCTTCTTTATCCGTTTTCTCCATTTGAGTTTTGAATGTCTTTTTTAAATTTGCGAATTCAGACATTTTGCAAAAATGTAACTTTTTTGATGACGATGAATTAAAAGACACGAAGTTACCGCTCTAACAGAATTGTATGAAAAAAAATTCACAGCTTGCTAGAAAGAAAATGGGAAGTCCTTCCAACAGTAACCAAGGTAGATGCATTGGCCAAATGCTGCAATAAAATCTTTTGATGTAAACTTAAAATGACAAAAGCTGTTATGTTTTTGCATGAGAATTCAATAATATATGCATCTTTCGTGAAATTACTCTAATGTGGACCAGGACATACATATAGAAGACCATGAAATTATTTCATAAATTACCCTGACCGACATTCATTTAATAGATGTTAGCTAGACTTAGACCATGTTTATATTATAGCCTTTTGCAGGGTTAACCTACTTAATGAAGATTTATTTGACGTATACGCAAAGGAATTGACATTTGAAATCCAGTGGGTTTGTTACATCAGGTTATATATAAACGTACTATTATAATTCTTTAGTGTAAATAAGGTTTAAGTACGCCGCCATTCGTCAATAAAAAGTGCATACAGGTCACCCGGTTGTTTACAAAATAAAATGCTTCGTGATCACCCTGTTTAATATTTATAATTTTGTTCATCCCCTCCATAATTTTGCATCGCAGAATCATTTCTAGGGATACGCAGTGGAATGCAATAATCGGTTTTTCGATTATACGGTTTTCGTGAAAAACTTAAAACTCGATTTTCGGTTAGTCGATTATTTGAGAGTGTACTGAAAGTCGACTTTCGATTATTCGTTAATCGCCGAAAACCGATTATAATCGAATATAATCGACCATTTTCGTTGATTCGATCCGTGATGTATACATGTATAAAACAGTACCGTCGATTACGCGGTTTTAGCACACCCAATAGTCAAGTACGACTAATAGTCGACCACGAATAATTGTCAACTACGAATAATAATAGATTACGACTAATGGTCGACTACGAATAATAGTTGACTCCGTCTTTCGAAAGTCGATTAAGAATAATCGATTATCCGGTTTTCGCAAAGTCAATAGTCGACTACGACTTTTTCGGCTAATAATCGATTAATCGATTAACCGAAATCGATTTTATCTATCCCTAATCATTTCCAATTACAACTTCGTGACTGGCGGGAGACTCAATTTAACATTTGTTCTTTTGTACCAAGATCAAGATGTCTTCACAACTTGAAACTTTCCAAAATAAAATTCAAAGACAAATGGAGAAAAGTGGAAAAGATTTTGATGATTTTATAAAGCTGTTGATAAGGAAAAAAACCGGACCGTACGTGTCTATGGGAGGAATACTAATATCTGAGTCGATGATGTTGACTAATATTACGTTTTATGAGTTGAAATACACACAAATGCAAATGAATATCAATATTGAGAAAATGTCATCATCCGAAAAGGACGAGGGTCAGCAGGAAAATGATTCAAGAGCAGCAAATAAAGTCAAGGACATGAAAGGAAAGAAAAATCAAAAAGGAAATTCTAAGCCCAAACAACGACCTCTTGGCCTCCTATAAGAATACTTCATAGTCTTCTATAAGAAATGGGCCGATTCCGTACAGCGAGTCGTGTCGCGTTGCCAGTTGCAATTTTTCCATTACGTATGGCAAAAGTCGCACGACGACGTCAAATTCTGTCGCCGTAATGTTCATTTTCCGGCGACAACAAATTAGCTGTCGCCGTTCATTTTTACTAACGAATAAAAATAAAATAAAAATTATTTTCTATCGCTGTACGTAGTGCATTTTTTAAATTTTGTCACAGAGACGATAGACGACGCGACATGACTCGCCTCGCTGTACAGAATCGGCCCAAAAGTCTCACGATATTCTCTAAGAAGATGAACGCAATGCAAGAAAGGTCACGTGAAACAGTCACTATACTATAAGACAATTATCAGATTTTTTGATATTTTATAAGATGATATGTTTAGGATAGGTTAGGTTAAAGAATGGTCCATTGTGTTCATTCTGGATGGATTTATCTGATAAATTTCTGGCACCTTATAAAAGAAACACCTGTTATAAAAGGCTACGAATTTTTCTTATTGAAGACCGTAAGGTCTTCTTATGGAAGGTCATTAGGTCTTTTTATAAAATATCGTGAGGTTTTCCTATAGAAAAGCATGAGATCTTCTCATTGAAGGCCATGAGGTCTTCTTCTAAAATACAATGAGGTCTTCTAATAGAACACCAAGAGGGTCATCATTAGCAGGCCTTGAGTTAGAGAATCGAACTAGAGTAATGGGATTCTCTAACGGATTTCCACAGGAAGACATCATAATGTTCTTTAAGAAGACATCATAATCATCTTTAAGGAGCCCTCATGATCTTTTATAAAAAGACCTATAAAAAAGGGCTAATAATTCATTAGACTTCTTTCTCTAAGAAGACTTTTCTAATTTTAATTGTATTTTTATTATTCATGTTTTGTTTTACAAAAATTAAGAACAATTCAAGGATATCGAATAAAAGAAACATAAAAAAACAATTAAAAACAAAAACAGTAATTAATTCAAGTACATAATACAACTAATTCAACCAGCTCTCCAATGCTGTAACGTTGTTGTCTCCATTATCTTAAAAATATCACGTGTACTTTCTAGAAAATCCAAAATATTGGCTTGTTGTTGCAGGTTTAAGCCAACTATGCATTGGGCTTTTTCCATCATTTCCAAGATTTGTTGGGACCATTGATTTGACAAAATCTCGTATAATTTTGTACGTTCGTGTAACTCAAAGATAATTTTGTTGCCTTTAACTACAGCCAAATATACACCACTAATACCGCTAACACCTGTCACTGGGGAAATATTTTCTTCCACTTGCCGATCTGACTTTCCTTCGCCTTTCATTTTAAGCAGTGGGTATTTCAAGTCTCCAAGCATGATATGTGTGTCCACCATTGTCTCGGTTACATGTATACAACCTAGGACGACATACGGTCCAGATTTCTTTCTCAATAGGGTTCTAATAAAATCTTGAAAATCTTTATCGCGTTCCTCTAAAATATTTTGAATTTCCTCTTTATTGCCTATATGTTCCGATGACATGATGTATAGTTACACTTCCGTTACACATGCCAGTGAATTGGTGCCAATTGAGTACATGTATTATACTCGAAAATGCCGAAAAAGTGTTAGACTGGCATGCAGTTTTCTTGCGTGTTTACACATGCCAGTGCAAGTTCAATTTCAAAATTATTTTAAGCCGCATTAACACAGAAAAGTGCATTATATTTCAGATTTACAACACAATTCACAACATATTTTATTACTTTTTATTTTATTTCGTTTTAAAAAGATTGTTTTCAATCATAAACATAATGAATCTGGTATTGCCGCCTTTTCAATATTGTATAATCCCAGAGGGGAAATTATTTATCAACCTATATTTGCATGAAAAACATCAAAATTATGTCTTTACTAACCACTAATATATTGCAGCTGCCAAGACGTATTATTTGTCTTTTCTAATCTTTTTGAAAATATGCATTAAATCTTTGCATTCTTAAAAGAAACAAAAATGTACATGGATTAAAAAATAGTCTCGGCAACTCTTTTTTCATTCTCGACATATCACTGGCAGCCAGCTCAAAATTTTGCTGGCATGAAAAATCTAGTGCCAGTGGAGTCGACAATTCAAAAAATGTAATTGTGGTAGTAAAATATTGTGTATGTATCCCCCCGTTTACACATGCAAGTGGCAGTTCGAAAAATACCAATACACTCACACATATTCACTGCCACACCAACTAACAAACTCACTGCCGACAAAATTTCCTTGTCAGTAAACAATGTAAGTGCTTTGAAAGTAACTTCAATTTTTTTCCGAACGTTTACACATGCAAGTGTCAGTTCGAAAAAATTGAAGTTTCGACTATAATATGTATACACAACTGTCTGCAAGTTACTTGCATGTGTAATCCTTTGGTATTGAATTTTTCGAACTGTCACTGGCATGTGTAAAGCGCCCCATACACTATCAAATTTTGATGTCAACATTTGTAGTAGTATGTGTAAATTTTTAAAAATTTGAGAATGTGTGTGTGAATTTTATGGATTGAAGAAAATCAAAATAGTTTTGATTTTCAAAATGAAACCCAATCAATCCGATGAATATGGTTTATTTTGAAAATTTCCAAAAAGCAATTTTGGAAAACAAAACATTGTGTTTGTGAAGAAATAAAAAAAAATTAAGTTCATTCATTTTTTGGGGAAAATTTGAAGTTTTCCGTTGCAGATTGAATACTGATTGAATGCTTTGCCATACACTTATCAAACACACACGTACAGAAGGAGTTCATCGGCTTGGCAATCAAATTTGATAGTGTATGCTATGCTTAAAGGTTGGTTTAGGAAAGGATTTGAAATTGAGAAACTCTGCCGGCCAACTAAGTTCAAACTGAAATGATTCCGCAAATTACTGTGGAGTGTACTAAACAAATTCAAAGAACAGTGTGGCCACATTGACAATGTATACATAGCAGGGTGACTAAGAAAAAATATTAATAAAACATACAACATTTACACATTGGTTTCTTTTTCGAAGACGAATAATAGTGGAATTCTATAAGGCTGACTTCCGTATCGTCATTTGCTTTTTGTTGTTTAAACTTCGTCAAACTATTTCATACATTGTTCCTCGAAAATTCAACTAATTGTATCAGAAATAAAAATGATACATGTTTGCTTTTTACCTGCGTTGAAAAGGCGTATTTTTGATGTTTTGAAATACGTAGCTTCGAACGAATTGTTGTTAATTGCAACGGCGTTAAAGGCCAGCGTACATAAGCTGCCTTGCCTGATTGCCTTGCTTTCCTGCTTCATTTCTGACATAATAAAAATAAAAGACTAAAGGCCAGGTACTACCTAATTCAAATGAATTAGGTAGTACTTGGCCTTTAATCTTTTACATGAAACTGAGCGTAAAAAAAGCGGCGTATTTCATTCTGTTCACACCTTAAAGGTGAGAACACAACGAGGAATTCATGCTTATCCAAGCCTAAATTTCTGTAAAAGATTAAAGAAATCGAAGATCGCATTTGCATTAGGTAGTACATGGCCTTTATTCATTTACATGAAATTAAGCGTGAAGCAAGCAACAAAAGTCATTGTGTTTCTACCTTAAGGGGTAGTTTACACTATATGTAAATGTCATATGACATGAAATTTTCCATCATTATATAGTCGCTAATATGTGCAATATTGGTGATTTTCCTTACGCCATTTACTTTGTGCGTCCACACCAGCAAAATTGTAATTAAATTACGTCTCCACATTGCCTGCGTGGGTAGATATGGAATGTTTTTATTTCGTGTCATATGACGCGTACCCGACGATTGGAACCTGAGCATCCTATGTCCCGACCACAAGAAAGGAGATAAGACTGTATGCTCCAACTATAGGGGCATAAGTCTTCTCCCTATTGCCTATAAAATAGTGTCAGGGATATTGTGCGAACGACTAAAGCCAATGGTCAACGAAATAATTGGACCATACCAATGTGGCTTTAGACCTGGCAAGTCCACCATTGACCAGATATTTACCCTACGGCAAATCCTAGAGAAGATCCAAGAGATGCAGATCGACACATATCACCTTTTTGTCGATTATAAAGCAGCATTCGACAGTCCCCTCCGATCAAAGGTATTCCATGCAATGTCTGAATTTGGTATCCCCGCAAAGCTCATCCGGCTTTGTAAGATGACTTTAACTGATACTAGATCCTCAGTTAAAATTGGAAAGAACCTCTCCGAAGAATTTTGTACCAAAAGAGGTTTCAGACAAGGAGACAGCCTTTCGTGTGACCTATTCAACATTTTGCTGGAAAAGGTAATACGAGATGCTAATGTCAAAAGAAATGCCAGAATTTGCCACATGTTACTTGCTTATGCTGATGACATAGACATCATGGGACGATCAGTAAAGGAAGTATCTGATACCTTTAGGAAGGTCGAAGCAGAATCTGCGAAAGTGGGTCTGGCGGTAAACGGCGAAAAGACCAAATTGATGGTGTCGACGCACAAAGCGTTCATAGAACTCGGACCAACTGTGGAAGTTGGTACCTACAATTTTGAGGTAGTTAAAGACTTCGTCTACCTCGGCACTGCCATAAACACAACAAACAACATCAGTTGTGAAATAAGAAGAAGAATTGTATTGGCCAGCAGATGCTATTATGGTTTAAGTAAGCAATTTAAAAACAAAGCCACATCTCGTCAAACAAAAATAACACTATGCAAAACGCTGATACTATCCGTGCTAATGTATGGTTCCGAAGCATGCGTACATGCGCAAGCAGAGAAGGCAGTGCTTGGTGTGTTTGAGAGGAAAATACTTCGAAAGATCTACGGGCCGATTTGCGTTGACGGTGAATATCGACGTCGTATGAACCACGAGCTATATCAGCTACACAAAGACATGAATATAGTTAAACGTATCGAGATGCAACGATTGCGTTGGCTAGGCCATATCATCAGAATGAGCGATGATGAACCCGCTAAAAAGGCGTATGAATACATGCCACATGGCGGTGCACGTAGAATTGGCAGGCCAAAGAATAGATGGAGCAAACAAGTGGATGATGAGATGACAAGGCGCGGTATTCCAAAAAGCGAAGCGAAAAACAGAGAGGAATGGAGATCTTTTCTTAGTTCGGTCTATGGAACAAATGTTCTGTAATGGGCCAGCTAAGTAAGTAAGTAAGAAAGATATGTTCTGAAGAGTTGTGTATTACATTTCAGCGAATACTTCTTTGCTTTGGACATATGCTGCCAAATATATACAAATTACAGAATTTTTAGATACACAGTCTTACATAAGTATACGTACGCCCCATAAATCTCGGGTTTTAGAAAAAGTAATGATATTTATGAAATTCCAAGTACACAGGTTTATTTCGTCTCACTAATAAACAATATTTAATACATCAAAAGTATATTCCATAATATAAATAACGGTAAATTTTACAAAAACCAAAAAATGATACTTACAAAAGTATACATACGCCCCAAGGATATATGAGTATTATCGTACATTTTATGGAATTAGCAGAAAAATTTATACATTTTATTGCTTTGGCGAATGTGTCTGGATGTCCGAGATATATTTTAGAGAAATAAAAATAATTTTTGGGTGTTAAGTGCCGTTATTTAATGTCAAACTTCTTGTATAGCTCGTTAAAGCGGACCCTTGCTTATTTCTTTCCGTTTTAGGTATTTGAGTATACAAAAGCCACAATATTAGTGTCAGATTATAGATTTTGAGATCCTAGAAAGCTTTTTATTTGACCTAGTGCATAACACACCTTCCTGGGTGTCGATAAATTCTCATTTTTCCTGGGATATCTCAGGAAGTTAATAGATTCCTCAGAATTCTTGGCTCAAATTACATACAAAAGACCTTGAATTGTGTTTTAATATGGCGTTATATAATCCTTGGACACCAATTGAATCAGAAATGTACAATTATCCGATACTTTCCGACCCTATATTGACGGTAATGGTTATAATACGAAAATTACGTTGTTCACAGTGTAAATTTCATGCTTTTTGGTAGTGATTATATTTTGATGCTTTGGGAGCAGGTTTTTAACAGAATATTTCACATTTCTGATTCAATTGGTGTCCAAGGATTATGTAACACCATATTAAAACACAATTCAAGGTCTTCTGTATGTAATTTGAGCCAAGAATTCCGAGGAAACTATTAATTTCCTGAGATATCCTAGGAAAAATGTGAATTTATCGACACCCAGGAAGGTGTGTTATGCACAAGTTCAACTAAAAAGCTTTCTAGGATGTCAAAATCTATTATCTGACACTAATATTGTGGCTTTTGTATACTCAAATACCTAAAACGGAAAGAAATCAGCAAGGGTCCGCTTTAACGAGATATACAAGAAGTTTGGCATTAAATAACGGTACTTAACACCCAAAAATTATTTTTTTTTTTCTAAAATATATCTCGGACACCCAGACACATTCGCCAAAACAATAAAATGTATAAATTTTGCTGCTAATTCCATAAATTGTACGATAATACTCATATTTCCTTGGGGCGTATGTATACTTTTGTAAGTATCATTTTTTGGTTTTTGTAAAATTTACCGTTATTTATATTATGGAATATACTTTTGTTGTATTAAATATTGTTTATTAGTGAGACGAAATAAACCTGTGCACTTGGAATTTCATAAATATCATTACTTTTTCTAAAACCCGAGATTTATGGGGCGTACGTATACTTATGTAAGACTGTGTAGATTGTAAAATTTGAGGCAATAAATGAGGTTATTCGTGTTCTTTATTTTTCCAAATACTTTTTTCTTATTCCTATCTACATGTTTGCTGCGGGTGCCATGGAAAGATTCGCATTGCTTTCAAAGATATTGCCCCCAATTTGTGAATATTTAATATTTCACAACATCCTTCAATGCCGTCCACACGGAATTATGAAAAATGCACTCGGTTGGATACAATTTATAAGCAGTTGCTTTAGAGATCCCTACAAACAAAAACAGTTGGTTGATTCCTATCCAAACTAAAGTTGCGAACATTTTTGCGGTAATTCACGAGACGGAAATTTTAAATGGAGTAGAGTCCAGTTGGAGTCCATGTCGAAAGCTGAACTAGTGATTGGAAGGCAATATAAACAACCTTTAGGATGATGAAGCAAAATCAGATGCGCCTGGATTAAAGGGAAAA
Source organism: Musca autumnalis (assembly GCF_047663935.1). Classification (NCBI taxonomy): domain Eukaryota; kingdom Metazoa; phylum Arthropoda; class Insecta; order Diptera; family Muscidae; genus Musca; species Musca autumnalis. The sequence goes on from NW_027411977.1 coordinate 229,152,891, forward strand.
CGGAGGTAGTTAACTCAAATGTGATTTGAGTTAATGGAAACTTTTTAATTGGTGTTTATATAATAAAGTCCTTCGTATTATTGTTCTACACAAATAATAAATCCATTTTATTTATTCTGGTATATTTCGCAGTGGCTTGCATATTTATTGAATCTTTTAGTACGTTTATATATAACCGGATTTAACAAACCCACTGGGTTTTAAATGTCAATTCCATTACATATACGTCAAACAAATCCTCATAAAGAAGGTTAACCCTGCAACAGGCTATAATATAAACATGGTTTTTGAACTGACTAAAAATCAATGATGCACAAAATAATATGTGTGACTGTAGTATTTGTGCCATGAATCGACGCTAGAGTACTGATTTGTTCATAGCTGCTAAAAATGCAATACGAAGAGGGCAATTAAATTCAATTCAAAACACTACATCAAAAGCTGTTGCTTTAGAGATCGAAAATGTAGTGCATCTTAGTTGTGTACTAAGGAAGCAAAATGGAGTGCATCTTAGCTGCGCGTTGCCTTGTAAAATTCATAAGTGAATTCATAGAAAATGATGTACTCCAAAAGCACTAGTACTGTACACTTGTAGTGATACAATTGTACACGTGTAGTGATTCAAACTTTTGCTGGGAATGTTTAGACAGGGCCATAAAATCCGAACCCTATCCAACAAAACAAAACCCAAAGACGGGTCTGTGTTTTCATAAAAACCGCTTTAGAAGTACCGGTCCACACTAGCGTGAATTCCATTAAAAAATTTCATGATATTAGGTGTTCTTAAATCGAATTCCCCACTAAAGCAATTTTATGATTTTACTCTACTATGGACGTCGATCTAGAGACGCATAATTATACCCTCAGCCTTTAGGCTAAAGAGGGTATTTACACTTTGATACGACCACAAATGTGCCTCATCGAAATAATGGTTTTAGACCCCAAGTATGTTTGAGTAGTATGAGTAGATCTAGCAATGTCCGTCCGTCTGTCTGGCAGGCTGGTGCGCACGATAACTCTCGAACGGATCAATCGATTCGGTTTAAATTTTGGGTATCGAAATATTTTGTCCAGATTCGATTTAAGTTCGAAGATGGGCCATATAGGTCCACTCCTTCAGGTACCTTCCCCACAAATATTCAAAAATTGTTGCAAAACTTGGGCGCACGATAACTCTTGTAGTGAATAACCGATTTGGTCCATACTTCGCACATCGTCTAATTTCTACCAAACTTAGATGAGGTTCCAGTATGGACCCAATAGGTCCACTCCTTCGGGTACCTCCCACACAAAATTTCGGAAAAGTTCAGTTTAGGACCTGGTCTCGAATCGCTTTGATTTTTTTCACGCAAGTTGTATTCTCTGTCCTCTATACGACGCTGTAAGTTTCATTAGGGGCAAGTCCATACTTCCTGAGAAAATAGCCTGAAAGTTACAAAAAACCCTATGACACCGTGCGTAGTGGTTGGAGCGCCAGATAACTCTCGAACGGATCTGCCGATTCGGTCCAAAATTTGGCTTTCGTAATACTTTGTCCAAACTTAGTTCAAGTTCAAAGATGGATTTTATTGGTCCACTCCTTCCGGTACCTCCCCCACAAAAGTTCGAAAATGTTCGGAAAATTTGTGCGTACGATAACTCTTGAATGGAGTAACCGATTTGGTCCATATTTTGCACATTATAAAATTTCTACCAGACTTAGATGAGGTTCCAATATGGACTCAATCGGTAAACTCCTTCGAGTACCTCCCACACAAAATTTCGGAAAAGTTCAGTTTAGGACCTGCTCTCGAATCGCCCTGGATTTTGTTGTTACATCTTGTATTCACTGTCCCCTATACGAAGGTACAAGTTTCGTCAGTGGCAACCATACTTCCTGAAAAAATAGCCTGAAAGTTGAAAAACAAACCCTATGACACCATGTTTATGGGTGGAAGAGCAAGATAATTCTCGAATGGAAATGCCGATTCCGGCCAAAATGTGGCTTTCGTAATATTGTTTCCAAACTTACTTTAAGTTCGTAGATAAGCCATATCGGTCGCTCCTTCAGGTACCAACCCCACAAATGTTCAAAAATACTCGGAAAAATTGTGCGCACGATAACTCTTGATGGGAGTGACCGATTTGGTCCATGCTTTACACATTAGCATAATATCTACTAGATATAGATCAGGTTCGAATATGGACTATATTTGTCCACTCCATACCGTACATCCTACACAAAATTTTGGATAAGTTCACTTTAAGACCAGCTATTGAATCACTTTGATTTTTGCTGAAGCAACTTACATTCGCTGCCTCAATTACGATGGTAAATGTTGTTTCAGGGGTAAGTCCATACTTCTTGAGAAAACAGCCCGAAGGGTGTAAAAACCCCCTATGTCGGTCCATTCCTTTAAGTATCTTTTCCGCAAAATTTTTGAACTATACGACCAACATTTTGAAACCCCCTAAATACATAAGTTTTTTTGTGAAAAAAGGGTTTTAATTTGCACAGGCTGAGGGTATATCTCTGTCGGCAAAGTCGACTGATACTTTTTTTACTTGTTTCATATCAAAATTTCAGTGAAATTACTGTAGTGTGGTCCGGGACGAAGTTGTTTGTCGATGGTCAGACTATCAAGGCTTCTTGAGACCGATTTCGTTAAAGTTTTTTTTTTCAAGTTTCGTTAGTGTCCACACACGTTAACATGAAATTTAAGATTTTTGCGTGTCCTCTTTATTTTACCATTCGTGTTTGTTGTGTTTCCCATACCAATAAAAACAAAACAAACATAAATAAACCAAAAAACAACACAAAATAATTAACATTAATAATTAAATTAATATTAATAGTTAAATTTTCACTATTTCATTAATTAAATGTTTTTATTAAATCTTCTTGAGAAAATAAAAATGAAACACAATGGAAGAAAAAATCTTGCAACGAATAACAAGAGGCAGCACAACAAACACAGAAAACCATGTACATGGGTTTCACTACTTCATACCCCTCGCCTATAAGCTTGTCGTCGCCATGTTGAAATCGTGCTAGTCTGACCATCGACTTTGCAAAAAATTACCTTGAAAATGTTTCACAGTGATAGTGATTATTGACCAAAAGACTTTGATTGCATTCAAGAATTCGATATAAATAAATATACATATGTCGTTGAAATTAAAATGCTTATATTTAGCTAAAATTTTAGGTAAGTTAACAACCAAAATAAGGTTGTTACAAAGTCCTACCTATAGTAAAAGTGTTTTTAACTTTTATTGATACTTTTCAATCAGAACTTTGCATTTTAATTTTTTCCAATTTTTATCGTTAACTCATTTTATAAAATATTAGAAAATCATCAGATCCAATAAGAATCTGATGTGTAAATGTTGTATGCTTTATTAATATTTTTCTTTGTCACCCTGTTTCGTGTGATTGGTTTATGTGGCGACTCTGTCATTTGAAAAGTTTTTTTTAGTACACCCCACAGTAATTTGTTTTTCTGGATTCATTCAGTTTAAACTTTTCAGTTGACATGCAGAGTTTCGATTTCTTTAGTATCCCTTCCTACCCATCGGTCCTGATCATGCCATCCGGAATTGATCATAAATATATAATTAAAGCTCTCATGGAAAAAAGAGAAAAAGATTTTTTACATTCTATTAAGGTATCATTGAGAAAGAAATCTGGATCGTATGTGATTTTAGCAGCTATACATATAACCGAGACAATGGAGGCGACAAACATCACCCTTGGAGACTTAAGATACGCACAAGTTAAAATGAATGTCGATATTAAGAAATTCCAAGCTTCACCAAAAAAGTCTGGTGCGCAAGAAGAATATAGACCAAATTTGGCAAATGTTGTTGTTGAGATTGTGAAGAATAAGAATAATAGCAAAGTCGATGGAGATGGTGGTGTGGGAGGTGTTTGTAGTACATATTTGGCTGTAGTTAAATGCAATAAAATAATTTTTGAGTTATACGAGCATACGCAATTGTCAGAGATTTTGTCCAATCAATGGTCTAAACAAGTCTTGGGGATGATGGAAAAAGCCCAATCCATAGATGACTTAAACCTGCAAAAACAGGCCTATATTTTGCGTTTTCTAGAACAAGCTCGTGATATTATGGACGAAATGGATTAGAGTGATGTTCAAATGCAGTTAACGTTACAAATTAAAGTATTGGAGATTACTTTTTTATGTTTAATACTATTTATTGGTTCTTATGTTTTGTTTGTTCGATATCCTTGAATTGTTCTTAGTATCTAAAAGAAAATAGCAAAAAATAATAAATAAATACAATTAAAATTAGAAAAGTGTTGATCATTCGAATTATTTGTCTCTTAGACTTCTTAGAGAAGAATCATTAGCCTTTTTTCATAGTTTTTCAGTAGGTCTTATTACAAAAGGGTAGGGTGCCACCGTGGTGCAATGGTATGCACGCCCGCCTTGCACTACCCCTCAGTAATGTTGGCGACATTTCCTGAGTATTTCAGCCTTGAAAAACTTATCTATAAGTGGTGTCTTAGGACACGCCGTTCGGACTCGGCGATAAACAGTAGGTCCCATATCATTGAGCTAAATATGAATCGGGGTGCACTCATTGATATGAGAGAAGTCTCCCTTGTCCCGTATGGGATGTTGTGGAAAACTGTTTGTTTTGTTTCTTACAAAAGATTGTGAGGTCTCCCTATAGACGATCATGATGTTTTCTTATAGAATAATTTGATGTCTTCTTGTTGAAGTCTCATTTTGAAAGATCATGAGGTCTTATAGAAGACCGTGATCACGGAACACTCTTAAAGTAAACCGATTCCGTGTCTACTTATAGAGAAGACCATGACCATGAAGTTTTCCAAAACCAGACCATGATGAAAACCATAACATCTTATATGTGAGGTAATCTGATGGAGAAAAGGGAGCATGTAATAGAAGGACAGGATATCTTCTTATAGGAGACCAATAGACGTTCATATAGAAGACCATAAGATGTTCTTGTAGAGGAATATGAGAGATTTTTTTGTAGTTCTTGGTATTGTCTTGTTGTAGAAAGCATGGTGCCTTCTTCTGCAAGGCAAAAAGGACTTTCTATAAAACACCATTAGGAGGTCTTATAGAAAACAACGGCGGCTTCTTTTAGGAGACTATGCAATTAAGTGAAGTCCTCTGCTAAAAGACCATAAGTTGAGCAAGAGATTTCTATGAGAAGACCATCTGATTTCTGTAAGAAAACCTCATGGTAATCTTTAGGAAGCTGACCTCATGGCCTTTTATAAAAAGAGCTCTTGGTGTCCAATGGTCTTCGTCATCAAGAAGAAGACCCTATGGTCTTCTATGTGAATACCTCATGGTATTTTATAAGAAGACCTCATGGTCATGACCTTCAATAAGACCTCACGGAGTTCCATAAAAATACTTCAAAGCCTACTTTAAGAAAATCTCGTGGTCCTCACGAAGAAGAAGAATTCATTGCCTTCTATGAGAAGATTTCATGATCTTCTCTAAACAGACTTTACGACCTTTCTTTTATAATACGAAGTCATGCACATCAATATGAAAACCTGATAGTCATCCAAAAGAAGAGCTCACAATCATCTGATTCAATTATCTTCATTGAAAAGAAATTTATCAGTACCAAAAGTCTCCGAATGAAGCAATCACTCTAATATTATAGTACGTTTACATTTACGAAATCGAGTGGATTTCATCTGTCAATTCCATTGCGTTCATTTGACATATATGGATTGGATTTCATTTGACATATATGCAATGGAATTTACATTTGAAATCGAGTGGATTTTGTAAATTTAAACATACTATTAGATGGATCCTTGCTTGAACCCATGATACAATAAGAAGGTAGCATTATCAGCCCAGCTGGTGGTAACATAATGTGTCAATTGCATTGAATTTATGTCAAATTTTGACATCTTATGTTACCAAAAACGGCAGTTGCTGCTACCTTCTTATTGTATCATGCTTGAACCTAACCCTGCGTTTACAAATGACAGGACAGTTGACTTCATGTATTGATTGTCAAAACCCCACAACTTGTCTGTGTGACGTAGGCGTCCAGACAACTGCAAAAACAGTTATAAAATTATGAATGAAAATCTTCGATTTCTTTTCGTTTTCCGTTCACATATTTTGTTTTTGTAGATATTCTTTTGTTTTCAGCACATTAGAATTATCGTCTTACTTCTTTTTCACAAAAATGTCAAAACTTTGTTAACCCGGCTGTCTGTGAAAAACTGATGGACAGATGGGAGACAACCGACAAATGTATGTATGTGTTAGTAAATCAGAGTTGTATTGGAAGACAAAATGTCTGGTGTAAACGCCTAGTAACCAAACTATCAAAAATCAACAAATCGAAGAAAAAATTAACGTGCAAAAGTTTACTTTATAAAATTCTTCTTTGTCACCCTGTTTCTTTTTACAATTCGCTAATGTGGCCACGCTATAATTTGAAAAAATATTTTTTAGTATTTTTAGTACACTCCACAATAATTTGCGTCTTTGCAAAATCATTTTCAATTACACCTTCGTGACTAGCAGATAGATATGGCAAGGGATCGGAGAGGATTCATAGAGATGGCAAGGAATCGGAGAGGAAATTCAGAGAGATGGCATGGAATCGGAGAGGATTCATAGAGATGGCAAGGAATCGGAGAGGAAATTCCAGCGTTCGAAATCTTACATTAAGGTACCGTCAATAACGTTTTGTAGCGTACCTAGCATGAAAAGTTACACTACGATAAGGTACCGTACATGTACACAAACTTTAAAAAAAATTTTAGCGTTTGTGTACATGTACCCAACGATAATCGTAGCGTACATGTTTGGTACGCAACCACCATTGTAAAGTAACAACCACGTACTCAACCGAAATGGTTGGGTACGTACATTATAAATGTTGCGTGTACATTAAAAAACCACGTAGCGTACATCATTTGGTCTGTTCCTTTACTTTTGAAAGTGGTAAAACCGGCAAAAGTAGCAAAAGTTGTAAACTGCCCCCATATGAATTGTATGGTGTCTGAAGTAAAGGAACGCTTTTCGTGTAAAAAGTGGTAAAACTTGAAGATTCTTGCACGTAAAGGAACAGAGCTATTATGTACCCTAAAAAAACAAATAGAGGTTGCGTACACCTGGGTGATGTTTATAAAGAGGTTGCGTACACCTAAGTGATGTTTATAAAGAAATATTAAATATGAATGGCATGAGGAAAAATACAACCATAAAAATAAGAGTGAATATCGTATAAATAAAATACAAAAGTATCTATATTTATATTTAACCAGTAAATATAAAAACATTTAATTATTTTATAAAAAATTAACGAATATATAAAAGATTAACATGTGAAAACATATGTAACAGATTATATAAAATGATAAAGAAAATAGAATTTAACAGGAGAAAGCTCAACTTTCATAATTGAAATCCCCATTGACTTTTACCATTAATTAATATATGTTCAATATTTGTTGCTGACATGCGGTTGCGCTGATCAGATAATATGTATTTCATAGGAGAAAATAAGCGTTCCACGCTTACTTGGGTTGACGGTATTGCCTGTACAATATTAGCAATCTCACTGATAATGGTTTTCTGAGAGTACCAAAATGCTATTATATTTTCGTTTAGTGGCAATCTTGATTGCCGATCATAAGTGTCAAAATCAGCTTCCAAATTGTGTAATTTAGATGAACTCGGAATTTCTGTGGTAGGATCTATCATTTGCAGATAATCGGAAAAAGATTTGGCTGCATGTGGTCTGCTCGGTGATGGAGTTTCCTCTAATATTGGGTGGCTTGTATTGTGTTCTGAAACATAAAATATGATTAATATACAGTTTGTCAAGTAATTGTTTTCGAAACAAGAAAACTAATATTTTTCTGTATCAATTTATGAAAAATGACTGATAATTGGGATTAAAATGTCGGGTTTTTTGCAAAAAATAGTTGGTAGACTTATTAAAGACAAGATAGGATGTATAAATAAAAAATTGACCCGCTTAGTCCAACAACAAATAACGAAAACCCATAACTACATATAATTCAAGCTGTCAAATAAATGTTTTCAAAATTTAATGGAGGCTCCAAAATAACCCATATTTTTGGTAAATTCTTGAAAATCATGACATTTTATGAATGTTATTCTTAAAAGGGGTTAGCTACTAACAAGTCTCAACAACATTAGGCATAAAATAAGCCCACTAGGAGGGCTACTATATGGACCAAGGGAGTACCAGGTCATATTACATGAAAATAGGGTCCTATAGGTCTTACACCGGGAATATCTGAAAACTAGAGCGTTTTATGAGTTTTTTTTTAATTCACCAGGATGGACTGCCATCAATTACAATAAATATTACCTTCAGAATAATTAGATCAGTGGTGTTGCCAGATCTACTAAAAGGTGACAGGTTATATAAACGGTAAACGGGGCTACATGGATCCAAAACCAGGGCCTAAAATTTGTTTATTTAAGTCAAATTGAATAAAGGGATAAGGGAATTCTCCAACATAAACCAAAATGCGACATAAAAGTACAAAAATCGCTTAGAAATGCATATATAAGATATTGTCAGTCTCTGCTGATTTTTAATAGACCTCCGATTTTAATTGTTTATAGCGAGTTCAGAGGAATTCTCCAAGTTTTTTTTGCTTCCATGCTAACACTGAAGCATTATTTACCCATCAACATAATTTTTCCCTTAAAAATGTATTACAGTAGTACTGCAGAGTACGCGAAATGTGTCCAATATGTCGAAGTATGCATTTCTGAAAATTGTCGAAACCTTTACCCCATACATTTCTAGCAATATTGGTCTCCTACTGCGATATTTCTGATTGTTTAGTGAAATGTCATTATCTTTTAATTAATTTTAAGTAAAAAAAATAAACTTCGGTGGCCTGTTCCGGGGCCCAGGTGGCCTCGTTCACTGTTTATATAAACTGGTACCTTTTTAGTCGATCTGTCAACCCTTCTGATCTAATTATCCTGTAGGTAATATTTATTGTATTTGATGGCAGTCCATCCTCTTGAACTAAAAAACTCATAAAACGTCTTAGTTTTCAGATATTCCCGGTTTAAGACCCATAGGACCCCGTTTACATGTAATATGACCTGGTACTCCCTTGGTCCATATGGTAACCCTCCTACTAGGCATATTTTATGCCTAATATTGTTGAGACTTGTTAGTAGTTAACCCCTTTTAAGAATAACATTCATAAAATGTCATGATTTTCAAGAATTTAACAAAAATATGGGTTATTTTGGAACCTCCATTAAATTTTGAAAACATTTATTTGACAGCTTGAATTATATGTAGTTATGGGTTTTCGTTATTTTTTGTTGGACTACGCGGGTCAATTTTTTATTTATACATCCTATCTTGTCTTTAATAAGTCTACCCACTATTTTTTGCAAAAAATCCGACATTTTTATCCCAATTATCTGTCATTTTTCATAAATTAATACAGAAAAATGTTAGTTTTCTTGGTTCGAAAACAATTACTTGACAAACTGTAAATAAATATGCATTGTTTTGGTTTACTTAAGCAAACTTACCTTCTGTTGAGATCATGCGTTTATATAACGATAGTATGTAGTTCTTCGCCTTTTGTTTTTGTTCGCACGTTAAGCATACTTCGATTCGTGGATCCAAGAACACAGCTGCGTTAAACAGTTCATTTGCTAAAAGTTTATCCTTTCTTATCTTCAAGGACTCCTTGAGAAGGTTTTCAATGTTGCTATCCGATAAAGCGTCAGTTTGAAATGTTATATCCATAACAATAATGTATAGTTCACTATAGCACAACTGTTCGCTTTGTAACTTAATGGTAGCATTGTAAATAGGTTTAAATAGTGCCAAGAATTCATTTACGAAAGACCATTTTTCAGATTCAAGAAATAAATCAGGATAATCCTTGCTTAATGTTTTTATAATATCCTTCATTTCCAGGATTCTTTCAATCATTTTATATGTTGAATTCCAACGTATTGCACAATCAATGATAGGTTTTTTGTAGAGTTCACTTCTTAGAAAATTTAAAATCATTTTACCACGAATCGTATCTTATCGACATTGTCTTTTATTGCCGACTGTTTCAGAACATCGTTTACACACAGTTGAAGAGTGTGAGCACCACAAAGAATGCTAGTAATTGTGTTAGATGAGATGTTAAAATCAATTGATTCAATAGCTATTCGGCAATCGATATAATCTTCACCCTCTTCGAAATCCACGGCATCATTATCTATCGACAATTGCATCAGGATTCGTACAGTTTTGGGCATATTTGATCCGTTGTCGGTTGTAATCGTTAAAATATTACGTAAATCAACATCATATTCCTTTAGAACATCCAATATAACTTTTTTTAAATATTGAAAAGTGTGACTTGATCTAAGTTCCTTTATAGCCAACGTTTTAACAACGATTTTACCATGTTTAATGTATTGAACAGCATACTTAAGTCCAGCCTTGTTGCGACATCCATCTTAAGGGAAAATAATATCCCTTTAAGATCGTTTGAGATTTCCGTTTTAATATTTTTTGAGAAACATATAAATCGTTCCAATACGTTATGTTCATTTACCGTTATCCCGAGTACACTTAAAACAGGTTCTATAAGAACTTTGAAGGCTTTATCTTCGTCCATATGTAAAGGACGTCCATTTTTTGTAAACAGTTCCACCAATGCTGTTTCAATGTTTTTTGGATTCACACTTTTTTAATAATACTTTAATGTCACTTTAGTTCGCATACAAATCGGGATGCACATTTTTTAAATGTCGCTATAAATTTGCGGAATGCCAATTTAAAACATTGTTGACGAAATTTTGTAAATTACACACTGTTTTATTTGATTCGTTTGTACTGAATATATCACGAAGAACAATATTTTTTGGTCTTGGCATTTTTATAATTATTTTCACTTAACATTTAAAAATGAATTACTCGTAAATAGCATTTGCGGGGTTCTTTTGCATATATAGTTTGTGGTTTATAATTTTTTAACTCATAATTTTTATGATGTCAAAAAGAAGGGACAGGTACTTTATGGTTTTGGTGTGCGAGAAATAATATTCTACCTAATTCTGACTTTCTAACTTATCAAAACCAAAATTCCGATAATTCTACCTGTAAACAAACTTTAAAAATATAGCAGACCCAAAGAACTGATGTTGCCTTCACAGCTAGGTACCAGTCCTTGGCTACCTCAACGGCAATTCATAATTAGGAAAAACACAAAAAAACAAAAAGTAATTCTTATTGTGGTGTTGTAGCATTTCTTTTTGTAAGATGATGTTGATACTGAAAACAATTTACTTGAAACTGTTCTTCGATGCTTTCTTGACATTGCTAAAATTTGAAAATGAACCACATGTTTTCACAATACAAATGATACGATTTTTAATAATAAAAAAACTCCATAAACTACAGCCCTATAGCAACCCTTTTGAAAAATGTCAAGATTTAAAATATTCGATGAGAGAGTTTTGTTTAGGCATTCCTAACTTCTTGCATACGTATTTATGACATTTAAATAATGACATTTTTAGTCCTAACTAATTGAAGATACATATTCATTTATATTTACTTGTATTTCATTTGTGTATATTCCACAAAAATTAAAGTTAATATTTTTAATACCTTATTAACCAAACAATTGTAAGTGTACCCTACCAACACTTTCTTTCTAAAGGTACATTATGATGTACTCTACGTGGTTTTTTAATGTACGCGCTGATGTACGCAACCTTTTCGGTTGGGTACGTGGTTGTTACATTACGATGGAGGTTGCGTACCAAACATGTGTGTTTGACGAACTTTTCGAATCTCGTTGGGTACACGTACACAAACACCAAAGTGGATTTTTAATGTTTGTGTAAGTGTACATAAACTTTATAATTTTTTTTTTAGTGTTTGTGTACATGTACGGTACCTTATGATAAGGTACTGTTTGTTTCCGAACACTGGGAAATTCAGAGAGATGGCATTGGAATCGGAGAGGAAATTCAGAGAGATGGCATGGAATCGGAGAGGCAATCAGCTCAATCAGCTGATATGTAGATATGTATGTAGATATGTTTATTTACATTCTTTTGCATTTACTGATTTACTGTTGTTGTTGTTTTAATAAATTTGTGTTTTCTTTTTAGGTTTTTAAAGCCATTTCTTTCTGTCGTTAGTTGGTCTTACAACAGAAGAATTGTATTGGATGTTCAAGAAAATGGATGATTGGAGAAGATGGACAGATGAATAATAATAATAATAATAATAATAATAATAATAATAATAATAATAATAATGACAATGATAATAATAATGACTGCGACGTTTAGCCCTTTTTTGCTTTCCAACATCAACATGTCTTCGCATGAAAATTTCCAAAAAATTCAAACACGATTGGAGGAAAATGGTAAAGAATTTGTAGAGTCTATGAAACAATCGATCGCTGCAAAAGGAGAAACATCCAACATCAATTTGTCTTCGCGACTCGGATATATTAAAAGTATGCAAAATGATATTAAAACAGATATAAAGGAATGTGGCAAAGATTTTGAAAAGTTTATAAAGCTGTTGAAAAGGAAACATTCCGGACCGCATGTATCTATGCTAGAAGAACAAATAAGTATGACGATGTTGTACATTCATACGAGTTTTAATCGGTTGAAATACACACAAATGCAAATGAATTTCAATATTGAGAAAATGGCATCCGAAAAGGACAATGATCAGCAGGAAAATGATTCAAAATCAGCAAATAAAGCCAACGACGACATGAAAGTAAGTAAAAATCAGGAGGAGAGTTCTAAGAAATCGGCTAACAATCCGAAAACAGAAGAAGCTGGCTACGTCAATAGTGACATTGAACGATATAAAAAGATGTTGGAGCTATCTGAGTCTATGACGAAAACTTTGTCAATTCAATGGTCGAAACAAGTCTTCGATATAGTACAAAAGGGACATAATATGGTTGGAGAATTGCACCATAAACAGCAAGTCCATATGCAGGATTTTTTACGAGGAGCAACTTATGTTTTGGAGACTGTCAGGATATTCTAATGTATTGATCGCCAAAGTTATTTATAACAAACTATTAATTGGATCAGTATTAATTGCGATTTTTTCTTTTGTTTTTATTCCTATTCTATAGAATTTATCTTTTGTTTAAAATAACTTTGAATTGTTATTCTTTATTTTATCTTTAAATGAAATTCTTGTTTAAATAAATGCTCTGTTCCAGGACCTGCAAGAAGCTACTATTTTTTACTACGATAACATTTTTCTCTTTATGTTATCGGAAAAAATAGTAAAAATTAGTAGATTCTTGCAGTTCTGGAACAAACCATATCATTGCTGGAAATCATAAAACTGTTGTTAAAGATGTCTTTCTATTTCTGAAACATTCATAGAAATCATTTTTCAAGAATTATCACACTTACATCTATAAAAAGAATTGCGTTTTATAAGAACGCACAATTCTTTCATATGATAAGATCATCTGGTTTCTGTAAGTACACCTCATGGTCTTCTATAAGAAGAGTACTTGGTGTTCTGTGACAAGAGAAGAAAACCTAATGGTATTTGATAGAAAGTTCTCATGGCCTTCTATGAGAAGATTTTATGATCTTCTATAAGAACATTTCACGACTTTTTATAATACGACCTCATGCATAGACCTCTAAAATAAGAGCTCATAATCATCTGAAAGAAGACGCCATGGCACTCAATGAAAATACAGACCTCATTATCTTCAACAAGAATGCCGCATTGTCTTCCATAAGAGGACATAATTATCTTCATTGTCTTAAACACGAAGGACTGGACTGACTTTAACAAGAGAACTTCCTAGTCTTTTATAATAATAATTCTTAAGGCCTGGGTACATAAGCTGCCTTGCCTGATTGCCTTGCTTTCCTGCTTCATTTCTTACATAACATAATATAAAAGAATAAAGAAGAGAAGGACAATCTAGTTCGAAATTGGCTCGGCCTTCTTTATTCTTTTATTTTATGTTATGTCAGAAATGAAGCAGGAAATCAAAGCAACCAGGCGAAGCTGCTTATGTACCCAGGCCTTTAGAAACTTATCGGATAAACCCATCCGGCATGAACACAATGGAATGAAGGTCTCCGAATGAAGCAGTTACTACATTATGTGGCTGTACATCCTTAAATCTGGGGGCCACCGTGGTGCAATCGTATGCACACCCGCCTTGCGCGCTGAAGCTCGTGGGTTCGATTACCCGGCAGGCAACATCAACAATTTTCAACGGTGGCGAAATTCCCCTCAGTAATGTTGGCGACATTTTCTGAGTATTTCAGCCATGTAAAACTTCTCTACAAGTTGTGTCGCAAAACACGCCGTTCGAACTCGGCGATAAACAGTAGGTCCCATATCATGGAGCTAATATGATTCGGGGTACACTCATTTATATGAGAGAAGTCTCCTTGTCCCTTCTGGGATGTATGTGGAACATTTATTATTATCCTTAAACCTAACATATGAATATGATGTGTGGTGTATTATTTATTAGTATTTATTTTTTTATGGCACCCTGTTTTCACAATTGTTTAATGTGGCCACGCTATCATTTGAAACAGATTTTTTGGTACACTCCAATAAATTGCAGCGTATTTGAAGAATCATTTTCATTTTTCGTGACTGGCAGGGATTCAACTTATCCAACTTGTTTTGGTTTCCAACATGACTTCCCAATATGAAAATTTTCAAAAAATTCAAACACGAATGGAGACAAATGGAAGATATTGTGAGGAGTTTATGAAGGATCTGACCGCTGTTCTGGGAGTTCAAACATCCAACATTAGCCTGTCTTCGAAACTTGAATATTTCCAAGATGAAATTCAAACACAAATGGTGAAATGTGAAAATGATTTTGAAGAATTTATAAAGCTGTTGAAAAAGAAAAATTCCGGACCGCAAGTATCTATGGTAGAAAAACGAATAATTAAAACGATGATGGCCATCAATATTATGTTTTGTCAGTTGAAATACACACAAATCGAAATTAATTTCAATATTGAGAAGATATCATCATCGTCATCAAATGACAAGCATCAGCAGAAGGAAAATGATGCGAAAGCTGCAAATAGGGCCGCCGACGACATGAAAGGAAAGAAAAATCATGAGGGAAATTCTAACAAATCGGCCAACAATCCTCCGAAACCAAAAGCGAAAATTGACAATAAACGCAATAAAAAGATTTTGGAGCTATCTGAAAATATGACGAAGACTTTGTCCATTCAATGGTCGAAACAAGTCTTTGATATAACACAAAAGGGACAAAGTGTTGTTGGAGGATTGGAAGGCCAACAACAACATGACTATATGCACCATTTTTTACAACAATCAGCTTATGTTTTGGAGGATGTCAGGATATTCTGATGTATTGTTAACCAAACTTTTATTTATTTTCTTTTGTTTTTACTTTTATTCTATTGAATTTACCTTTTGTTTAAAATACCTTGAATTGTTCTTGTTGTTTTTATCATTAAAAGAAATTCTCGTTTAAATAAACTTTGCTCGAAATCATAAAACTGCAGTATATGCCTACAGATATCTTTTCATTTCTAAAAAATAATATTTGGGCTTCCGTAAAGAAGTTATTTTTTGAGAATTAGCTATAAGAATGTCGTCTTATTAGAACACACAGTTATTTCCTATGATAAGATTTCTGTAAGAAAACCTTGTTCATTGTGTTCGACGAGAAGAGCTTATAGTGTTCTATAAGAAGACATCATAGTCTTCAATAAGAAGACCTCATTGTTTTCTATATGAGGACCTTATTGTCTTCTGTAAGGGGACTTACAAAAGTCTTACAAAAAGTTTACATTTATATACATATCTACTTTTACGAAATCCACTGTATTTCAACTGTCAATTCCATTGATTAAACGTCAAATGAAATCCAATGGTTTTCAGATGAGTTTTCATTTAACATATACGCAAAGGAATTGACAGTTGAAATCGAATGGATTTCGAAATGTAAACCAAGCATTAAACACGAGGTAAGAGAATTTAGAACTTCCTAGTCGTTTATAATACCTAGCAAAATTAATTAGAAGTAGTGCAATATAGATTAGTTCTTTCACGGCATGATTTGATGCAGTTCTAACGGAGTCGTAAAAAATGCACTCCATTCCCCACATTTTATGCGCATTCAGATGCGATCCAACGAATGACATCCATTTCTCACATTTTAACAGCATCGGGATGCAGTCCAAATTAAGTCATGAAAAAGGCACTGCGTTCGTTAAATGTTTGGTCTGTTCCAGAACTGCAAGAATCCAGAATAAATAAAAATACCCAGCAAAAAGTTTGCATCCGTGGATGCAGTTTAATCAGTACAAATGTACAGTGCATTTGCCGTTGGAGTACATCTTTTCCTATGAATTCACTAAGTCTGTGTTTAGACACACAAATTTCTCGGGAAAGTAAATTGAGTTTTTGGGAGAGAGCGGAGAGGAAAGAGCTCCTCAATGCTCTTTCCTACCCCCTATTGCCTAAAAACTGAATTTACTTTCCCGTGTGTGTAAACACGGACTTATGAATTTTACACACAATGAGCAGCTTACAACTTTTACCGGTCTTACCATTTTCAAAAGTAAAGGACAGACCAAAAATATCAAAAGGTCATCAAATTGGAAGAAAAAATATGTCACCCTGTCTTTACAAGTTGTCAATGTGGCCACTCTGTTCTTTGCATTTTTTAGTACACTCCACAATAATTTTCTGCGGAATCATTTCAGTTTGAACTTTTAAGTTGGTAGGAGTTTTCAATTTTGAATTTCAGTATCCTTTCCAAACCATTCATCATGGCTTCGGAACTTGAAAACTATAAAAAGAAAATTCAATCGCTTATAGATAAAAGCGAAAAAGATTTTCAAGATTTTATTAAAACCCTATTGAGGAAGAAATCTGGACCGTATGTTGTCATTGCTGGTATACATGTAACCGAGACGATGGTGTCCGCGAATCTTATCCTTGGAGACTTGAAATACGCACAAGCTAAAATAGATTTCGACATTAAGAAATTCGAGGCTTCTGCAGAAGAAGAAAACTCAGACCAGCAGCAAGAAGAAAATAATCCAAATGTGGCAAATGTTGTAAAGAAAGTCGTTGGCAAAAAAGGAAAGGCAAAGAATAAGAGAAATATCAAACCCGATGAAGATGGTGCTGTGGGAGGTGTTATTGATGTATCTTCGGCCGTAGTTAAACGCAACAGAATGATTTTAGAATTATATGAATATAGGAAATTATACGAGACTTTGTGCAATCAATGGTCGAAACAAGTCTTGGCCATGATGCAAAAGGCCCGTTGCATTGATGGCTTAAACCTGCACCAGCATCACTGTATCGTGCGTTTTCTAGAATATGCCCGTGACATTTTAGATGAAATGGATTAAAGAAGTGTTAAAAATGCAGTCAACGTTACAAATCAATGTGGGTTATCATGAATGAAATTTCCCCGTGAGTTTCGCCTTTACGCCGTTGCAACTTAAGGGAGAAAGTGAAAAAATTCACGGGGAATTGCCGTTCATGATAACCCCCTACGTATTGGAAAGCTGGTTGGACTTACTTGAATTACCATGTACTTGTTTTTAATACTATTTATTGTTTTTTAAGTTTCTTTACTTCGATATCCTTGAATTGTTCTTAATATTTAAAACAAAACTTGAATAATAAAAATACATTTGAAATGAGGAAACTGTTGATCATTAGAAAGTACTTTTAGGTTACGTCTTCTTAGAGAAGTTCAGAGTCGTTACACCTTCATAGTTGTCCAGTGGGGGACTTATTATTATAAAAGATCATAAGACCCTGATTTCTTCTTATAGTAGACCATGAGTTCTCGTTATAGAAGACCATGATGTCTTGTTATAGAAGAACATGAGGTCTTCTTAAAGAAGATGAGGTCCTCTTAAAGAAGACCATGAGGTCTTATAGAAGGCCATGGGTTCTTATAGAATCCTATGGGTATGTGGTCTTCTTATAGAATACCTACATCCTTTCTATCAGAACTTATAATTTCTAATTTAAAAGAACAACAATACTTGTTTAGAAAATCCAATCCCATGCGAACTATTTAAACAACAAACAAATGTTTAATTAATTTATTTTTCCATTTTCTTTGTTATTACACAACACAAAAGAACACATACAATAATAAACCTGCAAAGATTTCAAAGTATATTAGCCACTTTCTTTGGAGAAGAAACAAAACATCAAATTTCTCATGTTGCCTATATCGACAAATCTTCTAAAATAGACATACACAATTTTGAAAATTGATCCAAATTTTCTCTTTGTCTTAGATCAAAGGCGACAATGCTTTGACCACGTTTCATAAGTTCCACGACTTTCTTTTTCCATTGAACCAACAATAAGTTGAGTAATTCCGTCATATCGTACAACTCCACTATCATTTGTGATCGTTTAGTAGATGAGTCATCAGTATCTGCTGAGGATCCTCTTTTGGGATCATTGGAATTTTTCTTTTTAGCACCTTTCTCGTCTCCTTCACCCACTTTTTGATCATTTCCTGCTGCTGATTTCTTCTTATCGTTTTCTTTCCCCTCACCAGTTCCATTTGAAGACATTTGATCGATTTTAAATTTCAACTCCAGCTGAGTGTGCATTAAGTTTATTAGGAAAATATTTGTTGCCATCATTGTCTCAGCAAGTTGGATAATGGCGAGATTTATATACGCACCATCTTTATTAGTGAATAAAATTTTAAAAAACTCTTCAACTGCTTTATCAGTTTTCTCAATTTGAGTTTTGATTGTCTTTTTGTAATTTGCAAATTCAGACATTTTTTACGGAAACTTTTCTTGTCGATGTATTAATAGAATTAATAGAACGAAGTGACTGCTTCCAAAGAATTCGAGTTTAGTTAAAAAAATGGTGGGAAGCCCCCTGTAATATACGCCATTTGATGTCAATGAAAACAGGGTGACATTGTTATTGCAATGTATGCGTCACAATGTTTTACGCTATGCGTTGGTGTTTTTTTTTACTTCAGAGAAAGGTGCACACAATCAGTTTTGAATGACAGTTTTTATCGATGCCCGAGAACCAAAATGTTCGTGTGTATATTCCCATACCACTTTCCGGGCTCTTTTCTCTTTCCCAAAAAAGAAAGGTTTTGCTTACAAATTCTACTAATTTTTCGGTAAAATTCCCATTGTCACTAGTCATACGTTATCATCCAAAATGCCATCCTATTATTAATATAGAAAATTATTCTAAATGCTCCTTGACTGATAGTGAGGTTCCCCATTTTTATTAATTGATTTTTTTTGTGATTTTCCCCCCCAGAAGTAAACAAATTTTGCCAACAAACTCCTTTTTGACACTCGTCCTACGTTATCATGCAAGTTGCCGCCATACTACGTTATACGTCTTCCATTTAGAACGACGTCACGGTGTACACGATGTCAACACATACTAAAAAAAACTTTTTTCTCTCACAACACACAGCTGACAGCTGATGAGAATTGTAAAAAAAATCGGAAAATTTACAATTTTCAGCGAAAAAATAGGTAAAATAAAAGAAAACAATTAAGAAGTCATTCGAAACAAATAAAATATATTAAAATCCATTAATTCCCTGTGATAAATGTTATAAACTGTGTGAAAAGAAACCTAATTTCAACGGCACATGAATTAACATGCAAAAACACGGAACTCGAACTTTTTCAAGCATTAATAAAATACTCTCTCACCTGGCGGAAATCTGGAAAAATTACCACAGGTAGATCTTGTTGTCCTGATCACAAATATATAAACTTTTCCGGGGGGAAGTCCATACTTCCCGAGATATGGGCCCCTGAAGTTCCGAAAATTCCCTTGTTAAAGTAAGAAAAAAAATTTAAATTAAAAAAATGTTGTTTTCGTGCCCTAAATTGGCTCCTGTCTATAGGAGAAAGTCTTAAATCCCCCGCCGAAGGCCGGCTAATTAGAAAAAACTTACAATTTAAAAAAAATTTCAAATATCTTCCGTCAGCTGGCTGGTAGAGTCTTCAATTTGTTCCCTCTTTCATAAGCCAGTACAATAATAAGTACAAATAGATTCATATTTTTTTGCAAATTTCAAAATTTCATTGATGGTCTCTTTGACTGATGAATTATTCAAAATGAATAATTATTAAAATCACAGGTATTAACCATAATATTTATTCTATTTTAATTTTAGTTGTAACGTGTTGTGATTTGCAAACGCATCCCCCAAAATTAATTTTGTTCAGAGCAAACACGGAATAAGTAAATCGGAAAGTTAGTGCACCGTACCTGCATTCCTCGTTTTAAGATAACACAATCAACCAAGAAGAACAAAAAGCAATACTATCGCCAGTCCCCCCAAGCAACCTTTGTAATCTATTCCCATTTAAAAAACCAAGAAAAGATGTCTCTCGCACCCGTTATTATAGAGGCTACGGCCAAACACACGGCTACAGTAAGTTGTCACAGAATATTGAATTTTCCCATCAACCACGTTAACGTTAAATATTTTCCCCCTTTTTCTCATCTCATTCTAATTACAGTTGATATTTATGCATGGTCTAGGCGATACTGGGTATGTAGAGTGTTAATAATAGTTTTGTATTAAGGCCTGCGTACATAAGCTGCCTTGCCTGACTGCCTTGCTTTCCTGCTTCATTTTTGACATAATAAAAATAAAAGAATAAAGAAGGCCGAGAAAATTTCGAACTGGGTTGCCCTTTTCTTTTTTATTCTTTTATCAGAAGTAAGCAAGGTAAGCAGGCAAGGCAGCTTATGTACGCAGGCCTTTAATTCTTGGACATTTGTATATACATATATAGGTATATATATGTAAACTAATCTAATCAATTTATTTGTATGTCAAGTTATTAAGCGTGCGGATGTATGTCAGTTCATTGACTTTTGTTGTAAGCTACACTTTATGGGCAATCTAAAGGTGATGGTTTGTGGCTGTACGGGACTTCTATCATTTAAACACCCTCCTCTATAGAAGTAACCTAAAAATTGTCATATATTTACAGAAATCCACCTAAAGAGTTCTTCTATCTATAGCAGACCCCTCTAAAGGTTCTTCTAACAATAGAAGACCCCTCATAAGGGGTCCGATTTTTGTCGGTAACTTTAAAAATGAGAAAAATGTGTTAGAGGATCGCACTACAGAATACAATTAGAATTAGATGTGTAAGTCCCGGTCTACACTAGCGTGAATTACATTAAAAAATTTCATGAAATTCTGGAACAAATTTGGGTTATCTTTCCTTTACCGACCCACCTCAGAAAATTATGAAAAAATTACCACAGATAGTGCTTTTTATCCCTATTCCAACCATGTATTGCTTTTGTTGCGGAAATGTATACTTCCCAAGATATGGGTCTCCAAAGTTCCACAAAGGCCCTAGTCTAAAATTGTGGCAAACCACCGCAGAAAATTATTAAAAAATTACCACAAATAGTGATGTTGATACTGATTTCAACGATGTATTATTTTGTTGAAGGGTATGTATATAGGCCTTCAAAAATATTAAATTTAAAAGAAAATTTTGTTCTCGTTCCCGAGATTTGCACATGTCCGTAGGAGAAAGTCTTTAATCCCGGCCGAAGGTCGGCTATTTAGCGAAAAATATTTAATTTAAAAGAGAATTTTGTTCCCTTTCCCCCATATCTTGGGAAGTATACATTTCCCCAACAGCGTTGGAATCAGCAAAAAAGGCACTATCTGTGGTAATTATTTCATATTTTTCCGAATACTTTCGGTAAAGGAAAGATATGCCGCAAGTTTATGATTTTACTCTACTACTCTCTAGAGAAGCATAATTTCATGCAATTTTTTTCAATGAAATCACTCTAGTGTCGACCGGGACTAAATGATGTAAGATTTATTAAATTTTTTCTTTTTCACCCTGTTTTTAAAGTTTGTAAATGTGGCCACTCTGCAATTTGAAACATTTTTAGTACACTCCACAATAATTTGCGGCGGATTTGCAGATTCATTTTCAATTACACATTCGTGACTAGCAGGATTTCAATTACACTTTCGTGACTAGCTGAAGATCCAATTTAACCCTTTTTGAATTGCACCATCAACATGTCTTCACAACTTGAAAATTTCCAAGAAATTCAAAAACGAATGGAGGAAAATGGTAAAGAATATGAAGAGAGTGTGAAGCAATGGCTCACTGCTAGAGATGAGCCAGGATCCCACGCCTGGTCCGCATGGTCTTACCGACTTCAATTTTTAAGAGCACAGATTCCAACGGAAATGGAGAAATGTGAAACAGATTTTGAGGAGTTTATAAAGCTTTTACAAATGAAGAATTCCGGACCTGATGTATCTATGCTAATAAAAAGAATAATTGGAACGATGGATAGCATCCAATATTCGGTTCGTCTGTTGAAATTCTCACGAATCGAAATGAGTCTCAATATTGAGAAAATGGCTAACAATCAAGCAGCTGGAGCCGGCGTAGCCAATATTGATAATAAACACAATAATATTTTGGAGCAATATGATTATATGGCGAAAACTGTATCCATTCAATGTTCGCAACAAGTCTTTGATATAATACAAAAAGGACAAAGTGTTGTTGGAGGATTGGACCACCAACAGAAAGTCTATATGCAGGATTTTTTACAAGAAGCAACTGTTGAAGTTTTGGAGAAAGTCAGCATATTCTGATGTATTAACTACGATTTTGTCTTTTGTTTTTATTCCTATTCTATTAAATTTATCTTTTGTTTTTATTCCTATTCTATTGAATTTATCTTTTGTTTGAAACACCTTGAATTGCTCTTCTTTCTATTTTCTTTGAATGAAATTCTCTTTTAAATAAACATTGCTGGAAATAATAAAACTGTTGTTAAAGATGTATTTTCTTTTCTGAAACATTCATATTTAGGCTTCCATAAGATTTTTTTTTTTTTGAATAATTATTAGACTAAAATCTATAAGAAGAATGTCGTCTTATAAGAACAAAATTGTTTCCTATGATAAGATCATCTAGTTTTCTGTAAGAAAGCCTCATGATTTGCTATAAGAAGAGCACTTGTCGTTCTGTGACAAGATCTCATTTTCTTTGATATGAAACCCTAATGGATTTTGATAAGAAACCTTCTCCTTCTATGAGAAGATTTCATGAGCTTCTCAAAGAAAAATTCAACACCTTATATAAGTTGGTCTCATGCACATTAATATAAATACACAATTATCTGAAAGAAGACTCCATGGTCCTTAATGAAAATACATACCTCATTGTGTTCTATGAGAAGATATCATTATGTTCTATAAGAAAATTTCAAAATCTTCAATAAGAAGACCTCATTGTCTTCTATAAGAGGACCTGATTATCTTCTGTAAGGAGACTTCATTGTCTTGTTCCCCGTTTAGACTATGCTTGATTTAGCAAATCCAGTCGATTTAAGTTGTCATTTTCATACAATATATGTCAAATAAATCGAGATAATACACTTAATCATCGTATAAGTGCATAGCCTAAACCAAGTTTTAAACACCTCATGGTCTTTAATAAGGGAACTTCCTAGTCTTTTGTAATAATATGACCTATAGTGGGTGTCTCTAACGCATTTTTTACCGACAAAAATCGGTAAACTTAAAATGCTTTTAATTTTGGTAACTAACGAAATTTGTCGGTATATTAGCAACCAAACTGAAGTTCTCGCTAATTCTTACCCATGGCAACCAAAAAATGCGTTACAGAATCCCACTACAAGAGAAATTAGAAACTTATCGGATAAACCCATCCAGGATAAACACAATGGACCAAAAGTCTCCGACTGATGCAGTCACTATAATATTAGATGACTATGCATCCTTGAACCCAACTTCTCAGATCATCTCATAAAATATCAAAAGTTATTCAAATGGAAGAAACAATTAATAAAATTAATAAACAAATGTTAATTTGTTTGCTTTATTAATTTTTTTCTTTGTCACCCTGTTTTTATAAATTGCCAATGTGGCCACTCTGTCAGTTGAAAAGATTTTTTAGTACTTTTCAGTTGGTAGGTGTTTCAATTTCGTTGGCATAAGTTGAATATACGGACTGGATTCGGATCGATGATAAAAAAAAATTTCGTTAGCCGAGATTTGTTCCTGTCTATAGGAGAAAGTGGATTCCTATTTTCGATTTCAAACAAGGCAGACGTGTTTTCAGTCATATAAAATAAAATAAATTTTATTTTTTTGGAAATTGAAAAATAGAATTTCCTTTGGATTCTGATTTTTGAAATGGATTTGACCTCATTGGGCAAGCTCGCTTGCAATCCTTCGGAGAATATACCCCCAGATAAATCATGTACAATTACGAACTCTGATTCTAAAATCGGAAATCTCTCGCAAAACTCGAAGCATCTGGGACAAGAGAATTGGCTTCCAGCAGCTTCATCAAAAGTCAAAGAAGGGAATCTTAAAGCCGTGGTGACAAATGTTGAACAGTTGCCCCCATTGAAACCTATTGAAGATGATAATTCTATTGATATGGAAGAATGTGCTCCCTCAGACGATGAAGTTTTTCAACTTGTAGAAAGAAAACGGAAAATTGCTCATGGTTCAAAAAAAGCTAAGGTAGATATGTCTAATTTTCGTACAAACACGCCTATTAGTCTGGCCGCAACACCTGGTCAATCCCTATCGTCTTGCAACAGATTTGCTTTATTAAGGGATCTAGATGTGAAATCAGATAACGAATATCAGAAAAGAGTTCCTGTAAGGGAAGTTCCAGATGAAGATATTGTTCATGTTAAAAGAAAATCCTTTTGTCCTCCTATTTTTCTCTTTGGGGTTGATATGCAAAGCCTCATTAAAGATCTTAAAGCCAGGAATATTAAATTTAAACTTGTAAACAAAAGCAGACACAAGAGCAAGCTTTACTTAGAGGATGCCAAAATACACTCAGAACTTATGAGCTTATTACGCGAAAAAAAATTAGACTCTTATTCTTACACTCCCAAGGAGTTGAAGCGCCAATCTATTGTTCTTCGTGGTCTTTTACATAACACCGACGTTGACGACATCAAAGCATATCTAGATGCCCTAGTGCCCGATACTGTGTTCAATGTCACAAAATTTACTACTTCCTTCTCGAAGAAAAACAATTTTGATACAGGTCTTTTTCTGGTAACGCTACAATATAGTAAATCGACATCTGAATTGAAAGCAGTAAGATATGTATTGGACCAAAGAGCATTTTGGGAGATTCCTAAGAGAAACTCGGGAAATATTCAATGTTATAGATGCCAGCAATGGGGACATATGTCCCGTAACTGCAATAGAGAATCTGCTTGTGTGAAATGTGATAAAAGCCATGAACCAGGTCAATGCTCTTTCGTTCAAAGTGAGGGAAATCTACCTTTCTGTGTAAACTGTAAAATCCGCGGTCACCCATCTAGCTTTAGAGGATGTCCCGAATATTTAAAATATGTAGAGTTGAAAAAGAAAGCACGATCAGCCGCTACTGAGAGGAAAGAAAAAGCTAACAAAAATGTTTTTAACGCCATTTCATCGTTTTGTCTCCCTAATATATCGTACTCAGATGCCTCACGTGGTGAGCGGTCATCTTCCAACAAACCTAAAATTGTTGAAGAATTTTTAAAATTGGCCAAAGAACTTTGTCCACCAAAAGTAATTTCTCTTGAAGAAAAAATTGCCACATTTATGGGAAACTTAAAATCGCTTTCTAAGGAAGAGGCTGTGCAGCAGTGTATAAGCCTCTTACGTGAAGTTAACGACTTCTATGGTCCGTAATATTCTTAATCTAATCACTTTTAATGTTAGGTCATTAATTGATTGTGGCCGTAGGTACGAGCTTCTCAATATTGTAAACACTTACAATATTGACGTTGCTTTTATTCAAGAAACTCACTTGCGTTCAAGAAGTTCTGCTTTTGGTTTCGATAACTATAATTTTATTAGAGATGATAGTTCTCAGGGTGTTGCTATTTTAATTAGACAAAATTTTAAATGTAAAAAAGAAGTTATTGCAGGTTTCAGTTTGCCAAGTTTATTTATTTCTGTCGAGGTCTACATTAATGGTGTTTGTAGGAAAATTTTGTTAGGTTCAATTTACATTCCCTGTAATTCCGCTAATTCACTGGTGTTAAGCTCTCTTGTAAGTTTGGGCAATTTTTCCAGAGGGTATGATTTCACATTTATTGGTGGTGATTTTAATGCGAGGCATATTTCCTGGGGAGATTCAGTAAATAATTTGAACGGTAATAGTTTTTATGATTTTCTCCAACAGCATCCTTATTATTTTTCCAGAATTTCTTCATCTTGTCCCACTTTTCCGAACGGATCATCATTTTTAGATCACTTCCTTGTTTGTTCTTATGCCACGGATTTATCCACTCCCATTTGTTCAACATCGTGTTTACCCACCTTTTCAGACCATTTTCCTTTAAAATTGAATGTCGTACTTCCTAGTTTTGATATAGTTTTGCAACCTCCGTCAAGTTTTGTCAGTTATCGTAACTGCAATTGGGAAAATTTTAAGTATGATGTAACTGAAAATATTCTGAATCACTATCCAAATGCAGATACAAATTTGTCAAACAATGAGATCGATGAATATATTCATAAATTTGTTCGTACCGTTACTTCAGTTTCCGAAATTCATTCAGAAAAAGTCCTGACTGGAAAAAGAAAATTTATTGTTTCTGATAGAATAAAAAATTTGTACAGAATTAAGTATGCTTGGCAGAAACAACTTAAAAGAATTTACCAAACTTCTAGTAACAGACACAGTCCTGAATACAGTTTATTATCTAAACAAATTCAATTATTGGGAATTATTATTAAAAAACAGGTAGAACTTGAACAAATTTCGCATTTTAATGAAAAACTTAAAGGAATTAAACCGGGCCCGAAGGCGCACCGACAAGTTTTCAACATTACTGGTCATCGGAAAACCAAACCCATTGAAAAATTATCTGTCGATGGTACCAATATTTCTAATGATTCTGAGTGTCTTAACCAATTAAATTCGTATTTTTCGAATTTATATAACAATCCTTCTCCTAATTCTTCAGCAAATGAAGAATTAATAGGCAGTTATATTGCTAACGTCCCCCAACACAGTTTTTCATTTTCAAGTGATTCGGATGCAAGGAATCGGGGTAGATGTGAATTCCTTACAACAACAAAAGAAGTTGTAGACATTGTAGGCAATGTAAACAATAAGAAATCATCAGGGATCGATTCGCTTTCCAATTTTATCATTCGCAAACTTCCTATGAAAGCATTCGAATTTTTAGCAATAGTTTTCAATAATTGTATTTCCAATGGATATTTTCCTGATTCTTGGAAAATTTCGAAGATAATTCCTATAAAGAAAAAAACCAATAGTGATGATATTTCAAATTTAAGGCCAATATCTTTATTATCAAATTTAGGCAAACTATTCGAGGTAGTTCTTCGTGTCAAAATGGATATTGGAGTCAACCTGCCGTATGTACCAAATTCTCAGTTCGGTTTCAAAAAGGGACACTCTACTGTCGATGCTATGCTAAAATTTCACAACGACATTGTTTTAAATTTGAGGGAAAAGAAATGTACAGTTGCGGTGCTTCTTGATGTTGAAAAAGCTTTTGATCATGCAAGTCATAATGGAATATTGACCAAAATGATTAGAATCGGAATTAGTCCCTTAATGATTAAATTATTTAAAAGTTTTTTCACAAATAGAAAGTTTTGTGTCCAATTTCAAAATCAGGTATCAAATTTATCAAATGTAAATGTGGTGTCCCTCAAGGTTCAGTATTGGCACCCCATTTATACAACATTTTTATGTACGATTTCCCTCACAATTATGAAAATTCATCAGGCATTTTATATGCGGATGATTCTTTATTGTATTCCCACAGCGAATCTCCCGCTAGAGCATTATTAAATATTTCTCAATACCTTGACAATGTGAAACAATTTTATGACACATGGGGCATAAAAATTAATGCTGCAAAGTGCGAAGCCATTTGCATCAGAAATGCTTCGGGTAAATGTAAAAGATTTGTTGTTCCGGAAAGCAAATCTTTACAGCTGTTTTTAAATGGGGTTGAAATACCATTTAAAGATAAGGTCACATATCTTGGTATCGAATTTAATAAACTTTTTAAATTTAATGGGCATGCCAGAAAAGCACGAAATAAAGCTCAAGGCGTTTTTGTATCATTTTTAAAAATTCTCTATAATAAAAATCTACCTGTCCGCACAAAATTGATGCTATATAAGACTTGTATTCGACCTGTTATTTTGTACGGGGTTCCTATTTGATTCAATATATCTCCGTCGGTTATGAAAGAACTTGAAATCTTAGAGAGGAAAATTTTGAGACTCTGTATCGGTAAAAATTTTAAGTGCGTCAATAAAAGATATTCTAATAACTACATTTATACAAATTGTAAGATTAAGCGGCTTTCTAGGTACGTCTGTGATATGTTGGAAAAGTTCAACCAGAGATTGGCACTTCATGAAAATCAACACATGTCTGAAGTTGTGAATAGTCAAGTAAACATTAGCTGGTCAAATGTTTATTATTTATCCCCTTTGGGACTTTCATTGGAACACAACGATGGTATTTCTGGGTTTTACGAAAAGGCCCTTGCCGGAACCCACCGAGGGTAGTTACATGTTTACCTTCTTTTGTCTGTTTTTGTTTTTGTTTTTTTTTTGTTTGTTTGTTTTTTTTAGTTTTAAGTACACAACCCCTAAAATTAAGAAACCTTTTAATCAGCCCCGGGAGCAAGGGCGTATATACCTTTATAAACACTATCTATGTACATAAGCGACAATCTATGTATAAGCCTGATGCTGTAAACACCATTTAATCATTGCGATAATACATTATAGTCGTAAGTGTTCATTATTATGTAAAAAAAAAAAAATCACCTTACTGTTATCCTTTAGTCTCAATAAATTAAAAAAAAAAAAAAAAAAAAAAAATTATAGGAGAAAGTCCTATAAATGAAAAAATGTCGTTTTAAACTAAACATATCGTCAAAACCATGGGATTTTTTTGAACTTTCGGGGCCTATGGAGGTTATCATGAATGAAATTTCCCCCGTGAGTTTTGTTTTTCCACCGTTGCAACTTAAGGGAGAAAGTAAAAAAAATCACGGGGAAGTGCCGTTCATGATAACCCCCTATATCTCGGGTAGTATGGACTTCCTGCCCATGATATATATATATATATATATATTGGCGTGATCAGCAATGCAAGCCCTATCTGTGGTAAAAATTTCAGGTCGATCAGAATCCAGTCCAAACATTAAAAAGATTTTCAAGATTTTATTGAAGTCCTATTGAGGAAGAAAGCTGGGCCGTATATGGTAGCTGGTATACATGTAACTGAGACAATGGTGTCCGCTATCTTATTCTTGGAGACTTGAAATACAAACAAACGGGTATGTGATGAAAACCGAATCGACTCGATTTGCAGAATCGAAATGGTATATAATCGGAGTGCCGTTGATGATATATATAATTTTGCTTCGCAAAAGCCCCTTATTTGAATAACATTTTTAAAATCCATTTTCAATTTCATTAAAATATTCACCAAAATATATATATCTATATGATTTCGATTTATGGCAAAACGAGTCGAATCGTTTTCCATCACATACTTGAAAATAAAATGGATTTCGATATTAAGAAATTCGTGGCTTCTGCAGAAGAATAAAATTCAGATCAGCAGCGAGAAGAAAATAATCCAAATTTGGCAACTGTTGTTGTTGTAGAGAAAGTCGTTGGCAAAAAAGGAAAGGCAAAGAATAAGAAAAATACCAAACCCGATGAAGATGGCGCTGTGGGAGGTGTTAGTGATGTATCTTCGGCCGTAGTTAAACGCAATAGAATGATTTTAGAATTATATGAATATAGGAAATTATACGAGACTTTGAGCAATCAATGGTCGAAACAAGTCTTGGCGATGATGCAAAAGGCCCGTTGCATTGTTGGCTTAAACCTGCACCAGCATCTCTGTATCGTGCGTTTTCTAGAACATGCCCGTGACATTTTGGGGGAATTGGATTAAAGAGGTGTTAAAAATGCAGTCAACGTTAAAAATTAAGGCTTAAATGTCGTTTAGGGGAACCTCTCAGATCGGGCTGACATTTTTACAGTAGATAGCCCTTGGCATTCTGTATACAACGATATATAATTTTCAGGAAGAAGTCCATCCTTCCCGAGATATGGGTCTTGATATTTTACAATTCTAACGTGGGCATCGTTTTAAAGCTTATGGAGAGTACTTTTATGCACGCGACCTATATTTACACCTGTTTATAGGAGAATGTATTAAATTCCTGTTCATTGCGTAGCCCACTTTTCATTTCATTTATTCATAATCTAACATGTATCCAAAGCCTTCAGGCCGATTAATGAGAATACAATATGCATAACAATTTGATGTAACTACTCTAACAAAGTGGCATGTCAAACATGCACATATTACAACTAAATAAATATTTTACTTTATAAAGTATTATTAAATTATTTTCATATAAAAAGTGCACTTAGGAAATATTGTCATTGTCCATAGGAGAAAGTCTTAAATCACCGGCCGAAGGCCGGCTACTTAAGAACACTTTCAATTTAAAAGAGAGTTTTGATCGCGTAGTCGACTTTTGTCCCTGTTCATAGGAGAAAGTCTTAAATCCCCGGCCGAAGGCCGCCTACATAAGAACATTTTTAATTTCAAAGAGAGTTTTGATTGCGTAGCCCAAAATTAACTTGATAAATTATTATTAGAAAATCTAGTTACTATTATTAATTATTGGCGGCATTGGAAAGTACTCTTCGTGAGCTTTAAAACGAGTCCCATATTGCATAGGTTTTCAAAAAAATGGCGATAAAAATAAAAAAGTCAAGACCCATATCTCGGGAAGTACGGACTTCCCCACGGAAAGCTATATATCGTTATGTTCAGTGTGCCAAGGGCTATCTACTGTAAAAATTTCAGCCCGATACCAGAGGTGCCCATAACCAACATAAAGGTTTTACAAGTACGAAATTTCCGAAATGTCAAGACCCATATCTCGGGAAGTATGGACTTCCCCCCGGAAAATTATATATCGTTGTGTTCAGGGTCCCAAGGGCTACCTATGGTAAAAATTTCAGCCGGATCCGAGAGGTGCCCATAAACAACCTATAGGTGTTAAAGTAGGAAACTTCTGAAATGTCAAGGCCCATATCTCGGGAAGTATGAATTCCCCCCGGAAAATTATATATCGTTGGAATCAGGGTCCCAAGGGCTACCTATGGTAAAAATTTCAGCCCGATCCGAGAGGTGCCCATAAACAACCTATAGGTTTTAAAGTAGGAAACTTCTGAAATGTCAAGGCCCATATCTCGGGAAGTATGAATTCCCCCCGGAAAATTATATATCGTTGGAATCAGGGTCCCAAGGGCTACCTATGGTAAAAATTTCGGACCGATCCGAGAGGTGCCCCTAAACGACACTTGTTCCTAAATTAAGGGGTTGGAAAGATGGTTAGATTTGTTGTACTTGAATTACTTTTTTTTAATACTATTTATTGTTTTTTATGTTTCCTTGGTCTATATCCTTTAATTGGTCTTAATTTCTAAAAAACTTTAATAATAAAAACTTTAATAATAAAATGAAATGAGGAAACTGTTGTTCTTTAGAAGTATTTGTTAAGTTACGTCCTTTTAGAGAAGTTCAAAGAGTCGGTAGCCCTTCTTCATAGTTGTTCAGTGAGACTTCTTATTATAAAAGATCATGAGACCTTATTATAGAAGACCATGACCATGAAGAAGTATAGTTCTATCGATAGCAACAGTGTTGACAACTTTTATTTGAACTTTTCATTCATAATTTTACCGACTTTTATCGTTAACTCAAAAATGAGTTAGAGAATCGCACTATGAGAATTCTTCTTAGTGAAAACCATGAGGTCTTGATGTCATGAGATGTCAATTGGGTCTTCTTATAGGAGAGAATGATGTCTTATTGTCTTATAGAAGACCAAGAGAAGGTTAGCATGAAGGCATGGAGAAAACCTTTTTTTATCTTATAGAAGAGCAACGGGTCTCCCAATCCCTTTATATAAACAACAAACAAATGTTTTTTATTATAAAGTAATCAATTTATTTTCCACATTCTTTGTTATTACAAATTATTATTACAAGACAACCATCAATAAATTCAAATTCTCTTTTAGAAAAAGCTTTAACCTTCCGACAAATTTTCTAAAACAGACATACACATTTTTAAAAATCCTTCCAAATTTACCCTTTGTCTTATATTAAAGACGGCAATATCTTTACCACGTTTCATAATTTCCACAACTTTCTTTTTCCATTGAACCAACAAAGTGTTGAGTAATTCCGTCATATCGAACAACTCGACTATCATTTGAGATCGCTTGGTAGATGAGTCATCAGTATCTGCTGAGGAACCTTTTTTTGGATCATTGGAATTTTTCTTTTTTGCACCTTTCTCATTACCTTCATCCACTTGTTGCTCAGCAACATTTCCTGCTGATTTCTTATCGTTTCCAGACATTTGATCGATTTTAAATTTCAACTCCAGCTGAGTGTGCATTATGTTTCTCAGGAAAATATTTGTTGAAATCATCGACTCTGCTAGGTGGATAATTGCGAGATTTATATACGCACCATCTTTATTAGTGAACAAAATCTTGAAATAATCTTCAACTGCTTTATCAGTTTTCTCAATTTGAGTTTTGATTGTCTTTTTGTAATTTGCAAATTCAGACATTTTGTACGGAAACTTTTCTTGCCGATGTGTTAATAGAAACGAAGTACGAAGTGAAATCTGACCGCTTCCAAAGAAAAAATAAAAATGGTGGGAAGCCCCCTATAATATACGCCATTTGATGCCAATGAAAACAGGGTGACGTTGTTATTGCAATGTATGCGTCACAATGTTTTACGCTATGCGTTGTCTTATTTTTACTTCAGAGAAAGGAGAAAGGTGCACACGATCAGTTTTGAGTGACAGATTTTATCAATGTCCGAGAACCAAAAAAGGTTTTGCTTACAAATTCTATTAATTTATCGGTAAAATACCCATTGTCACTAGTCATACGTTATCATCCAAAATGTCGTCTTATTATTATTAATATAGAAAATTATTCTTAATGCTCCTTATTTTTATTTATTATTTTATATTTTGTAATTTTTTCCCCCCAGAAGTAAAATTTTGCCAACAAACTCCTTTTTTGACACTCGTCCTACGTTATCATGCAAGTTGTCGCCATACTACGTTATACGTCTTCCATTTAGAACGACGTCACGGTGTACACGGTGTCAACACATACTAAAAAAACTTTTTTCTCTCACAACACACAGCTGACAGCTGATGAGAATTGTAAAAAAATCGGAAAATTTACAATTTTCAGCGAAAAAATAGGTAAAATAAAAGAAGACAATTAAGAATTCATTCGAAACAAATAAAATATATTAAAATCCATTAATTCCCAGTGATAAATGTTATAAACTCTGTAAAAAGAAACCTAATCTCAACGGCTCATGAATAAACATGCAAAAACACAAGAACTCGAACTCTTTCATAAGCCAGTACAAGTACATTCATAATTTTTTGCAAATTTCAAAATTTCATTGATGGTCTCTGTGACTGATGAATTATTCAAAATGAATAATTATTAAAATCACAGGTATTAACCAGAATATTTATTCTATTTTACTTTTAGTTGTAACGTGTTGTGATTTGCAAACGCATCGGAAAAATCACCTCTTCCCCCCAAAATTAATTTTGTTCAGAGCAAACACGGAATAAGTAAATCGGAAAGTTAGTGTACCGTACCTGCATTCCTCGTTTTAAGATAACACAATCAACTAAGAAGAACAACAAGCAATACTAGCCAGTCCCCCAAGCAACCTTTGTAATCTTTTCCCATTTAAAAAACCAAGAAAAGATGTCTCTCGCACCCGTTATTATAGAGGCTACGGCCAAACACACGGCTACAGTAAGTTGTCACAGAATATTGAATTTTCCCATAAACCACGTTAACGTTAAATATTTTCCCCCTTTTTCTCATCTCATTCTAATTACAGTTGATATTTATGCATGGTCTAGGCGATACTGGGTATGTAGAGTGTTAATAATAGTTTTTTTTTTTTTAACTTTTGTTTTTGTGGTAGTTCTTGGACATTTGTATATACATATATAGGTATATATATGTAAGCTAATCTAATCAATTTATTTGTATGTCAAGTTATTAAGCGTGCGGATGTATGTCAGTTCATTGACTTTTGTTGTAAGCTACACTTTATGGGCCATTTAAAGGAGAATGTCTGGGGAAGTAAGGTTATTCTTGCTATGTACAGAAGAGACCTCTAAAGGATCTTCTATGTATGGAAGACACCTCTTAAGGGACTTCTATGTACAGAAGAGACTTCTAAAGGGTCTCCTATGTATACAAGACCCCTCTTAAGGGTCTTCTATGTATACAAACCCCTCTAGAGACTCTTATGAGTGTGGACGGCCCCCTCTAAAGGGTCTTCTATGTATAGAAGACTTCTCTAAAGGGGCTTCTACGTATAAAAGACATCTCTAAAGGGTCTTCTATGTATAGAATACCCCTCTAAAGGGCTTTCTATGTATAGAAGAACCCTGTAAAGGGCGTTCTATGTATAGAAGCCCCCTCCAAAGGGCCTTCTATGTATGGAAGACCCCGGAAAAGAGTCTCCTTTATGTAGAATACCCCTATAAAGGGTCTAGAAGAACCTTCTGAAGTGTCTTCTGTCTATATAAGACCTCTCTTAAGGGTCTTCTATGTACAGAAGAGACTCCTAAAGGGTCTTCTATGTATGGAAAACGCCTCTTAAGGGTCTGCTATGTACAGAAGAGGGCTCTAAAGGGTCTCCTATGTATACAAGACCCCTCTTAAGGGTCTTCTATGTATACAAACCCCTCTAAAGACTCTTCTGAGTGTGGACGAACCCCTCTAAAGGGCCTTCTATGTATAGAAGACTTCTCTAAAGGGGCTTCTGCGTATAGAAGACATCTCTAAAGGGTCTTCTATGTATAGAATACCCCTCTAAAGGGCTTTCTATGTATAGAAGAACCCTCTAAAGAGCCTTCTATGTATAGAAGACCCCTCTAAGGGCCTTCTATGTGTAGAAGGCCCCGGAAAAAGTTTCCTTTATGTAGAATACCCCTATAAAGGGTCTAGAAGAACCTTCTGAAGTGTCTTCTGTCTATATAAGACCCCTCCAAAGGTTTTCTATCTATGGAAGAACCCCTCTAAAGGGTATTTTATCTACAAAAGGCTCCATCTATACGGTATTTTCTCTAAAGAAAACTCCTCGAAGGGGGCTTCTTACTATGGAAGAAAGTGCCTTCTACCTATAGAAGACCCTTCGAGAGGGCTTTCTACCTTGGCAGACCCCTAGAAAGGG
This sequence comes from Musca autumnalis, assembly GCF_047663935.1. Classification (NCBI taxonomy): domain Eukaryota; kingdom Metazoa; phylum Arthropoda; class Insecta; order Diptera; family Muscidae; genus Musca; species Musca autumnalis. The sequence goes on from NW_027411977.1 coordinate 229,188,340, forward strand.
CCTATCTTTCAGAAAGGCCCTTAGAAGCAGCCTTTCTTAGAAGCACCTTTCAGAAGGGGGTCCTTAGAAACACCCTTTCTTTCAGAAAGAGTCCTTAGAAGCACCCTTTCTTTCAGAAAGAGTCCTTAGAAGCACCCATTCTTTCAGAAAGAGTCCTTGGAGCAACGCTTTCTTTTCGAAAGGGGTTAAGAAGCACCCTTTCTTTCAGAAAGGTCCTTAGAAGCTCGCTTTCTTTCAGAAAGGGTCCTTAGAAGCACCCTTTCTTTCAGAAAGAGTCCTTAGAAGCATCCTTTTTTTCAGAAGGGGTCCTTAGAAGCACCCTTTCCTTCAGAAGGGGGTCTTAGAAGCACCCTTTCTTTCAGAAAGAGACCTTAGAAGCACCCTTTCTTTCAGAAAGAGTCCTTCTTTCAGAAAGAGCCCTTAGAAGCTCCCTTTCTTTCAGAAAGAGTCCTTAGAAGCACGCTTTCTATAGGAAAGTGGTTTAAGAAGCACCAATTCTTTCAGAAACCTCGCTTTATTTCAGAAAGGGCCCTTAGAAGCTCGCTTTCTTTCTGAAAGGGTCCTTAGAAGCTCGTTTTCTTTCATAAAGGGTCCTTAGAAGCTCGCTTTCTTTCAGAAAGAGTCCTTAGATACACCCTTTCTGTCAGAAAGCGTCCTTAGAAGCATCCTTTTTCAGAAGGGGTCCTTAGAAGCAACACTTCTTTCAGAAAGTGAACTTAGAAGCAACATTTCTTTCAAGAAAGGGTCCTTAGAAGCACCCTTTCTCTCAGATAGGGTCCTTAGAAGCACCCTTTCTCTTAGAAAGGGTTCTTAGAAGCACCCTATCTCTCAGAAACGGTCCTTAGAAGCACCCTTTCTCTCAGAAAGGGTCCTTAGAAACACATTTTCAGAAAAGGTCTTTAGAAACACCCTTTCATAGAATTTTTATAAAGCACCCTCTCCTTCAGAAAGGTTCCATAGAAACACTTTTTCTTTCAGAGGGGTGTATATAAGCACCCTTTCTTTTAGATGGGTGTATAGAAGTCTATAAAAGCTGCCTTGTATTCCATGTAGAAGACCGCAGTGAAGAGTACTCTTTTTTAGAGACCTCTGTTAAGGTTCTTTATTTATAGAAGACCTCTGAGAAGGGTCTTCGGTGCATAGAAGAAGTCATTTGACCTACCTATTTTAAATTCTAAATATGCCTAATATAATACTCACATCTCTTCCTTACAGTCATGGTTGGAGCAGTGCTTTGGCTGCCATACGTCCTGCCTGTATGAAAGTTGTTTGTCCTACAGCACCCACACAGCCTGTGTCTCTTAATGCTGGTTTCCGTATGCCATCATGGTTTGATTTGAAAACATTGGATATTTCCGGGCCCGAAGATGAAGAAGGTATTAAGGCAGCTTCGCTCAACATTCACACCATGATTAACACGGAAATTGAAAAGGGTGTACCAGCTGAACGCATTGTGCTGGGAGGTTTCTCACAGGGTGGAGCTTTGGCCTTGTACTCGGCCCTAACATATAACAAACCGCTGGCCGGTGTTGTGGCTCTGTCTTGTTGGCTGCCATTGCATAAACAATTTCCTGGTTTGAAAACAAATTCCGATGAAATTCCGGTAAGTAGTACATGTTGAGGTTATGTTAGGGAATGTGTTTATTAATTTGTTTCTCTTTTTTCTTTAGATATTCCAATGCCATGGTGATTTTGACCCTGTTGTTCCCTATAAATTTGGCCAATTGAGTGCTAGCTATTTGAAAACCTTTATGAAAAATGTCACCTTCAAAACCTATAATGGCTTGTCACATTCCTCATCGGATGAGGAGATGGATGACATGAAGGTGGGAAAGAGGTTACTTGTATATGTTTTAATTTATTAACGAACCTTATTATTTTCTTTTTTCAGGACATTCTTGCTAAATGGGTAAATTAATTAAAACATATTTTAATAAATTTTTGTGTTTAGTTTTCTGCCTCCATCTTTGAAAAGAAAATTCTAATAAAACAAGAGATTTTTTTGCGGCCAGAAAAATAAAAGAAGAATTAGAAGAGAAAGTTTTGTTTTTCTCCCACTTTGTGAAATCATGAAATATAGCAAAAAGAAAACACAACAACATTGGCAATAAGTAAAGCAAGCAAATATAAACGTTAACCTAAATTTTAAAGAAAAACTAAATTTAAAAATATTTAGAAATTTATATTTTGCCCGTTAATTTCCTCACAACAAAAGGCTATTCCAACTAACAATACTAAGAACAAATAGTTTAAAGGCACATTTAAGTTTATTTCTTAAAATTGTGTTTAAAAAACAATACCCAAAAAAAGTAAGCCGACCTTATATCCATCCGTCCCTAATTTCAATTCAAAAGTTCCTTTAGTTTGATTTTTATTTATTTCCCTTACTTTGACGCCTTTGGCTCATCTTTCCTTTTAATTTCCTTCCATTCTAAATCCCTTATAAACTCTCCACACAAATTAGTTTGTATTTAACCAAAAGAAAAACAATAACAACACATAGTATTGTCCCATACTAAACTACTTAAACTCTCACTCTTTATTGAATGCAACTTGTAAAAGATTATTTATTGAAAGAACAAAAAGAAAAATTCAAAAAACAATTATATAGAACTTAAACCATCAACAAACGGCTATTCTATTCGTAAAAAGAATTATATTCAAGAGATAACAAAAAACATAAAACTAATATTACAGAAAAAAATAGTTTAAATAAAATATAACTGGAAAACACAACAACAACAAGTATTACTATAAATTTTAGTAAACGAAATTTTTTTATTTGCATTTGGTTATGACCCTGAAGGAAGAATTTTGACCTACTAAAACAGCACAAATTTGTCGTGTATAAATAGACGTTTATAAGAAGACCTGTGGGTCCCCTGCTCAAAGACTTCTTGGTCTACCATACAGATGTATGATTTTCTATAATAGGACCTTTTGCTTGTAGGTTTATATGAGTGGACATATTTGTCTTATTTAGAAGGGTTTTTTATGTTTTATTACAAAACCAAGAGGTATTTTATACAAGTGTCTTTGGTCTTCTATAAGAAGGCTTTTCGGCCTTCTATATAAAGAACTTTTGGTTTTCCATGTGAAGGTATTATGGTCTTCAACATAAAGGTCTTTTGGTTTTCTGCGAAAAACCTTTCGGTCTTCATTAAAAAAACCCGTTTTTTCTTTTCCATAGTTCGGTAAGGCTGACTTCCGTATTGTTAGTTGCTTTGTATTGGTGCATGAAACTAGGGGTTCTTAAATCGAGTTCCATACTAGAGTAATTTTATGAAATTGCAGTAGTGGAGAAATCGATTTAAGAACCCCTAGTTTTATGCACGAAAACTTGCCATTCAGCAACTTTTGTATACGAAATTTTGCTATTCAGCAAATTTTCTACACGAAATTTTGCTATTCAGCAAATTTTCTATAAGATATTTTGCTATTCAGCAAATTTTCTATACGAAATTTTGCTATTCAGCAAATTTTCTATACGAAATTTTGCTATTCAGCAAATTTTCTATACGAAATTTTGCTATTCAGCAAATTTTCTATGCGAAATTTTGCTATTCAGCAAATTTTCTATACAAAATTTTGCTATTCAGCAAATTTTCTATGCGAAATTTTGCTATTCAGCAAATTTTCTATACAAAATTTTGCTATTCAGCAAATTTTCTATGCGAAATTTTGCTATTCAGCAAATTTTCTATGCGAAATTTTGCTATTCAGCAAATTTTCTATACGAAAACTTGCTATTCAGCAAATTTTCTATACGAAAACTTGCTATTCAGCAAATTTTCTATACGAAAACTTGCTATTCAGCAAATTTTCTATACGAAAACTTGCTATTCAGCAAATTTTCTATACGAAAACTTGCTATTCAGCAAATTTTCTATACGAAAACTTGCTATTCAGCAAATTTTCTATACGAAAACTTGCTATTCAGCAAATTTTCTATACGAAAACTTGCTATTCAGCAAATTTTCTATACGAAAACTTGCTATTCAGCAAATTTTCTATACGAAAACTTGCTATTCAGCAAATTTTCTATACGAAAACTTGCTATTCAGCAAATTTTCTATACGAAAACTTGCTATTCAGCAAATTTTCTATACGAAAACTTGCTATTCAGCAAATTTTCTATACGAAAACTTGCTATTCAGCAAATTTTCTATACGAAAACTTGCTATTCAGCAAATTTTCTATACGAAATTATGCTATTCAGCAAATTTTCTATACGAAAACTTGCTATTCAGCAAATTTTCTATACGAAATTATGCTATTCAGCAAATTTTCTATGCGAAATTTTGCTATTCAGCAAATTTTCTATACGAAATTTTGCTATTCAGCAAATTTTCTATGCGAAATTTTGCTATTCAGCAAATTTTCTATACGAAATTTTGCTATTCAGCAAATTTTCTATGCGAAATTTTGCTATTCAGCAAATTTTCTATACGAAATTTTGCTATTCAGCAAATTTTCTATACGAAATTTTGCTATTTAGCAAATTTTCTATACGAAATTTTGCTATTCAGCAAATTTTCTATACGAAATTTTGCTATTCAGCAAATTTTCTATACGAAATTTTGCTATTCAACAAATTTTCTATACGAAATTTTGCTATTCAACAAATTTTCTATACGAAATTTTGCTATTCAACAAATTTTCTATACGAAATTTTGCTATTCAGCAAATTTTCTATACGAAATTTTGCTATTCAGGAAATTTTCTATACGAAATTTTGCTATTCAGCAAATTTTCTATACGAAATTTTGCTATTCAGCAAATTTTCTATACGAAATTTTGATATTCAGCAAATTTTCTATACGAAATTTTGCTATTCAGCAAATTTTCTATACGAAATTTTGCTATTCAGCAAATTTTCTATACGAAAACTTGCTATTCAGCAAATTTTCTATACGAAATTTTGCTATTCAGCAAATTTTCTATACGAAAACTTGCTATTCAGCAAATTTTCTATACGAAAACTTGCTATTCAGCAAATTTTCTATACGAAAACTTGCTATTCAGCAAATTTTCTATACGAAATTTTGCTATTCAGCAAATTTTCTATACGAAATTATGCTATTCAGCAAATTTTCTATACGAAATTATGCTATTCAGCAAATTTTCTATACGAAATTATGCTATTCAGCAAATTTTCTATACGAAATTTTGCTATTCAACAAATTTTCTATGCGAAATTTTGCTATTCAGCAAATTTTCTATACGAAATTTTGCTATTCAGCAAATTTTCTATACGAAATTTTGCTATTTAGCAAATTTTCTATACGAAATTTTGCTATTTAGCAAATTTTCTGTACGAAATTTTGCTATTTAGCAAATTTTCTATACGTAATTTTGCTATTCAGCAAATTTTCTATACGAAATTTTGCTATTCAGCAAATTTTCTATACGAAATTTTGCTATTCAGCAAATTTCCTATACGAAATTTTGCTATTCAGCAAATTTTCTATACGAAATTTTGCTATTCAGCAAATTTTCTATACGAAATTTTGCTATTCAGCAAATTTTCTATACGAAATTTTGCTATTCAACAAATTTTCTATACGAAATTTTGCTATTCAGCAAATTTTCTATACGAAATTTTGCTATTCAACAAATTTTCTATACGAAATTTTGCTATTCAGCAAATTTTCTATACGAAATTTTGCTATTCAACAAATTTTCTATACGAAATTTTGCTATTCAGCAAATTTTCTATACGAAATTTTGCTATTCAACAAATTTTCTATACGAAATTTTGCTATTCAGCAAATTTTCTATACGAAATTTTGCTATTCAGGAAATTTTCTATACGAAATTTTGCTATTCAGGAAATTTTCTATACGAAATTTTGCTATTCAGCAAATTTTCTATACGAAATTTTGCTATTCAGCAAATTTTCTATACGAAATTTTGCTATTCAGCAAATTTTCTATACGAAATTTTGATATTCAGCAAATTTTCTATACGAAATTTTGCTATTCAGCAAATTTTCTATACGAAATTTTGCTATTCAGCAAATTTTCTATACGAAATTTTGCTATTCAGCAAATTTTCTATACGAAAACTTGCTATTCAGCAATTTTTTTTTTTTAATTTTTGTTGTTTTTAATTTTAATTTAATGGCCCTATGGGCTAGGTTACTGTGTTTGTCAAATAAAAATTAAATTAAATTAAAAAAAATTTAGTTCACATAAGGGTGACCAAGCCTTAAAGGCCATCCATGTTACAGAAAACGGCTTAAGCTAGACTATTTTAGTAAATAGATTAAATCTTTTCTATATGTTGAGTTTTTTTACATTTTATATTTTTTTTATTAATTTTTAGGTTCGAAATTTCCCTCATCTATAAATAGAGGCATGTGCAATTCATTTTTTTGGACATTTGTTTTATACTACATATCTTTTAAGATTCAAATTAAAGTCTAAATTTAATAAAGTACTGCCCATAAAAAAAATCAGCTGAAGTATATGTTTTTCACAGTTCATATTCCCTGGTTCTTTCTCTATGTAGCTAAGAGTTCATAAATTGGATCTAAACCATTTCCCCTAACATAATTTAGAAAACAAATTTAAGAAGTGATTGGTTTGGAAGAGCAGTTACTGGCGTTGACAGTTTTTAGATGATGCACAACTTTCTTTACAAAATCTTTCATTTCAACAATATTTATTTATTTTTTTGTGCGTTTATTTTATTATATATTATGTTCATTTTGTCTATCTACCTTTTTCTCTACTATCACTTTCTATTTCTGTCTTTCTTTCAGACCAATGATTATAGTAATGCAAAACCACGTAGTTCCATGACCTCCAATGTGGAACAATGTTGCGATATATTATAGTTTTATAGACAATGTCTTCACAGAACCTACTAGAATATAGAGAAAAAGAAGAAATATGCAATTTTTAAGGAATGCAAAAACAGCTCATCTCATCATTTGTCAAATGAACTGAATTGTAGTGAAAACTGGAACTGATACATGCCTCATCTCATTGCTGCTCTCGAACTATTGATTTCATGGTCTCTCTTCATTGTATGCCTCCTATCATATGTTATTTAGAAAATATTTAATTTTTCTTTGTTATTTGTTTATTTACAATAGAATTAAATGTTTTTTATTTTATATTTTAAATTAATTGTTAGTAGTTGTATATATTATAATTTTTATATATGAAATATATATATAAAGAAGAAACAAATTATGGGAACAGATATATTATCTGTTCAGTTTTAAATGAATATTATGTACCTATTATTGTCTTATTAAAAGGTAAGGGGCATTTCTCAGGCACATTATTTTCTTCAGGTAATGAGTTCTCATTATTGAATGTGAGCGACTCATTGGCCGGTCTTGGCAAGGTTGATGGCTTCGTGTTCTAAAAAAAATGCATTTTAATATTTTATAATTGTGAAATTCCATGTTCACATATGTATCTCTTGTGCCAGACACTGAACATTTTCATTAAAATGTTTTGAGTTTGTAGGTAGGAGGGAGAAAGGGAGCTCCTTCACCTCTTCCCTCTCCTAAAAGTTAAAACACAAGAGTATGTCTAAGCAAATTTATCTCCCCAGCAAACCAATCGTACCGACATCGGAACAAAATTCGGATGCTACGTCCGTCGTCTGATCCGAAATCGTAACGATATCTTAACGAAAGTTGTATGAAGTTGTTGACATAATTGCGGAACGAAATGTCGGAGCGACATCGGATTGATTTCGGTCCGATTTCCTAACGAAATCTCAAGAAAACAACTGAGAAATTCGGAAAGGAAATTTCTTTCCGACATTCCTTCCGAAATCTGAACGAACTTACTTCCGAAATTGTTCAGACGTGTCAGACATTTGGTTTGCTGGGTTGTTGGGTGCACAGACACCCGAAATTGATATTGTTGAACAGTGGTATCCAAGAAGTGAAATTGTATTCTCAGAATCCACAAGAAGGAAGATGGCAGTGTTGATGGATGGTGTTCTAAAAAACAATTGATTTTAATATTTTATAATTATAATTGCGAAATTCCATGTTCACATATGTATGTCTATGCAAATGTATCTCCATTAACAATTTTCTTTACATTCTCTCGTTGATTGGCGCCCTTTGTTTCATTGGTCTCTGTAATGTTTATGGTTTTTGTATTGTTAACGATGTTTCATTATAATAAAAACTTAAAAAATAACAACACTTACATGCACAAATATGAAAATATTCAGCCATCATTCACCATTATTGATATAGAGAAATCATGTCAACCATGTTTGCAGGGCTGCCAGATTATTTTTATGGAAAATCGTCAAAATGACGATTTTTAAAATTAAAATCGTCAAATCTATTTTACAAAATCGTCAAAAATTAAAATAGGGACATTTAGTTATATTTAAATACATTTTTAATTACAACCATGGTTTAATAAGAAAGGTTAGCCAAAGCTTTATGTCAATTTAATTTTTTTCTTTCGAGTATGCCTAAAACTTCAAAACAGTATAAACAAACTGTGTATATATGTGTGGTGTTTGAATAATATGCCAAACAATTTTAAAAACAATCGAATTCAATGATTTTTAAAATTGTTTTTAGACCATTTGTATGGAAGAAATTGGTGAGATTTGCATTGAAGCAATCAGTTTATCATATTCACAACTCGGTAATGTGGAGAAAACTTAACTCTTCATTCACTTTTCGCGTTTTTTATAAACTGCTCAAAAAATGCATTGTAAACAAACCCACTTGTTGCTTTTATTTTGAAGTTTTAGGAATTCAAGAAAAACAAGGGTTCTATAGATTTTTTTCATTTAAATCTACCTCTTTACTTATACCATGATTACAACAAACGTAAAATGGATATTTCAGTAAGTAACATGCTTCAAATCAGTATTAAATTAAATAATTAATTAAACGATTTTGTAAATAAATATTTTAGTCAACATTCCTAACATGTCGTGTTCAATCAATGTTTCAAACAATTTGTTTTGTTAAATATACTCTACTGTGAATGCTTATGAAGAGAATTTCGTTTCGTTTTTTGAAGATTTACTTGGCTTAAAACACGTTTAACATTTGTTGACGAATGTGTTACTAAAGGGTAGTTTACACTATATGTAAATGTCATATGACATGAAATTTTCCATCATTATCATTAGCTAATAAGTGCAATATTGGGGATTTTCCTTACGCCATTTACTTTGTGCGTCCACACCAGCAAAATTATTATAAAATTACTTCTCCACATTGTCTGCGTGGGTAGATATGGAATGTTTTTATTTCGTGTCATATGGCATTGATAGATAGTGTAAACTACCTCTAAGGAAAACATATGAACCATCAACACGTTTCAAATCAAATTTTACAAATGTGAAATAAATCCGTTTCATTATTTTCAAACATTTCCTAAAAATCCAAAAGCTTCAGTTCACGAAATTCTGTTGCTATTTTTAATTTTTGTTCCTTTATAAATTTACCAAAAAATATAAGATTTTTGCAGGTCCTGGAGCTGTGCAATTATATATTTTGCTTGTTTCCATTGAATTCAGTTTGGTTCTAGTATAAAATTCCTGTGCATATACGCCCAAACATATGTATGTGATTATTGTTTAATAATTAATTTTTGAAATTAATTAGGAATATTTGATCAGTTTTTACAAATTCATATCTTACGACATTTTTTATGACTGTATTTGCAAAATATCCAAAAATCGTCATTTTTGGGGTAAAAATCGTCAAATCGTCATTTGTCAAATTTTGCCCAAAAAATCGTCAAAATGACGATAAATCGTCAAATCTGGCAGCCATGCATGTTTGTCGTAAAAAGGCGGGCTATTTGATTGCCATCATTCTCTCATTGAGTGAGAGATACTCAGTACAGATATTAAAGAGACAACTCTCTATTGTTGTACGTTTTATATTGCAAAAAAATGTGTCTTATTTATCAAAATATTTTTTATTAATGAAGTATATTTACAACAACTACAATAACTTTATAACGGTTTTTGGCATATGTTGGTTTTCATCTTCTATGTTTGATTCACCACAAGATGTCATTTTAATGTGAATGACAGGGTGACACATAAATCAACGGTTAATCTCTACATGATAGCAGGGTGTTTCATATAAAAACGTTTTTTCTTAAAACGTTTCTATAGCTTTGTTCCTTTACTTTTTTAATGGTAAGAGTGGTAAAAGAGAAAAGTGTCAAAATTGCTCTCTCATGAATATTTTTACCAGAAAAGTAAAGGAACGGAAAAATGGTAGATCTGGCAGCAATGTCAAAAAGAAACATAAAAAATCAATTTCCGTCTTTTATTTCACAGTTTTTAATTTACAGCCTGTTTCTGTATGTCGAAAGAAGAATGTGTTTCATTCGCACACATTCTTCGTTCGACATACAGAAACTGGCTGTTAGTTTTGTCAGCGTTCGACTTTTTCTTCTGTTTTTCGTCTATTTTCTTTTTCGTTGTGAAATAATCGTAAAACAAAAGTCGAAAAATCAGTTCTGTAATTTTTACCTGCAGAAATTTTGCTGGTAGCCTGCGGTAGAAGAGAAAGTTATTTCGCCCTCTCTCTCCTCTCACTCTCTTTAAAATTTCTTCCAATTTTGCCACTTTTCGGGGTTAAGGAATAGAGCTGGCAAAAAATCGATGGCCCTATCGATATTATCAATATTATATTAGGCAATTTTCCTTGCAGCTATTGCATGATCCAAATAGAAGATCATCAAAAAGGCAAGCTGATACCTCCATTTCCTATCAAAATATATTGTCGTAGTTCGAAATTGAACGAAAAAACATAGTCACATAGCAAAATGATAAAAAAAAAAAAAATTTGGTTCAACCAAATGTTTAAATTCTTTTGAAATATCACGAATAAAACATTTGTCTACAATTATCGTTGTGTTTTGTGGCGTTTATTGTTGTGTGATATAAAATAGACCAAAAATAAATAAACATTTTTAATAATAGGTGTGTTCGTTTACTCAACAATTTGTACAAATTTGTACAAGTCCAGTAACTTCTTGTAAACGACCAAGGTCTTTTGCATTGTACTGCAGAGTAAACGAACAACATCCAGTAACAATTTGTACAAATTTTAAGTAAACGAACACACATAATATCAAAATCAAAAGCAAATAATTTTTATTCCCAGCAACAAGAGGTGAGGTATTTGGTAACGCTTTGCCTCTCAACACCCTCTCTCACCGAAAAATTGACAATTGCCGAATGTAAATATTGACAAAGGAACGGAAAAATTGTAGTTTTGGTAATAATGTCAAAAAGATTTTCTTTCTTTTCAATTTATTTTTATTTTTTATTTCACTGTTTTTAATTTTATTTTGTCAGCGTTCGCTTTTTTTTTTCTTTTTCTTTTGTTTTTTTTTTTACTTTTTTATCATGTATTATTATTATTATATTATTTATTGATACATTTCCACGAAAAAATTTAGATAATTTATGTGCAAGTAAGGCTTGTGTAAATGTCATACATATAAGAATAGCTCTGTTCCAGAACTAAAAAGTTTTTACAATTTTTACCACTTTTACACATTTTGCGTTCCCGTACACAAAATTTATATGAAAATCGTTTACGACTTTTTCAACTTTTACGACTTTTACCACTTTATAAAGTACGGGAACAGGCCATATTATTTTACTGGGATCTTGGCAAAATAATACAGGTACAACGGGAAAAACAGCTGATTATCACTCTAGTTGTCAAAATGAATTATTGTGAATAAAATCAGTTGCAAAATGTTCACTTCTCTTTGAACAAAAATGCAGCTGAATAGCTTTCTCTTAAGAAACTTTTTACACGACAAATTTGGGCGAGCAAAAATGTGCAACATGTTTGCCTGCTTCTGATTGGTTTATTCGCCGACTTTGACATTTGTTCCAGTTTTTTTGACGTTTCTGTCATTTTTCCATTCCCGTACATTTTAGAAAAATGTGTATGTGGAACTCATTTTCGACAGTTTGCTCTTTTGGTACTTTTATCATTAAAAAAGTACTGGACCGAAGCTTTTATGTAACACCTTCTTATTCCACCATGACTGGGTTCAACAAAATACCCATCGATATTGATATGCCAATGTATTTACAATGCATTGATCTTTATTTTTAAGAAAATTTTCCGTAAAAATACAATTTTCGTTTATTATGCAAACAAAGGCAATCAGAATATGTTGTGGACATTTTTTTTTTTTAATTTTGCTGACGCAGTTAATCAATTAATTCTATACTGGACTTTCATTGGAAGACAATATTTTTGTTGGTGTTATTGTAAAATCTAATTATAATCTGTCAGCAATTCAATTTTGTATTGGAAAATTTCGTTGCAATCGAAGTCACATGTACCCTTATCAGTTTTGTTGTCTGTGAAATAAAGAAAGATGGTCAAGTTCAAGTTCATTCGACAATAAAATTGTAAATACGGGAAAAAATAAGTAACAACTTTTTTTTATAAGAAAACTTGCTATTCAGCAACATTTCCTCTACGAAAACTTGCTATTCAGCAAATTTTCTCTACGAAAAGTCTCTATTCAGCAAGTTTTCTCTGCGAAAAGTCGATATTCAGCAACTTTTATATACGAAAAGTCGCTATTCAGCTAATTTTCTTTACTAGATGTCGGTAATCAGCAAATTTTCTTTGCGAAAAGCAACTTTTCTCTACGAAAAGTCGCTATTCAGCAATTTTTCTCTACGAAAAGTCGCTATTCAGCAACTTTTCTCTACGAAAAGTCACTATTCAGCTACTTTTCTATACGAAAAATTGTTATTCAGCAACTTTTCACTCCGAAAAGTCGCTATTCAGCAACTTTTCTCTGCGAAAAGTCGCTATTCAGCAACTTTTCTCTACGAAAAATTGTTATTCAGCAACTTTTCACTGCGAAAAGTCGCTATTCAGCAACTTTGCTATACGAATAGCCGCTATTCAGCAACTTTTATCTACAAAAAGTCGCTGTTCAGCCATTTTATCTACGAAAAGTCGCTATTCAGCGAAGTCGCTATTCTACGAAAAGTCGCTATTCAATAACTTCTCTCTACGAAAAGTCGCTATTCAGCAACTTTTCTCTACGAAAAGTCACTAGTCAGCAACTTTTCTCTACGAAAAGTCGCTATTCAGCAACATTTCTCTACGAAAAGTCACTAGTCAGCAACTTTTCTCTACGAAAAGTCGCTATTCAGCAACATTTCTCTACGAAAATCGATATTCAGAAACTTTTCTCTACGAAAAATCGCTATTCAGCAACTTTTCTCTGCGACAAGTCGCTATTCAGCAACTTTTCTCTACGAAAAGTCGCTTTTCAGCAACTTTTCTCTACGAAAAGTCGCTATTCAGCAATTTTTCTCTACGAAAAGTCGCTATTCAGCAACTTTTCTCTACGAAAAGTCACTATTCAGCTACTTTTCTCTACGAAAAATTGTTATTCAGCAACTTTTCTCTGCGAAAAGTCGCTATTCAGCAACTTTTCTCTACGAAAAGTCGCTATTCAGCAACTTTTCTCTACGAAAAGACGCTATTCAGCAACTTTTCTCTACGAAAAGTCGCTATTCAGCAACTTTTCTCTATGAAAAGTCGCTATTCAGCAACTTTGCTATACGAAAAGTCGCTATTCAGCAACTTTGCTATACGAAAAGTCGCTATTCAGCAACTTTTCTCTACAAATAGCCGCTATTCAGCAACTTTTATCTACGAAAAGTCGCTGTTCAGCCATTTTCTCTACGAAAAGTCGCTATTCAGCAACTTTTCTCTACGAAAAGTCGCTATTCAACAACTTCTCTCTACGAAAAGTCGCTATTGAGCAACTTTTCTCTACGAAAATCGATATTCAGCAAGTTTTCTCTACGAAAAGTCGCTATTCAGCAACTTTTCTCTGCGACAAGTCGCTATTCAGCAACTTTTCTCTACCAAAAGTCGCTTTTCAGCAATTTTTCTCTACGAAAAATCGCTATTTAGCAACTTTTCTCTACGAATAGTTTCTATTCGGCAACTCTTCCATTCCTCAACACTTTTATGCGAAAAGTCGCCATTCAGCAACTTTCCATTTGTGAAAATCGCAATTGTTTTTGTCGTTGTAAAAGCTGCCTTTTAAACAAATCTTTTGTTTCGTCTACTTAATCAGTCAGTAAATCAAATCAAATTTGTATTGCAAAATTTTTATTACAAACAATCGAACTCGCGTGTAGCCGTATCAGTTTTGTAGCCTGGCGGTGGTGAAGGTCAAATTGCTAAAACAATGCGTGTTAACATTTACCAAATTCAGTGCATTTCAACTGTCAATCTCACTTCGAATACGTCAACTTGCTTTTCAACAACTTTTCTATACGAAATGTTGCTATTCAGCAACTTTTCTATACGAAATGTTGCTATTCAGCAACTTTTCTATACGAAATGTTGCTATTCAGCAACTTTTCTATACGAAAACTTGCTATTCAGCAACTTTTCTATACGAAATGTTGCTATTCAGCAACTTTTCTATACGAAATGTTGCTATTCAGCAACTTTTCTATACGAAATGTTGCTATTCAGCAACTTTTCTATACGAAATGTTGCTATTCAGCAACTTTTCTATACGAAGTGTTGCTATTCAGCAACTTTTCTACACGAAACGTTGCTATTCAGCAACTTTTATATACGAAATATTGCTATTCAGCAACTTTTCTATACGAAATATTGCTATTCAGTAACTTTTCTATACGAAACGTTGCTTTTAAGCAACTTTTCTATACGAAATTTTGCTGCAACTTTTCTACACGAAATGTTGCTATTCAGCAACTTTTCTATACGAAATGTTGCTATTCAGCAACTATTCTATACGAAATGATGCTATTCAGCAACTTTTCTATACGAAATGTTGTTATTCAGCAACTTTTTTATACGAAATGTTGCTATTCAGCAACTTTTATATACGAAATGTTGTTATTCAGTAACTTTTCTATATAAAGAACGACCATTTAATTAATTTATTACACTTCTGTGAGCAAAAATAAATTTCAATAAATTTAAAATTTGGTCGACTTTTTCACCACCGTAAATCGATATTTTCTTCCATTGGCAACCCTATGCCTTTGTAGTAGTTTGGTTTGATGTTTGGTTGCTGTGGTGTTTTGGCAGTTGAGTATTTTGGTTTGAACGTCAAGTGTCGCAAAAAATAACGGTATAAGTTCAACTGTGAGAAGGTAAACAACGTAGAAGAGTTTCATGCGCGGGACGAACAACAACAACGAATGTTTACGCGAGTTATTGATATCTTATTAGAATAAAAGAATAACGGAAAGGAAAAAGTTTGAAAAAAAAGTAAATCAAAATAAAAGAAAATTGTAATAAAAACAAAATTTAATAAAAAAAGAAGAAGAAAAAATATTTCCAACATTTAACTGTTTTACTAATAAAGTTTTTCACCCAACGAATGCAAAAGAAGACGGGAAAATTGATTAAAGAAAACAAAGAAAATACCTAAAAAGCATGAAAGCAACTACCTATGATGTTACAAGTCAGTGAAAAGCAACAACAAGTCGTTGTGTTATGTGATTGAAGTGCCTAAGAAGGAGAAAGGAAGAGACGTTTGTTTGTAGGTTTATATTTCTTCATTGGGCTTTCCCAACAAGTGAATTCAATTTGTGTTGTTGGTGTTGTGCTGAGCTGTGGTGTCTGCACCTTGTTTGGATTCTCCAAGAAAAAAATGTAAGTTTTATTATTACTTTTTTATCTCTTGTCTTTATGGACATTGGCAAATATTCCTGTTTTTTTTTTTTGCAATTAATTAGTCAAGCTGATTTGTCCCCAACAAACCGGGTACTTAATAGGTTAAAGCTTAGAAACTTGTCTTGGCTGAATGTAAGAAAGTAGGCGGGAAATTTTTCGCAGGAATGGTGTTCAGCGTTCATCATGTTTGTGTGTCAATCAAATTTAAGATTAGACAGAAAGATTGTTGTTTGTAGGAATACAAACATGGGCAGAAAAATTGTGGGTCTCATAAAGTTGCTGAATAGCAATTTTTCATATAGAAAAGTTTGTGAATATCGAGTTTTCGTAGAGAAAAGTTGCTGCATAGCATGTTTTCGTATAGAAAAGTTGCTGCATAGCATGTTTTCGTATAGAAAAGTTGCTGCATAGCATGTTTTCGTATAGAAAAGTTGCTGCATAGCATGTTTTCGTATAGAAAATTTGCTGAATAGCAAGTTTTCGTATAGAAAATTTGCTGAATAGCAAGTTTTCGTATAGAAAATTTGCTGAATAGCAAGTTTTCGTATAGAAAATTTGCTGAATAGCAAGTTTTCGTATAGAAAATTTGCTGAATAGCAAGTTTTCGTATAGAAAATTTGCTGAATAGCAAGTTTTCGTATAGAAAATTTGCTGAATAGCAAGTTTTCGTATAGAAAATTTGCTGAATAGCAAGTTTTCGTATAGAAAATTTGCTGAATAGCAAGTTTTCGTATAGAAAATTTGCTGAATAGCAAGTTTTCGTATAGAAAATTTGCTGAATAGCTAGTTTTCGTATAGAAAATTTGCTGAATAGCAACATTTCGTATAGAAAATTTGCTGAATAGCAACATTTCGTATAGAAAATTTGCTGAATAGCAACATTTCGTATAGAAAATTTGCTGAATAGCAACATTTCGTATAGAAAATTTGCTGAATAGCAAGTTTTCGTATAGAAAATTTGCTGAATAGCAAGTTTTCGTATAGAAAATTTGCTGAATAGCAACATTTCGTATAGAAAAGTTGCTGAATAGCAACATTTCGTATAGAAAAGTTGCTGAATAGCAACATTTCGTATAGAAAAGTTGCTGAATAGCAACATTTCGTATAGAAAAGTTGCTGAATAGCAACATTTCGTATAGAAAAGTTGCTGAATAGCAACATTTCGTATAGAAAAGTTGCTGAATAGCAACATTTCGTATAGAAAAGTTGCTGAATAGCAACATTTCGTATAGAAAAGTTGCTGAATAGCAACATTTCGTATAGAAAAGTTGCTGAATAGCAACATTTCGTATAGAAAAGTTGCTGAATAGCAACATTTCGTATAGAAAAGTTGCTGAATAGCAACATTTCGTATAGAAAAGTTGCTGAATAGCAACATTTCGTATAGAAAAGTTGCTGAATAGCAACATTTCGTATAGAAAAGTTGCTGAATAGCAACATTTCGTATAGAAAAGTTGCTGAATAGCAACATTTCGTATAGAAAAGTTGCTGAATAGCAACATTTCGTATAGAAAAGTTGCTGAATAGCAACATTTCGTATAGAAAAGTTGCTGAATAGCAACATTTCGTATAGAAAAGTTGCTGAATAGCAACATTTCGTATAGAAAAGTTGCTGAATAGCAACATTTCGTATAGAAAAGTTGCTGAATAGCAACATTTCGTATAGAAAAGTTGCTGAATAGCAATATTTCGTATAGAAAAGTTGCTGAATAGCAACATTTCGTATAGAAAAGTTGCTGAATAGCAACATTTCGTATAGAAAAGTTGCTGAATAGCAACATTTCGTATAGAAAAGTTGCTGAGTAGCAACATTTCGTATAAAAAAGTTGCTGAGTAGCAACATTTCGTATAAAAAAGTTGCTGAGTAGCAACATTTCGTATAAAAAAGTTGCTGAGTAGCAACATTTCGTATAGAAAAGTTGCTGAGTAGCAACATTTCGTATAAAAAAGTTGCTGAATAGCAACATTTCGTATAGAAAAGTTGCTGAATAGCAACATTTCGTATAGAAAAGTTGCTGAGTAGCAACATTTCGTATAGAAAAGTTGCTGAGTAGCAACATTTCGTATAGAAAAGTTGCTGAGTAGCAACATTTCGTATAGAAAAGTTGCTGAATAGCAAGTTTTCGTCTAGAAAAGTTGCTGAATAGCATGTTTTTGTCTAGAAAAGTTGCTGTATAGCATGTTTTCATCGAGAAAAGTTGCTGAATAGCAAGTTTTCGTCGAGAAAAGTTGCTGAATAGCAAGTTTTCGTCGAGAAAAGTTGCTGAATAGCAAGTTTTCGTCGAGAAAAGTTGCTGAATAGCAAGTTTTCGTCGAGAAAAGTTGCTGAATAGCAAGTTTTCGTCGAGAAAAGTTGCTGAATAGCAAGTTTTCGTATAGAAAAGTTGCTGAATCACGACTTTCTTAAAGAAAGTTAGCTTATGGTGAATTTTCTTAAGAAATTATTTCTAATTCGGATGTTTATATACCGGAAGTGATGTTTGCAAACAAAACAAAAAACCAAAATATGCAGATTTGAAAGAGGGAAGTTTTAAAACTGGTTATTGAAGTGGTTCTTGTTTGCTTATGATAGATCTTCAATCCACTTCGATAGATCTTCTCCAGTCTTTCTAAACTATTCTACATATTTTTAAAATAAAACCAAATTAATTAATTTCGGATGCAATAAACTATTGCAAATTCTTTTCATCTGCATATTGAACAAAAAAAAAACGTTTTGTATGCATCAAGTTCCGAGTTAAGTAGACATGATTTTTTTTTTTTTTTGAATTCGTGACGACAATATGCTGATTAGAATTCACACTTATTGCCGGCTTGTGTGAATTTTGCTGCTGATGATGGTGTTGTTGCTGTCTACCTACCAGCTTCCGCCAGCTCATCTTCAAGTCGAGTGAATAACTTATATTATTTTAATTGCTTACCATTAATTCCAAGTTTGAAACAATTATAATTTATTTTATTGCTTTTTTATAGCGAATATTTAAAAACAATAAAATATACACCATAAATAAATTTTAATAAAATGTTTGATGGGGGAAGCCAAGTGAATTTGTCATAAATGACACTGAATGTGGGTGATTCGCTCTATTCATTCACCAAATTCATGATGTTTGGAGTGAAATAAAATTTTAAGAGATTTGGTCTTAAAAACCAAGACGTTATCATTTTCGGACTGCATCTTAACAAAATATTTTTATTTGAACATTTCCAGCTCGAAATTCCTATTTCCAAATACCCGACAATTATTTTCTCCATGAATATTTCAAAGGTTTTTTTGTTACTAATGGTCTCATGTTCATTGAAAATTAATCATACATATTTATATTGCGAAACCATTGCTTCCAAGTCAAACAAGTGTTTGACATTTGTTTTAATAGAAGGTTTTTGAACAAAAAATCTTTGTTCGTTTCTTTTTTTGTTTCAATTGAATTGTAAAACACTTTTTATTTTAGAAAATTATTTGCATTTGTTGTTAATCAAAACAAATGTGTAGAAGGCGTGCTGCTATTCTGATAATACGTTAAATACAAAGTATTATTTCAATTATCCAACCGCAATCACAGCTTATTTGAAATGTTGATATTCATATCAAAACTATGTCCACACAATAACTCAATCTGAGGTGATAAGAAATTGGTATGTATTTTCAGGTACCGCAAAAGGGTTTGGAATAATATAAATATCAAATTGACCTTGAGAATTTGTTAATGGGTCAATTAACGGTGGGAACCTCTGAAGAAAAGAATTTACTACAAATAAAAAATTATACCCTTATTTTCTATAGCAGCAGTCTTTCTTTCAAAAAGGAAATATAGAAGCAGCTTTTCTTTCAGAAAGGGTCTACAGAAGCACCCTGACTTTCAGAATGTGTCCATAGAAGCATTACATTTCCTTGTCAAAGCTTCCTCCTGCCCCTATCTAAATAAACAACGATAATTTTTTTACAATGTCAAATAACTTAAAGTCTAACTGAACACACCCTTTGAAAACGAATGTAAACAAGTGTCCGGTTCTATTTCTCTAATTAAAATAACGGTTGCTTGTTTTTCCTTGGCAAAGTTTCTTCCTCCCTATCTAAACCAAACAAAGGTAATTAATTTTTATTATAGAATCAAATATATTGATATCTAATTAACATACTCATTAAAAATAAATGTTGAAGTGTGTCAGGTTTATTTCCCAAATTCAAGTAACGGTATCTTTTATTACTTTGTCAAAGCGTCTCTCTCCCTCTATCTAAAGCAAACAACGGTAATTTAGTGTTTATAGAATCAAATATCTTAATATATAATAGCTGGTTTACACTCATGCTCCGATATCCACTTTATTTCACCAAATCCTTAAATACACCCAGGGTACCTATTCTGTAACTTTTTAACAACTTTACTCATTGTTTATTTTACAACAATCTCATTTGTTTGTTTTGTAGTTGTTACAAAAACAAAAGACATTTTAACAACTTTTCAATCGATAAAAGTTACAGAATAGGCCTACAGGTGTTTACATTTATTATTGGTCTGTTCCCGTACTTTATAAAGTGGTAAAAGTCGTAAAAGTTGTAAAAGTCGTAAACGATTTTCATATAAATTTTGTGTACGGGAACGCAAAATGTGTAAAAGTGGTAAAAATTGTAAAAACTTTTTAGTTCTGGAACAGAGCTTAGCTTTGTTCATTTACTTTTTTAATAGGAAAAGTAGCAAAAGAGAGAATTTCCCTCTTCTCTCAGAAAACTGTGAAAATTGATTTCAAGTAACAAGTTGTGCACAAATGTAAAGAAACGGAAAATAGTAGATCTGGCAGCAATGTCAAAAAACAAACAAAAGGAAATAACAAACAAAAGCTCTGTTCCAGAACTAAAAAGTTTTTACAATTTTTACCACTTTTACACATTTTGCGTTCCCGTACACAAAATTTATATAAAAATCGTTTACGACTTTTTCTACTTTATAAAGTACGGGAACAGGCCAAAAATAAATTTCACTGTTTTTTTTTTATTTCACTGATTTAAATTTTTATTATTTTTTTTTTTTTTCTTTTAATTTTGGTTTGACAAAAAAATACGCGTATTTTTCTTTTTTCCGTTTGCCTTAATTGTCAAATAAATGTCAAATCAGCAGTTTGACAGATTTTCCACTTTTTACACAACGAAATTTGTCGAGCAGAAAGCCATTTTGGTTCTCTCTCCTCTCTCACTCTCTTAAAAATTGCTTCCAGTTTACTACTTTTTGGGGTTAAGGAACGCTTTCCGAATTTAAAATGGTAAAACTTGAAGAAACATGAACGTAAAGGAACAAAGCTATTTTTAGTTGATTTCAAAAATGTCACAATAATCAAGGTATATGCATATGCGCAGCTAATCGTACATGCATTTACAAAAGTTGTTGTAATATTACTATGTATTACTAACAAATATACAAAGAAATTACTTTTATCGTTGTTGTGTTCCAGAACCTGCAAAATAGTACTACTTGCACTATTTTCCCCTTCTGTGCTGGGAATGCGTTTCCTGTCATCTGATTGGCTGATACGTTGATCTTGGACATTTCTGCAAATTTCTGTTATTTTACCCCTCACGTCGCTTTTTTTCTAACTTTACCATTAAAAAAGTACGGGAACACAATGAAATCTTTCAAAGTGATGCCCAGTTTACACTTGCGCTCCAAAAACCACTGGATTTCATGAAATCCTGAAATACACCCCGGTGTTTACACTTATTTTTTGGTGATTTCAAACATATTACAATAATCAAGGTAGATGTATATGCGCAGCTGATCGAATATGAATGTTCAAAACTAGTTGTTGTAAATTGAATTAGTCATTTAGAAAATTATTGTAAAATTGTATATATATCGTATTAATTGTGTATAGTACTAACAAATGAAAAAATAAAATAAATGTTATCATTGATAATAATATAATAATAATAATAATAACAAATTTTGATAGATAAAAGTTGTGTTGAAAACATGCGAAATATTACTAGTTGCAGTAGTTTTCCCGTTTAGTGCTAAAAATGCGTTCCCGTAAACAAAAAATAGCGCCGAATAAAGGCCAGAACAGAATCAATCGTCGCTTGCTTCCCAAATGTCAAATTATAAAGGAATGCCAGAGCCTCCTAAAGGGGAACGCAGGCGGATTTGCAAAGAGGCTCTGGCATTCCTTTATAATTTGACATTTGGGGAAGCAAGCGACGATTGATTCAATCCCACGGCAGCGGGTTCTTACGTACCGGATTGACCCGAAACTAAAAGTAGGTGTGTTCGTTTACTCAAAATTTGTACAAATTGTTACTGGATGTTGTTCGTTTACTCTACAGTATAATGCAAAAGACCTTAGCCGATTACAAGAAGTTACTGAACTTGTACAAATTTGTACAAATTGTTGAGTAAACGAACGCACCTAGTGTTTCGGCCAGCGGCTGCCAACCCAGCATTATATGCTGCTACAACAACAACGATTGATTCTGTTCTGGCCTTAACACCCTCTTCTCCTGTTTTCTGCCATACAATTTTGGCATACCAGACACTAGCAGCATGTTCGTTGGCATCTAAATACGATAGCTGATACGTTGATTTTGACATTTCTGCTGGAGTTTTTGCAATTTCCATCATTTTTCCGTTCCGGTATTTTTACGAAATTTGTATTGGGAAGCAATTCGCTTTTTTTCTAAGATTATTAAGCAAGTACGGGAACACAATGAAAAATAGCATTGTAACACAGTAATTTAATATTTTTTTTCACATTGTTTACAAATTTTGATAATAAAATATTTTGTTGCATCGATTGACCATGTACCTTGTTTATTGTGATACGTGAAAAGTGTTACAACTTTTGGTACTTTTTTAGGCAAAAACAGGGTGGTATATCATGTGTACTGTGATTTCGATGTTGATTTCGCTGAAATCACGAAATGAGATGATTTCATTTTTGTATGCGAAATCATGATATATTTTGCTTGATTCCGCGCGAAATCACGAAACGCCTTCGAAATCACGAATTCACCATCATACCTTGTTTATTGTGCTACGCTATTGGTACTTTTTTAGGCAAAAACAGAATTCGATATTGATTTCGCTGAAATCACGAAATGATATGGTTTCATTTTTGTATGCGAAATCATGGTAAATTGTGTCTGATTTCGCACGAAATCACGAAACGATGCCGAATGTAAACCTAGCATAACTGAACATACCCTTTACTAGGCGTTTACACCAGACAATTTGTCTTCAAATACAACTCTGATTTACTAACACATACATTTGTCGGTTGTCTCATAGCTGTCCATCATTTTTTCACAGACAGTAGGGTTAACAATTTTTTGACATTTTTTGTAAAAATGTGTGAAATAATAATTGAAATATGTTGAAAACAAAAGAACATGAACAAAAACAAAATATGTAAACGACAAACAAAAAGAAATCGACGATTTTCATTCATAATTTTACAACTGTTTTTGCAGTTGTCTGGACGCCTACGTCACACAGGCAAGTTTTGAATTTTTGACAATCAATATATGTACTCAACTGTCCTGTCGTGTGTAAACGCAGGGTTAAAACGAAAACAGAAAAAGTGTTCTATGACTTTTATTCAAATAATGCTAAGTTTACATTTACGAAATCCACTCGATTTCAACTGTCAATTCCGTTGCTTAAACGTCAAATGGATTTCAGATAAGATTTCATCTGACGTATACGCAACGGATTGACAGTTGAAATCCACTCGATTTCGTTAATATAAACGTACTATAACGGTGGTTCCTTGTCATAGCTTAAAAGGTAATGAAGGTCTATCCCTCTCTCACAAACCAGCTGTTTTAATCGTATTCTTTAAAGGACTGACACATACGGTCCGTTAAGTGTCGCCTTAAACTGAAAACACATCCAACAGTTGAGTGAAGTTTTGTGTCATTTCTGGTAGATAAAAGTCAAAGTGCTGCCAAGTTTAAAATTTTCTTTATTCTTCTACCAGAAATGACACAAAACTTTACTCAAACGTTGGATGAGTTTTCAGCTTTACAACAACCACATGAAATCTTCTAGAACACACTTGGCATCACTTACACTTTTTTCATGTGGTTATTGTTTTTAAAGCGTGACGCAACTCACAAAGGACCGCGTATGTGCCGAGGCCTTAACATTTTTATTACTTAAGCATAGTTTACATGGTACGATTGTAGCAGAATGCATTAAACACTCTTTTTTCTGATGTTTTATATATTTTTATAATCAGGGTTAATTTAATTAATTTTCATACAAAAACGGTAATATGGAAACACCTGGCTATTTGTGTAGCCTTTTAAAAACATAAACAACGGGCAAAGGTATTAAGTCAGGTTTGCATTAGAGCATTTTACAGAGTAAACATATTTTATGTCGATTTAACTTGACAATGAATTTGACAATTTAAATCCACTGCTGAATTTGTTAAATCCAGTTATATGTAAACGAACTATTAGACGATTGAGAGTGGTAAATGAGATTTATATCGTCCGATTTTCCTTTTGCAAACGCTAGCCAAGGTATTTGAATTTCTACTGCTACCTAACATGACTGAACATCCTCCAGCAGCACATCACCAGTAGGGATTCAAAAAGGCTCACAGCCCCCACAGATGTCGTCAAAAGCATTGCAAACGGCAGCCGAAAGTACGATTATAGTAGCCCTAAACTTGTCAACGGCATTTGACACAGTCAATCATGCAGCTTTATTTGGTGACGTCTTGATGCCTAGGACGACGAAGAAATGATTACATTAATGTTCGGCAGGCACATTGGAGTTCAGAGGTAGGAAGTCTACATAAGATGTACATTAGCGGCTGGCTTTCTGGCTTACGTTATTTCTGGTAGAAAGCTAAAAGGGAAAGGGTAAACTACTTCGAATTTGGCTCAACCGTTCTTTATTCGTTTACTGGAAATGCCTTAAGCAAAAAGACCATGCTTCTTAAACGCCTGAAAGTTTAAAATCTCGAAATACATGATGGTGTAGTCTATCCATTGCTATTCAACTTTTACGTCTCCAATAGTCCTGCCACTCCCCACGGCGTAAAACTGGTGACTTACACAGATGACTGACCATTATGGCCACCGAAGACTGCCTCAACGAACTAAAGGACAAAATCACTGTCTATCTCAACATTTGTTTTAAAAACTGGACAATCGTACGACTTCCTCTACTGGAATACTTGCATTTCGTGATCCCCATATTATTTTGTGAGGGAATCCGGAATTAGCATTATCAATCCTTCATTTAGATTACCCACCAAAATATGTATAACTTTAATGACAACTTTGAGTAAAGTTCGGTTTAGATCATCGTAAAAATGTTCTTTCATTTAGAAATCTTAAGGCCTGGGTTTATAATCTGCCTCGCCTGCTTGCCTTACTTGCTTCTGACAAAAAAAAAAATATAAAAAGGTCAACCCAGTTCGAAATTTGCTCGGCCTTCTTTATTCTTTTATTTTTATTATGTCAGAAATGAATGAGGAAAGTAAGGCAATCGGGCGAGGCAGCTTATGTACCCCGGCTTTTAGACTTCTGTCGGGGCATAACCTTATGTAAATACATATGTTAAAATATTCTAAACTTTTAAATATTTGTGCCTTCACTTTCCATAGGCCCCAATTAGCTGATTGTTTCTTTTAAGTTATTTGTATACATGACATTCGTCATTGTGTTGAAAAAGTAATCAATCATTTTTGTGTCTAGCTTAATATTAACCCACCAACTGTGTTCCCCAGCACAACTACTAACCTTTTCTTTGTGGTCGACTTATAATTGAGGAAAAGAAAACAATAAAGAGAGAATAACAAGATAACATTAAAACCGATTATCTCACCAAAGAATTTCACAGAAAAAAATGAACGAACAAAGAACCAAATGAAAACAAAATCAATAGTTTTTATTACAGTAGGCATGTTCTTTACTTTTCTTGGTGTTTTTAAGATATTTTAAGATAAATTAAAGGTACAAAGGGGCTGTGATATGTCTTGTTAGGACCAGATCCGATTTTGCATTCTGGGAAGGAAGTCTTCATGAAGTACTCAGGTACATGAGAAAATTCGAATGAATTTACTTACCCTCATGAACCTCGACGCGAGCTTCAAGTGGTCAAGATTGTTCCCAGACCCTGTAGCTGCTCAAGCCAAAACCTCTAAAGAAGCTGTGGCGACGGGCAAAAAGGTGAAGAAGATGAAACCTAATGCCTCAAGCAACGTGGTTGAATCTAATTCTATTCTGAAGCCCAAACCAACTAAGGAGAGAAGAACCTACCTCTGAACCAAACGACACTGAAAATCCATCATCTTTTGAAGAGAAGAAGAAGAGGAAAATGTGTGAAACGTATGAAGGCGATGGTTTCTCAGACAGTCAACTCATTGACCTCCTATGTAGCTGTCCTTGACTACAAAACCAAGTAGACAAAGTCCAGCATTAAGAAGGTAGCTACCTTCCCGGAAAGCGACCTCCAATGCGCATGGACATGCACACAAAAAACCTTCGAGTGGTAATCATTGACAAAGCTGATACCGACGGAAGAATCAGCGACAGCCACTGATTGCTAGTCGAAACCGATCATCTGTGTATCATATGATCTGTTCCTTTACTTTTGAAAATGGTAAAACCGGCAAAAGTGGTAAAAGTTGTAAACTACTCCCATATGAATTTTATGGTGTCTGAAGTAAAGGAAACCTTTTCGAGTAAAAAGTGGTAAAACTTGAAGATTCTTGCACGTAAAGGAACAGAGCTATAATTTCTGATATGAAGATAAATCAGGGTGACCGTCAGTTCGTCAGCGCCTAGCTTCAAATTGACGTCAAGGTCAGTAAGTGTTATAACAATCTTGTTATAAAAATCTTGATTTTCGTAATTGTTCCTTGGTACAATCTTTCTGCGGTCGCCATATCTGAACTACCATCCAGAAAGTTGTTTCCAGCATGTATTCCCCCGCTTACAGTGGAAAGGGAGCTCATACTGAAAATGCTAGAGTTTCAGTCCAACTCTGCTTTCACTGAACGTACACCATAAAGACGACAATACATGATGGTCCAGGCAAATGATAGAACGGTGTTCTCCTTAATCTTAACCCTGCGTTTACAAAAGACAGGACAGTTGACTTCATGTATTGATTGTCAAAAACCCAAAACTTGCCTCTGTGACGTAGGCGTCCAGACAACTGCAAAAACAGTTGTAAAATTATGAATGAAAATCATAGATTTCTTTTTGTTTTCCGTTCACATATTTTGTTTTTGTACCTATTCTTTTGTTTTCAACACATTTAAATTATCATCTCACTTCTTTTTTCACATAATGTCAAAAATTTGTTAACCTTACTGTCTATGAAAAAATGATGGACAGCTGGGAGACAAACGACAAATGTATGTATGTGTTAGTAAATCAGAGTTGTATTTGAAGACAAACTGTCTGGTGTAAACGCCTAGTAAGAGAATGCTCTTATGTAAAAATTACATTTGCTAAGACTGAACATACCTTATAAAAACGGAAATGCATGTTACTACAGCCAAATGATAAAATAATAAGTCTGTCTGGTTACTTTTCCAGCAAGAATTATTCAGCAAGAACTTTCTCAGAGACTAAGGGGTTTTTATTCTCTTTTGCAAGAAAATTGTAAAAAGTAAATAGACACCTCTCCAGCAAAAACCAGCAAGCAATCAGCTGACTTGCCAAAACAGAACAATTTGTCCGCCAATGAAGGAAGCAAAAATGTTGTATTTTACTAAAATTAAAAAAAAAATTACCCAAAAATCGATTTTCCACTTTGCAACTTTGTTCTACAAAAAATAATACAATTCGACTTGCTATTTCCGCAATAAAATTGTTTTTAATTTTTACAAAGATAAATCAACGAAAAATTAAAAACAGATGATTTATAGTTTTCAGGAAGAAGAAGAGTTACAAGTTCTTGCTAGAAGGAATTTGTCCAGCAAGAATTTGCAAACTCTCAGTAAAAGAACTGTCAAAATGTCTCTCTCGAATCGCTCTCTTTTGCTGACTTTTTGTGTTAAGTCCCGATTTACATTAAGCAATTTTCCTTGCGTTCGCTTTTAAAATTGCCTCTTGCGTCTACACAAGCAATTCTGTTCCGGCAAGTCTTCTTTTCAAAACAATGAAAACAATGTCAACTTCGCAAAAATAAAAGGAATTGCCTGAAAATTTCCGGTACGAGCAATTTTTTCCATTTCCATTCCCCTTACGTGTCTCTCCTACAAACAGAGACTTGCCGCAAGTAAACTCGCCTAATGTAAATTGGGACTAACAGCGTGTTTTTGTAAAAAGTTTTTGACCATTCGTTCGTCGATTTCATGAACGAAGACACAATTTGGTTTTCATAGCGATTGACGTTTGTATTCGTGTGACAAACAAATGAAAGCTTTTCATTTTCGTAATTTTTTTGTTTTTCCTAACAAAATCAGAGGAACGAAAACGTCAGAAATAAACGAATGGAAAAGACCCATCGTTATGAATGAAAACTGAATTATTTGACTAATAATTGACACAAAACACATGAAAACTGGTGGGGAATCTCATTTTATTTAATTTCACAGAAGCACAAAAGAAGAAGTACCGCCGATTCTTCATATTTGGTCTGTTCCTTTACTTCTAAAAATGGTAAAACCGGCAAAAGTAGTAAAAGTTTTAAACTGCTCCCATAAAGGAACGCTTTTCGAGTAAAAAATAGTAAAACTTGAAGATTCTTGAACGTAAAGGAACAGAGCTATAATGTGAATTATTTTTTTTTGGCAAATTTGTTTACATTTTTGTCTTCCTTTTTGTTTGTCATCTGTTTATGTCTGTGTTTAGACACACAAATTTCTCGGGAAAGTAAATTGAGTTTTTGGGAGAGAGCGGAGAGGAAAGAGCTCCTCAATACTCTTTCCTACCCCCTATTGCCTAAAAACTGAATTTACTTGCCCGTGTGTCTAAACACGGACTATCGAGGTTGCCATCAAGCAACACATATTACGCACTGATGCAGATGCAAAATTCACAAGTCCCTGTTTATACAGGGAAAGTTGATGGGAAAGAAAATTGAGTTTATGGGCGAGGGAGTAGAGAGGAATAAGAGGGGGTACACACACCTCTGTACTGACAAATTCTTGGTCTTACTTTTGAAAGTGGTAAAACCGGCAAAAGTAGCAAAAGTTGTAATCTGCTTCCATATGAGTTGTATTGTGTCTGAAGTAAAGGAACGCTTTTCGAGTAAAAAGTGGTAAAACTTGAAGATTCTTGAACGTAAAGGAACAGAGCTTCTGTTTTGTTTCGTTTTCCTTCGTATACAACCTGAAGTTGGCTGCAGATTTGTTTTTGCATTTTCTTTCATTTTATTTTCTCTGTCGAGAAACAAACAACAGCGGAGACAATTGAAAAAAAAAACATTTGGAGGAAAAACTATTTTTTAATCAAAAACAATTCGAAATAAGTGGAAATGTCAAAATTAAAATGCAATTCAATGGTTCCTTTAATAATTAATTGTTTATCACACACGTCCATTTTTACTTTTTATTACAATTTTGCCTTGGCTTTGTTTTTGAACGGCGCAATGAGAAAATGAGTGTGAAGAAGAATCAGAAAAAATATAAAATTGACTCAAACATGATTTCCGTGTCTAAACAACAAGGAAATTTTAAAAGAAATTGAGAAGAAAAATTTTCTTTCCAGTTTGAGTGTCTAAACACGGTCCAAAATAAGCATTATGGAAACTCTGAAATATAAAAGCTTTTCCGAAATAGACAGCGAAACTGTAACAACGTGTTTTTGTAAAAATTCTTGCCTGTCACACGAACTGTTCGTACTAAAACGTATACGTTCAAAATTTTGTTCTTGTAAAATTTTACGAACCATTCGTTTTTATCTAAAAGCTTTCGTCTATTTCATAAAAGCTTTTATATTTCAGGGTTTCCATGATACTGTTACGAATGTAACTGATAGGTTTAAGTCAATTTAGTTTAATTTCCGTTAATTTAAAAATTTGAATTGTAACGTAACGTTTTATTACGCAGTTATTTTATTTAAGCAACAACAACTACCATGTAGAACTCTCTTCATCATTCTAGTCGTTACATTACCTTTTGTTAATGTTCTTTTGTTTGTTTTGCCATAGTCATGTAATTATCGTTTAGTTTGTTACTTCTTTTCTTGCATTTGTTTGTTGTTGTAATTACGTCATTACTGTGCTGGTCTACTTGTATGTATGTGAGTATGGTTGTTCGCTTAGTGCGAATGTGCGTCTGTGTGTTCGCTGCACAGATTCGAGATGTTGCCATATGTGTTCTAGAGGACTCTCGAACAGGGAGACTTTGGGATATAAATACAGGGGAACTGGCAATGACGAGTTGAGTTGTGTTTTAAGCGTTGAACTGAACAGATCGGTAAAAGAGTAGCTGCGTGCTAACTAGAGACTTGCTGTGTGCTTAGTAATTAAAGTCGGTTCTGAATAAGTGTAATAAAGTAAATAAAGCATTGTAGAAACGTAATCTAAAACGAACCCTGTTTTATTTGGTACAAATCGTATCGGGGAATAAAACAACGTCTACACGGACATTAGTTAAATCTAATTCCGTAACAATACTTACAGCCAGTTTCTGTATGTCTAAAGAAGAATGTGTGCGAATGAAACACGCCCAAACTCGTGTGTGTTTTTCAAATTTGTTTTTTGTTTTGAAGCAAAAGCAAAGGTAAAATTAGTTCGAAAACTAAATTTTGGGCGTGTTTCATTCGCACACATTCTTCTTTCGACATACAGAAACAGGCTGTTATTTTGTGAATTTTGCATAGCCATGTGCACGTAAAATGTGTTACTTGATGGCACCCCCGATAAACAGATGACAAACAAACAATAAGAAAAAAATGTAATCAAATTTGTCCAAAAATAATTGAAGAAACGGATTACATATACGTGTGTGCTTCTATGGAAATAAATAAAATTTCATTCCCTTCCAGTTTTCGTGTGTTTTGTGCCATTTATTGCTCAAATTATTTAATTTTCATTCAAAACGATGGGTCTTTTCCATTCGTTTATTTTTGACGTATTCTTTCGTCTGATTTTGTTACGAAAACCAAAAAAATTACGAAAATAAAAAGCTTTCATTTGTTTGTCACACGAATACAAACGTCAACCGCTATGAAAACCAAATTGTGTCTTCGTCCATGAAATCGACGAACGAATGGACAAGAACTTTTTACAAAAACACGCTGTTACAGACGACTTCCAGCAACAATTGGTAAAAATTTTAGGGTAACCAGACAGATCTAATCTTGATTCATAAAAAATTTTACCATGGCAATACTCTAATGTAAAAAGTCTGGATGCTGAGACTGCACATACCCCATGAAAACGGAAATGCATGCTACTCCAAACAAATGGGAATGCTCTAATGTAAAATTTCTACGTGCTGATAAACCAACATTCTCTTTATTTTTAGCTGTGTCTGGTTACCCTAAAATTTGTAACAATTTGTACCAATTGTTGCTAGAAGTCGTCTGTTAACACAAAAAACCAGCAAAAGAGAGCGATTCGAGAGAGACATTTTGACAGTTCTTTCACTGAGAGCTTGCAAATTCTTGCTGGACAAATTTCTTCTAGCAAGCACTTGCAAGCTCTTCTTCTTCCTGAAAACAATCAATCATCTGTTTTTAATTTGTTGTTGATTTATGTTTGTGAAAATTTAAAAACAATTTTATTGTGGAAATAACATAGTCTAATTGTATTGTTTTATGGAGAACATATTTGTAAAGTGGAAAAATACTTTTTTGTTTCATTTTCTTTTTTATTTTTAATAAAATACAACGTGTTTGCTTCCTTTGTTGGCGGACAAATTGTTCTGTTTTGGCAAGTCAGCTGATTGCTTGCTGGTTTTTGCTGGGAAGGTGTCTGTTTACTTTTTCTAGCAAAAGAGAATAAAAACCCCTTACTCTCTGAGAAAGTTCTTGCTGGACAATTCTTGCTGGGAAAGTAACCAGACAGACTTTTTATAACAGCCTGTTTCACTATGTCGAACGAAAATGAATACGAAAGAAAAACAACTAAACTCGTGCATGGTTTTTAAATTTTGTAATTGTTTTAAAGCAAACACAAAGTCGATATTGCCGTGAAAAGCAAAGTTTATGTGTTTTTCGTTCGCAATCATTATATCATGGGAGAGCTGTAATGTAAAAATTCTACATGCTGAGATTGAACATACCCCACAAAAACGAAAATGCACATACCAAGTTTTAAAACTTTTACCACTTTTACTCATGTTACCCAAAAAACGTTCCCGTATACAAAAAAAAAATGTAAAATTTGCAATTCTCTTTAAACAAAAAATGGCGATGAATTACGCTCTCTTTAAAATTTTACATTTACAATACAAAATAGTAGCTTTGTTCATTTACTTTTTTAATGTTAAAAGAGAAAACTGTCAAAATTGCTCTCTCATGACCAGTTTTGCCAGAAAAGTAAAGGATCGGAGAAATGGTAGATCTGTTAACAATGTTAAAAAAGAATAATTAAAATTAAAATTTCTTTTATTTCGTTGATTTTATTCTGTTTTGCCAGCGTTCGCTTCTTTCTTTTGTTTTTGTTAATTTTTTTCATCATTGTCAAATAATTGTCAAACAAATGTCGAAAAATCAGTTCTACCATGTTTTACCCGAAGAAATTTGTCTGGTGACCTGTGGTAGAAAAGAAAGCCATTTTTGTTTTCCCTCTCTTAAAAATTGCTTCCAGTTTTGCCACTTTTTTGAATTAAGGAGCGCTTTGCAAG
The DNA here is from genome assembly GCF_047663935.1 of Musca autumnalis. Lineage (NCBI taxonomy): Eukaryota > Metazoa > Arthropoda > Insecta > Diptera > Muscidae > Musca > Musca autumnalis. Next base: position 229,220,789 of record NW_027411977.1, read on the forward strand.
TAGTAAGCTTCGTCCCAGTACTTTTTTAATGATAAAAGTGTCAAAAGAGCAAACTGTCAGCGCCAGTTTTGTTCAAAGAGAAGTGAACATTTTACAACGTTTTTGGTGTACGGGAACGCATTTTTGGGGGAAAATGTGCAAAATGTGTAAAAACTGTGTAGTTCTGAAACGAAGCTCTGGTAACATGGTTGCCGCTTTCTGATTAGCTGGTAGGCCGACTTTGACATTTGTTCCAGTTTTTTGACGTTTTGTCCCATTTTTCCGTTCCCGTACTTGTTGAATAAAGTTGTATGTGTATCTCATTTTTCACAGTTTGCTCTTTCACACTTTTACCATTAAAAAAGTACGGGAACACACATAAAATTGCATCATGGGAATGCTAGCTTCGTTCCAGTACTTTTTTAATGGTAAAAGTGTCAAAAAAGAAAACCGTCGAAAATGAGTTCCACACACACATTTTTCCAAAATGTACGAGAACGGAAAAATGGCAGAAACGTCATAAAAACTGGAACATGGAAAACTGGAACGACGTGTCAACCAATCAGAAGCCGGCAAACATGTTACACATTTTTGCTCGCCCAAATTTGTCGTGTAAAATGTTTCTAAAGAGAAAGCTATTCAGCGCCATTTTTGTTCAAAGAGAAGTGAACATTTTGCAACTTTATTGGTGTACGGGAACGCATTTTGGACAAAAATGTGTAAAAACTTTTTAGTTCTGGAACGAAGCTGCTATAAATTGCAACGTCTACTGACTGAACGTACCCCCATAAAAAGGAAACTGTCATGCATGTTACTCCCTTGCAATTTTTGAAATAAAATAATAACATACTATGTATTAATTTGTCTAATTTGTTTGTGGAAATTCACCGAAATAATTACCTAATACAATAACTATTTATTTGTGCAATTTATTGGGTAAACGAACACACCTATTATCTGCGAGAATTTTTGTTATGTTGTCGGTAGGTCTTCACCCATAATTTACGGTTAGATTTTGTTTTTTTTTTCTATGGTTTTTAATTCTATATCATTAACATGTTATGGAATAGTGGGCAATCAAACCAGACACCTAAGAACGTGTTTACATAATGCATACATAGGTATATAATTATTAAAAATCCACAAGTATTCTCCAAATAAGTACTAATTAAATTGAAAAAGTTAATTCGAACGAAATTAATGAAATGAAAATAAAGCTTAAATGTTAGATGTGATTATAGAATAATTTCCATAATAATTGGGGGATTTTTAAATGCAGTTCATGAGGGACTGGCGATGATAATCAGATAAGGTTAGAGAGATCATTTGTACGAACTAACAGCCAGTTTCTGTATGTCGAAAGAAGAATGTGTGCGAATGAAACACGCCCGAACTTTAGTTTTCGAAATAAATTTACCTTTGCTTTTGCTTCAAAACGAAAAAACAAATTTGAAAAACACACAAGAGTTTGGACGTGTTTCTTTCGCATACATTCTTCTTTCGACATACAGAAACAGGCTGTTAATTACCTTGTATTATGAAATCTTATGATTGAGTTATTTGAAAATAAAAAAAATTCTAAACAAAAAAGTTCGTTTGAAAAACTTTAAGTAAAGTAATTAATATAAGTGTTCGTTAAAAAATTATGTAATTTTTTTAAGAAGAAAACGTTAAGTTTAGAGCAATATTTTATTTATTTATTAATCAACTTTACAAAATTTTTTTCTATGCCATCGGGCCAATTAAAATGAATTACATTATATTGCATATATGTATATTTATTTTTCTAACAAAATATTACATTTTCAGGGAACAGTTTTGCTATTTAGAAAAATAGCATTCCAAGAAGAAATTTCGCATGCAAATATTTTTTTGCATTGTGTGCATTTTAATCAATGAAATCTCCATTAAAGGAAATTGTTTTGGACTTTCTCCCATATTACGATGCTGGTGATGATGATGCCCCCGCACATTGCTCAGTCATCAGTATCGAATTAATCATGCTTGTTTGCTTATAAATTGCCTTATTTAAATGCATTAATACAATAAAACTAAATAAAAAAATCATTGTTGTTGTTTTTTTAATTCATTTCAGAGTTGTTGTTGTGTGTTTTAGCTACTTATATGCTGCTGCTGGTGTTGGCGTAATATAAATATTACATTAACAATTAAAAAACAAACAAAAAATTACAATTAATGCCTATGGTAATATTTCTCGCTAAACCGCTGCTGCTGCTTGTTTGCTGTTGAAAATGATGCCGTCTATGTTTTAATGAACCGTTTTAATGTCACCGACACGTTATTGCGTTAACAGCGAAAAGTTCAAAAAAAAAAAAAGTTAAAACAAATTAAACCCAACACTTGCTTGGCTTATCCTCAAATCTTGCCACATTTTCTGGAATACGATTCAATAAAGAAGGAATCGCCAAACAAGAAACAATAGCTGTAGTCAAATAAATAAAATATTTTAAGATCTGCAATACAAAGAACTGTGCCTTTCTTTCCTTCTGCTTGCCGCCAATTGCTTTGCCAGGTATTTAGTATACCCTTTGTCATTGTCTGCTTGAGCGCATCATCTACATCGTCATCATCACCAGCATGGAATTGACATCGTTGAATCAAACAAAAGATGTTGAGTTTCAAGACGTCTACTATACCGTAACACAAAAGAAACACTTTGGTAAGTTTTTCATTTTTTTTATTTTTACGCACAAGAATATTTATCTTTTATGATACACCTTTGGGGTAATAGGGTGGAACGTAAATAAATTTTCAATGCTTTTTTAAGATGCAGTAGCAATAACTTTAACACGTTTTTTTATCTTAAAGTAGTTAAATATGTAAATAAGGTCCTTATTTAATGAAACGCCATTCAAGAAAGCTCTAATGTAAAATTTCTATATGTTGAAACTGAACATACCCTACAAAAACCAAGATTGTCCATATTTATATTAGGCAATTTTCCTTGCGGCAATTGTCAGTTTGATGGAGAAAGAGGTGAGGCATATGGTAACCCTTTTGCTTGGTTTACATTTACGAAATCCACTTGATTTCAACTGTCAAATCCATAGGTTAAACATCAAATGAAATCCAGATGAGAATTAGCATTTGCCTCTCAACAGCCTCTCTCATCGTCAAACTGACAATTGCCGCAAGGAAAATTGCCTAATGTAAATATGGACATTCATGATACTTCAGCCAGATGATACAACAACAGTGTTTGTCCCAATTTACATTGGGCGAGTTTACTTGCGGCATTGTCATTTTGTAGGAGAGAGAGGTGAGGCATATGGTAACCCTTTGCCTCTCAGCACCCTCTCTCACCTACAAACTGACAATTGCCGCAAGTAAACTCGCCTAATGTAAATTGGGACTTTTGTTAGTAAATTCTCCTTGCGGCAGAGGAAAATTGAACAATAGGTCTGTCTGGTTACATTCACAGCAAGAACTTTCTCTGAGAGTAAGGAGTTTTTATTCTCTTTTACAAGAAATTTGTAAAAAGTAAACAGAAACCTTCCCAGCAGAAACCAGCAAGCAATCAGCTGACTTGCCAAAACAGAACAATTTGTCCGCCAAAGCAACCAAAGGAAGCAAAAATGTTGTATTTTATTAAAAATAATAAAGAAATGACCCAAAAAAGGATTTTTCCCACTTTGCAAATTTTTTTCTCCAAAAAAGCAATACAAGTGAAAAGTACTTGCTAGCACTCAGCAAGTTCTCAGTAACCTCTCTCCACCAATTTTACTCCCTCGAAGCAAAAAATTTGCAGATTGTTATCGAACAGCAATTTGCAAGAAGTCAGCTGATTTGATAAACAAGAAGAAGTTGAAGGAAAAGAATAAATAAAATAAATAATAAAATAAAAAATAGGCACACCATAATAATTTATTTCACTTACATTATCGTTTTTCAAAATTTATTTAATATTTTTTCCCTTTTTTATTTCTATTTATTTTAATAACCAAAAATTTGTTTATGTTTTTGCCAAGAAGTCCGCCATAAAGAATTCGAATATAAATCAGCTGATCAAACTTGCAAATTCTTACAAGAAAAATTTTCCATGCAAAAACTTGTAAACAAAACTCTCCAAAACTCTCCAATATTCTCTCACAATTGTCTCCAAATTCTCTCTCTTTTACTTTGCAAGTTTGTTATCGAACAGCACTTTGTAAAAGTTTGTGCAAATTTGCACAAACTTTTGGGTTATCGTATAGACCTACTCAGCAAAATAAATTGGAAGCAGTGCAATGTGGACTAGTTCTGTCACGGCATGTTTTGATGCAGTTCAAACGGAGTCGTGAAAAAGGCACTCCAGTCCTCACATTTTAACTGCATTTGGATGCAATCCAAAGAATCACATCCACTTGTCACATTTTAACAACATCCGGATGCAGTTCAGCGGAGTCGTGAAAAAGGCACTCCAATTCCTCACAATTTAACAGCAACCGGATGCAGTCCAAACGGAGTCGTGAAAAAAGCACTCCGTTCGCTACATATTATTAGCAGTTGTTAGAGATCCCTACATGTACATAAATCAGTTTGTACATCTCTACAGGCAGCGACATAAATTTTCCAATAAGAGATAAGCGTGTTAATATTTTCAAACATTTGTTAATACAAACTGAATAATATTTCATTTGTGAACATTTTTCCGGTAACTCAAGAGAAAAAAATTTCCGAATGGAGTGCTGTTGGAGTACATGTCGAAATCTTAACTGGTGATGGGAAGACAACCCATTTAGCAAATGAAACAAAAACTGTTCAGCTTGGAACAAATGGAGAGCGGAGGAAACACACATGTTTGCGATTGAATTCAATGGAGAATTTTCATAATTTGTGTTAATGCAATAAAGTTCTTAATATTTTTGTTTTACACAAATAATGCATTTTATTTGTTCTGGCATATTTTGTAATGGCTTGCACAATTTCCGCAGAATGCCTGTATCAAAACATGTGCTTTGGACTGCCTCCTATTCTACCCCAAAGGGTTAGTTAGAATGCAATGCCAAAGGGTCAGTTAAAATGCAGTGCCAGAGGGTCAGTTAAAATGCAGTGCCAAAGGGTCAGTTAAAATGCAGTGCAATGGAGTGCCTCTTTCCGTAGTCACGCTCTTGTAAAAATCATGAGTGAAAATGCATAATTTGATGCACTTCCAGATCACTTGTACATATCATTTAACTGCCTCTTTTGAGGCAAACTTTTTGCTGGGTAATTATGCTTGTTATTTCCACAATAAAATTGTTTTTAATTTTCACAAACATACATAAATCAACGAAAAAATAAAAACAGATGTTTGATTGCTTTAAGAAGAAGAAGCGTTGCTAGTGCTTGCTAGAAGAAATTTGTCCAGCAAGAATTTGCAAACTCTCAGTGAAAGAACTGTCAAAATGTCTCTCTAGAATCGCTCTCTTTTGCTGATTTTTTGCGTTAGCAGACGACTTCCAGCAACAATTGGTACAAGTTGTTGGTGTTTTGTGATTACTAGGAACCTCAACTGTCAAATTACAGATAGTTCGGTCAAAAAATGTAGCTAAAATCCTCAAAATACCGAAAATCGGGAGGTACTGTTATATGGGGGCTATACCAAAACATGAACCCATGTTGACGGTTTTTAGTGGAGATATTTTGTGACCACTGGGAACCCCAAACGTGAAATTACAGGCAGTTCGGTCAAAAAATGTAGTTAAAATCCACAAAATACCAAAAATCGGGAGGTACCGTTATATGTATGGGGCTATACCAAAACTACAAATGGACCTATTTTGACAGTTTTCGGTGGAGATATTTTGTGATTACAGGTAGTTTGGTCAAACATTTTAGCTAAAATCCTCAAAATACGGAAAACCGGCAGGTACCGTTATATGGGGGCAATACCAAAACATGGACCTATGTTGACAGTTTTCGGTGGAGATATATTGTGATTACTAGGAACCTCAACTGTCAAATTACAGGCAGTACGGTAAAAAATTTTGGCTAAAAGCTCATTTAGACTATCCATAAATCCTCGACTGGATTTAATAAATCCAGTACAAATCTCATTGCATTTAGATATACATTTTGGAGGATTTAAATGGCAGTCAGCTGATTTTTGTTCATAGCACAATTACCAAGGTAGATGCATCAGACCATCTGATCGAATTTGAAACGTCAAAAGAATTTTTTGTAAATTGAATTCGCCCCAAAAAACATACGTCAAATTACAAATTTATTGTTTAATACTGAAAATGTTAGCACATTATGCTACTAATGCTAACTAAACAGCAAATAAAGAATTATTCTATCGCAGTTTGCCCATCTAAAATAAATAAACGAATTATTTTATCTTTATTTATTATTGTCTTTTTAGGACGAAGGCCATTATTTATGAAAGTTTTTAATTAATTAATTGGATTAATCGAGCTAATATGGCCTAAGGAGTTTTGTATTGAAAAATGAATTCTAGCGAAATACCACACACTCAACCATTACGCTACGATCGTTTCGCCTGGTGGTTTTAAGCCAGGCTCATCAGGCGTATTTGAATGCTAATGGCTAGAAGACAAAGGCTGATTTTGATAACTTCTATTTATACAAACATTTTTACAATTTTGTAATTATGAAGTATTTATGGAAGTCTTTTTCTTTATCAAGTCACCCTAGTGTCTTGTCTAGGAATCATTTTCTCAATACATACACATATACAATCGAAGGGGGGTTTCCTTCATGAATTGTAATGCCTTCAGTTTTTTTGAAGTTTTGGATATCATGTCGACTAGTTTTGTTGATATGATACATTGGCATCATGTCGACTAGTTTGTTGATATGATACATTGGCAGTGGCTTAGAACGCTGAGATCTCGACAACATTGTCTGTTTGTTGGAGAGGACCCAGGTTCAAAGGTTTAATATTTTTATTATTTATATTTATTTTATTTCTTTTTATTTTGCTTTGACAGTGCGCGATGTTTTGTTTTTTTCTTTTGCCTTAATTGGCAAATAAATGAGAGATTTTTCACTTTTTACACCACGAAATTTGTCGAGCAGAAAGTAGTAAAAGAGATAGCCATTTTGGCAGCTCTCTCTTAAATTTTGCTTAAAGTTTACGGAACGCTTTCCGGGTTAAAATGGTAAAACTAGTAAACCTTTAACGTAAAGGAACAAACCCAGCAAAAAGTTTGCCTCCAAAGAGGCATTTAAATCATATGTACAAGTGATTTGGAAGTGCATCAAATTATGCATTTTCATTCATTCCTTTTACAAAAACGTGACATCGGAAAGAGGCACTCCATTGCACTACATTTTAACTAACCCTTTGGCACTGCATTTTAACTATCCCTCTTGCATTGCATTGTAATTAACCCTTTGGGGGTAGAATAACGTGTTTTGATGCAGGCATTCTACGGAATGTGTGCAAGCCATTGCAAAATATCCCAGAACAAAATATCCCGGCAAAAAAAACTCTAATGTAAATGTGCTATCACTCTTTGACCAATCAAAAGAAATGTAAACAAACATTTGTAACCGTTTGATGATAAATAAGAAAAAATTTTTACAATTTCTCTTTAAGTATTAACTGCATATTACCTTTTAATTAAGAAATACATAAATAAAATCTTTTTTTTGTTTGTTACATTTTAATTAATTAAAGCGACAACCGCTATAGTGCGCTCTGCTGCTCTCCCACTCTTTCTGTCATATTGATATGAAACGGCATTAGGCCAGTTCGATAATTTCGCAAGTAAAAAGTATTTGCAAGTTCTTGCAACACCTCCCAGTTCTCTTTCACTGAACAAGTTTGTTATCGAACAGAATTTTGTAAACGTTTGTACAAACTTTTGAGTTATCGTACAGAACTATTTTCATGATGTTTCCTTTCACATGTTTAAGCTTTGTTTACACAAGACAATTTAATTGAAAAGGGCTCACATAAATAATTTTTTATTAAAAAAAACATACCTCGACTGTTTTCCTGCACTTCAATTGAAGTCAAAAGGGGGGAAATTAAAACATAAATAAAATCATCATTCTGTTTTATTTTAATTAAGTAATGCGACAACCGCTATTGTGCGCTCTGTTGCTCCCCACTCTTTCTGTCACATAGAAATGAAACGGGATTCTCAAAATGCTTATGCCTTGTTTACAAAATACAATTTCATTTCAATGAGCTCACATAATTTATTTTTTATTTAAAAAACAAACATAGCTTGTTTTCCTACACTTCAATTGAAGTCAAAAGAGGAAAAAATAAAACATATAACTACATCAACTACCATTAAACAAATGGGGAGTGACAACGATTGACTTAAATCATCAACAACAATTACATGAATGAATAACCCCTTTGAGGGTTGTATCATGTCATGTGAAGTGTTTTGTTGCTGTTGTTGTGTTACGGCTAGTGATTTTCACAATTAATTGCAAGTGTCAGTTTTGATGCCGGGTTAAACTCAGTTCATTCATTCAAACAGACATACTGGAAATCTATCCCACTTCAACAACAGTACCAACAGTAGCTGTGTAATGTGCTCGCTGGCTGCCTACTGTTAGGTTAATTAATCTTCCGGCAATGCACGACGCCGCGTGTAAAGCAAAGCATGAAAGTTAGTTGATAAAGGGTTTTATGTGGCAAAGTTAATTTTCTGTTGATTATGAGATAGATGATGATAGCTGTGTTCCAGAACTAAAAAGTTTTTACAATTTTTACGACATTTACACATTTTACTCGAAAAAGCGTTCCCGTACACAAAAAAGTTGTAAAATTTTCATTTCTCTTTAAACAAAAATGGCGCTGAATGTCGCTCTCTTTAAAAACTTTTTACACGACAAATTTGGGCGAGTAAAAAAATAGTAACATGATTGCCGGCGTCTGATTGGCTGATACGCCGACTTTGACATTTGTTCCAGTTTTTTTGACGTATTTTTCATTTTTCCGTTCCCGAACTATTTCAAGAAACTTGTGTGTGACAACAAATTTTTTGCAGTACTCTCTTTTACGATTTTTACCATTAAAAAGTACGGGAACGAAGCTGATGACGATGATGATGGGTTGCAACCAAGCAAATAAACTCAAATAATTAAAAATTATAAAGATTAACTTAACAATAAACTTAAATTTAAATATCAAAAACAAAATGGGAAAACAAAAATATTTTAATATTTAAAATTATTTTGATGAAGGGGGTTTGCGTTGCTAAATCTATTTACTATAGATTATTATGAGAAGATGGTTTGCAACCAAGCAAATAAACACGGAGGCAATTAAAACAAAACTAAGTAAATAATTAAAAATTAATTATCTTAAAAAATTAAAAAATAAACTTGAAATTAAAAAATATATGTCGGTAGGTATATTCGTATGGAAGGAAAAATATTTTAATATTCCAACAAAATATAGGAGGGAAGGTCACTCAATCACCATTCATAACTCTATTTAAAGTGGTGTTTTCATTTAAAATACAATGTAATTGTTATTATCATAAATGGTGTCTGTCTGTGTGAATGTCTTTAATGGCAACTATTTGCCAATGTTAGCCAAAAAAATAATATCCATTTCAAATGTCAAAATAAAGTAGCTCTAACCAACAACCAACTCTAACTATTGACCAATCTACCTACCAAGCGACCAACATAAAATTAACTACCTCAAAAAAAAAAAACAAAAACAAAGATTTCAACATTCTTCTTGAACTTTGTTGTTGGTTGCTGCTGCGTTGCGTTTCTTTTGCTTTACTTCATTGAGAAAATTGAAAACTTGTTTTTCCACAACATTCGAAAAGTTAATGGTGGCTATTTTGGGCAATAACAAACAACCAAAAACAAACGTGAACGCGCGCCGCAAACCACTTTAACCATGATCAAAACAAACTGCAAAAAATAAAACGCCTTCTAAAGCCGGTGGCAATTTGGCAAAGATTGCTTAATGTAAACTTCTAGAAAACTTCTAATATCAATGACGCATGCTATACCCAAATGGTGAGGCTTAAAATTTGTCCACGTTTTTTTTTTGTCTTTTCAAGTATTGACAGTGCCTTGAAGCATCTTAGGAGTTTTTAAGAGTATTTTGACAAGCAAATTCTTTTTAAGTGTGTAAAAGGTGCGTGGCATGTGTATTTTTGTAATGAATCTTCTGAAAACACAACAAAACTTGGATTGATTGCCGAATATAGATTTCCCCAATATTAAAAAAAGAAATGTTCTTTCAGATCCATTACTTTGCTTTTCCAGTTCTTCATTGACTTTGACATAGTAGCTGTGTTCCTTTACTTAACTGAGGTTACCATTTTTACCACTGGTTACCATTTTTAACCTGCAAAACGTTCCTTAACCCCAAAAAGTGGTAAAATTGGAAGCAATTTTTAAGAGAGTGAGAGAGAAGAGAGACTTAAAATGCCTTAGGTTAGGTTAAAGGATGCGCAGCTGTCGTGTTGGACAGCCACTCCACTTGGAGACCTTATGGTCCATTGTGTTCATCCTATAGTGTGGGTATGAGACAAGAAAAGAAATAATTGCATAGATGGTATCGAGTTAGGAAGAAAGAAATAAGAATAATTAAGTAATTAAGAAAATAATTAAGAATAATTAAGTAAGTGCTATGGATTGAAAGACAATTGAGAAATTAGCTTCGTTCCCGTACTTTTTAATAGTAAAACTCGTAAAAGAGAAAAATAGAGAAAATTTGTTGTCAAACAAAATATTTTTCAAAAAGTTCGGGAACGCAAAAATGGAAAAAAACGTCAAAAAAGCTGGAACAAATGTCAAAGTCGGCGTACCAGCCAATCAGACGCCGGCATCCATGTTACTATTTTTTACACGCTCAAATTTGTCGAGTAAAAAGTTTTTAAAGAGAGCGTCATTCAGCGCCATTTTTGTTTAAAGAGAAGTGAACATTTTACAACTTTTTTGTGTACAGGAACGCTTTTTCGAGTAAAATGTGTAAAAGTCGTAAAAATTGTAAAAACTTTTTAGTTCTGGAACACAGCTATTATTTATGAAAGGAGATCGAGTAAGGAGGTTTTGCCATATTAAGATGCTGTAATTCGTTCATGTTGAAGCCACTTCAGACCCTTGGTGAGAAGAAGCAGTGTTGTCGGCTCGGCTTGGCAGAATGTTGTCAGAGATGATATTGTATGATCACCCATTGTTTGGATTCTCCTGGCCCGGGGCATTGGACAACGGCATAATAAGTGCTCAATCGTCTCTGTTTCTTCTTCATCTTCGCGTAATCTGCAGTAGAGTCATCTCTATCCCATTTGCAGGTCATTGATCTTATTCTGCAGTGTCCCGTGATTACTCCATTAGTTTCAGGTCGGGTTTTCTCATAGAGAGTAGGGAAGTGGTCTTCCGTTTGGAGAGGTTGGGCCAGATTGCCCTTGATACCTTACAGCCAGGTTCGTTGTTCCAAATCTGACCAGGGGCTCAATTCTCTTTCTATGAAAATGTGAAATGAAAACTTTTATAAAGGAAAAAAACTGTCAAATGAAAAAAATTATAAAGAAAATATTTTTCATTTCAAATTTTCATAGAACAAGAATCCAGCCCAAGCCTTCTCACTGTATACTTGTTCTAGGAGCCGCATGAAGCGACACAAAGGTGGCTTGATTGTCGATGTCGTTCGATTCAGATCCGCGACGCGCCAATTCATCCGCTTTTTCATTTCCCTCGATGTCGCAATGCTCCGGGACCCAGCACAAGGTAACGATTGATCGTAGGGCCTCCAAAGCTTTCCTGCAGTGCAAGACCGCAGAAGACTTGATTGAATGGGATCTAAGTGATTTTAGGGCCGCTTGACTATCCACATAGATAGTCACCGGTCCAGCTATGTCCCCTTCCATGTTTTTTTTTATCAACTCTGCTGCTTTCGTGACCGCAAAGATTTCGGCTTGGAAGACGCTACAATTTTCGCTTAGCTTGTACGAGATCCGTAAGTTGAGGGTATTGCTGTAGACGCCCGCTCCTGTTCCCCCTTCCATCTTGGATCCGTATGTATAGACCTCTATACCGGGTAGAGGTGGGGAGTTGTGGCTCCAGGCTTCTCTATCAGGTATCCGAACTTCAATATCGTCGAAGTGTAATTGTGGTGATATATAGTCACTGATTACCTCCAATCCCACTGATAGTCCAGATCGTCGTAAAATAACAGCGTGTCCATAGTCGAAGTTGCGCCCTGAGCTAATCTCCTTAAGTCGGAGAGCACTCTTTGCTGCCAACTCTTGCACCACGAGATTCATCGGATGAAGATCCAGTAATGCATTGAGGGCAGCCTGTGGAGTGCTTTTCATGGCACCGGTAATTAAGAGAGATGCCGCTCTTTGAACGGTATTAATCTTGTGGAGAAGGGATGCCTTACTTAGTGCATTCCACCATACCAATGAACCATAAGTCAGAATAGGGCGAACTATGGCCGTAAAAATCCAGTGGATGACCTGTGGTTTCAAACCCCAACTCTTACCAATAGAGCATGAATAAAGGGCTTAAAGACCTCTCTTGGCACGTTCTTCGACATTCCTTTTCTACGTTAGTTGGTGGTCCAGGATAATGCCAAGGTACTTGTCCTCTAAAGAGAGCTTTAGGGCCACTCCATCCAGCGTTGGTAGGGAGAATGGTTTGACTTTTCTCTTGTTCGTAAATAGACCCATCTCTGTCTTAGATGGGTCCAAGTCCATTGTTGTGTGCCCATCTTGATAAATTGACTAGAGTTTCTTGCATGAGTTCCGATAGCGTTTGTGGGAACTTTCCGGTGATCATTATGACCACGTCATCAGCATAAGCTACTGTTTTTATACGTAGTTGGTCAAATTCCTTAAGTATTTCGTTAATCACCAGGAGCCACAGCAGTGGAGATAATACGCCACCTTGTGGTGTGCCCCTGGTGACAGACTTCCGAATGGAGGTCTCACCGATATTTGAATTGATTATCCTGCCGCTAAGCATTCCATCGATCCAATTGATCAGTGTGGTGGAAACACCTAAGTTCAAGAGTGAATTGTAGATGGATTCGAGTTTGACGTTATTAAAGGCGCCTTCTATATCAAGAAACGCTGCTAACGTATAATTTGAGCCCATCATATTCCTCTCGATTAAACCAACGACTTCATTTAGTGCAGTCTTCACTGATCGGCTTTTGATGTAGGCGAGTTGGGCGAGTTGTGATCCAGGTGTGGGATCAACACCTCCAGTGCATTTTGTAGCATTGCTGGGAAGATACCATCTGAACCAGGTGATTTAAAAGGCTTAAAAGTGTTTATCGCCCAAGCTATCTTTGTGTGACTTATAATCTCCTCGATGACACTCACCTCCCCTGTGGCTTGATTGCACATAGGTGGATCGGCTGAGCGATCTGGTGCATCCATGCAGTTGGGAAAGTGGGTTTTGGCTAGGAGATCCAGAGTTTCTAGACCGGAGTTAGTCCATGTGCCGTCATCCTGCCGATGGATTTGGGGTCCTTCGACAGTATTCTACGAAATCTGGCTACATCCTTTACTCCCTCTATAGACTCGCTAAAGCAGACCCATGATATGCGTTTAGTCTTCTTTATTTCACTGTTGTACTTATTAAAAGATACTTTGTAATTCTCCCAATCTGTGGACAACTTCGTTTTGTTGGCTTTGTTATAGAGCCTTCTGCTAGTTTTTCTGAGATTAGCCAGATCTTTCAACCACCAGACCGGTTGACATCTTCTGCCTGGGTAAGTGAGTGAGCAGGCGGTCTCATAGCTGTCCACCAAAACCTCTGTCACGTGCTTCACTGCACTATTAACCTCTGTGGCTGTTTGGGGGTATCGTGATACTCCCAGCTTGGAGCTTACTAGTTCATTGAATTTGTTCCAGTCGGTTTTCCGTGGATTTCTAAATGGTGACTGTCGAATGCCATTAACAGAGACGTGGAAGAATATCTTCCGATGATCCGAAAAGGAGCATTCTTCCGATACCCTCCAGTCACTGATAAGAGATTCGTCTTTATTAATGAGGGTTATGTCTATAACCTCCCTGATTCTATTTTGAAACGTGTATTCGTTTCCCCTGTTGCATATTCTAAGATTATATTTTAAGATAAACTCGAATACGGACTCACCTCTGGCATTTGTGTTTCTGCTGCCCCAGTGAAAATGGTGAGCATTGGCATCACATCCTAGGATGATAAGACAAGTGCTACCCATCTCTTTGACAAGCTTCTACCACAGGCTACCAGACGAATTTCTTTAGGTAAAAAATGGCAGAACTGCTTTTTCGATATTTTTCACGATTATTTGACAATGAAGAAAAAAACGAATAAAAACAGAAGAAAAAGGCGAACGCTGACAAAACAAAATTAAAAACTGTAAAATAAAAGAAGAAAATTTAATTTGTATGTTTCTTTTTGACATTGCTACCAGATCTACCATTTTTTTGTTCCTTTACTTTTCTGGTAAAGCTGTTCATGAGAGAGCAATTTTGACAGTTTTCTCTTTTAACATTTTTTCCATTAAAAAAGTAAAGGAACAAATCTACTATCATGATTAGAGCTGTTAGCATCTAACATCTTATACTAACCCTGCGTTTACACCTGACAGGACAGTTGAGTACATGTATTGATTGTCAAAAACCCAAAACTTGCCTGTGTGACGTAGGCGTCCAGACAACTGCAAAAACAGTTGTAAAATTATGAATGAAAATCGTCGATTTCTATTTGTTTTCCGTTCACATATTTTGTTTTTGTTCATATTCTTTTATTTTCAACACATTTCAATTATCGTTTCATTTCTTTTTTACAAAAACGTCAAAAATTTGTTAAGCCTACTGTCTCTGAAAAAATGATGGACAGCTGGGAGACAAACGACAAATGTATGCATGTGTTAGTAAATCAGAGTTGTATTTGCAGACAGTCTGGCTTGTGTAAACGCCTAGTAAGTTTACATTTATGAAATCCACTAGGTTGAATGCTTTGTTACACACTTACTTATCAAGCACACACGTACGTAAGGGGTTCATCGGCTTGGCAATCAAATTTGATAGTGTATGCCATGCTTTAGAGAATTCCTCTACAGGTCACACATGTAATTTGTTGGTTTTGTGGGTTCGAATTTCCGATTTGCCTTTTTCATTTGCAAAAACCGTCGATGATCTTAAAATGATCTTCCCCCTAATGCCTGATTTAGATTTAACAAATCCAGCATAGTCTAAACGGAACGACAAACGGAATGACAAACTTAATATACCCCATAAAAATAGAATTTTTAACGTATCGTATTTTCTTGGTTTCGGCCATGAGGCAGGTCAGCTCCTGCTTGGAGATTGTTGGTAATGGCGCGAATACCATTACGCCAGCTCCTGCTTGGCGATTTACATTGCCTCCGGTAATGACGAGCGAGCATCAGCTTGACGATTAATATTATTAGGGCAATTCTTTTTAAACGTTCGCATTTCCTGATTTGTTGTGCAATTTTTTCATTTAATTTTTCCCCAAATTTTGTTTATTTTTAAAAAATTTCCGTAAATAAACCATCGGTTCTCCTGATTTTAACATAATTTATTTACTTATCATCACAATGTTAATTCATTTTTACTCAATAGCGGGTTGGGGTACTGCATATTATGATGACAGAACACCGTTGACAAGTTCAATGATCTCTGCCGCAATCGCATCAAAGAAAAAAATAAACAATTTTTGTATATTTATATCATAGGAAGCAGTGATACAATCACTTATGTGGGATGGGGGCTTGTCATTATGAACGTTGAACATGCCTGCCTACCTTTTGTCGCTTTTTTTTATTGAACATGGAAAAAATACACTTGTTTACAGGAAGTTTACCATTCAGTTAAATGCTGCTTCTTCTATATGAAAAAAAAATAGTGTCAGCCCAATAAAATTTTTACACAAAAAACCCATATTGGTGCAAACAAGTGTGAATTTTATACAGAGTTGATTTTGTGTTCACATTAGAGAGATTTAATTGCAAAACTTCATGAAATTATGTGTTCTTATGCTTGGTTTACATTTACGAAATCCACTTGATTTCAACTGTCAAATTCATAGGTTAAACGTCAAATGAAATCCAGATGAGATTTCATTTGACGTTTGAGCTATGGAATTGACAGTTGAAATCGAGTGGATTTCGTAAATGTAAACTTAGCATTAGATCGAGCTTCATACAAAAGTAATTTTGTGAAATAAAAAATGTTTGCCGGTATAGGTATAATTTTGATGTTCTAAACCCAGTTGCTTCCTTGTTTGCGTCTGAATAATATTTGCCCAATGTGAACGTACCTTTAGTCTTAATTTTCTTAAAAATTTGTTTGATTTTTGATTATGTACATATGTACCTCAAAAGAACTTTAATGCTGGGTCTATATTGTAGTATTTTGCTGGTTTAACCTTCTTTATGAGGATTTTTTGATGTACAGGCAATGGAATTGACGTTTGAAACCCAGTGGGTTTGTTAAATCCGGTTATATGTAAACGTACTATAATTATCTGTAAACAACTGTTTAGTAAAATCAACAAATATCACCACAAACAATTTTTAATATCTGTAAACTACTGTTTAATAACGAAAATCACCCGCTGTTATCTCTCATTGCATGCTCTCACACTCACTCCCATTATCTACCGAACAGAAATATTCTTTTGTTTACCACAATCTCTTATGTATCATCATGTTTTTGCACGTTCATTTAAATTTGCAAATGATCTTGTACCATTAAAAAAACACCACAAAGCACATCTGCCACAAAGCTGTACGTAATTACCGTTAATTCTTTGTTATTATTGTTGTTGCAATGTATTACCAAATAAAGAAGAAAAGTGTTCGTTCACACATATTGTTGATTGTGCATGCAAATCTTTGTTTACATTTGGTTTTCTTTGCTATGAAAGTGAGCCAGAGAGAAAGAGAGGAGCGTCATTTCTTTGTAAATGCGATTGTTTCCCGCCAAAATTTACCGTTGTTTTACAAATGCAGTTTTTTGGGATATTTTTAATGGAAATTAGTTTTATTTTATTGCTAATGTTTATTAATATTTGATTAGTTTGCAATAATTACGTTCACATTACTCGTTTAAAGAACAATTAAACTTCAAATTATAATGAAAAGTCATGGACTAAGGGTAATAGGTATTTAAACGTTTTTGTCATCTTTTGGCCAAATGCAATTTTAGTGGCGTTTTAATCACAACAGATGTTATCCAGGTGACATAGACCATGAACAATTATTTCAAAATTTATGGCTATTTAATGAATGAAAATTTACGTTTGCAATGAAATTACCTTAATTAAATGGACTAAACAGTTGTGGCAGGTATGTATACTGATTATTCCTGGTCATAGAGGAAATTAAACTGATAATTTTATTCATATCACAGAGAAGGTGATGTGTGTTTCCACCAAATATAATGCATAGTGCAAAGTCAGCATTCCTTCAGTGGGAATTGGCCATATTTGATGATTATCGGGGGCATTGGCTTTAAAGATTATTTGAAATTAAAACAATAACAAATGTTTTTAATCAATTTTTATCAAATGCAAAACAATTCAAATTTAAATTATCGATTGACTCTTCCAAAAAGCAATAACAATTGGTTTAAAAATATGTACATACATATGTGGGGCAAGGTCATCTCCGATAAACCCTTCAAGGTCTATGAACTTTTCTATAGAAAAATTGTTCGCCGATGAACTTTTCTATAGGAAAAGTCATCGCCGATGAAGTTTTCTATAGGAAAAGCAATATCCGATGAACTTTTATAAAGGAAAAGTCATCGCCGATGAACTTTTCTATAGAAAAAGTCATCGCCGATGAACTTTTCTATGGGAAAAGTCATCGTCCGATGAAGTTTTCTATAAGAAAAGTCATCGCCGATGAACATTTATAAAGGAGAAGTCATCGCCGTTGAACTTCTCCATAGGAAAAGTCATTTCCAATGAAGTTTTCTATAGGAAAAGCAATATCCGATGAACTTTTATAAAGGAAAAGTCATCGCCGTTGGACTTCTCCATAGGAAAAGTCATCGCCGATGAACTTTTCTATAGGAAAAGTCATCGACGATGAACTTTTCTATAGGAAAAGTCATCGACGATGAACTTTTCTATAGGAAAAGTCATCGACGATGAACTTTTCTATAGGAAAAGTCATCGACGATGAACTTTTCTATAGGAAAAGTCATCGACGATGAACTTTTCTATAGGAAAAGTCATCGACGATGAACTTTTCTATAGGAAAAGTCATCGACGATGAACTTTTCTATAGGAAAAGTCATCGACGATGAACTTTTCTATAGGAAAAGTCATCGACGATGAACTTTTCTATAGGAAAAGTCATCGACGATGAACTTTTCTATAGGAAAAGTCATCGACGATGAACTTTTCTATAGGAAAAGTCATCGACGATGAACTTTTCTATAGGAAAAGTCATCGACGATGAAGTTTTCTGTAGGAAAAGTCATCGCCGATGAACTTTTCTATAGGAAAAGTCATCGCCGATGAACTTTTCTATAGGAAAAGTCATAGGAAAAGTCATCGCCGATGAACTTTTCTATAGGAAAAGTCATAGGAAAAGTCATCGCCGATGAACTTTTCTATAGGAAAAGTCATAGGAAAAGTCATCGCCGATGAACTTTTCTATAGGAAAAGTCATCGCCGATGAACTTTTCTATAGGAAAAGTCATCGCCGATGAACTTTTCTATAGGAAAAGTCATCGCCGATGAACTTTTCTATAGGAAAAGTCATCGCCGATGAACTTTTCTATAGGAAAAGTCATCGCCGATGAACTTTTCTATAGGAAAAGTCATCGCCGATGAACTTTTCTATAGGAAAAGTCATCGCCGATGAACTTTTCTATAGGAAAAGTCATCGCCGATGAACTTTTCTATAGGAAAAGTCATCGTCCGATAAACTTTTCTATATTCTTTCATCGCCGTTGAACTTTTCTATAGAAAAAGTCATCGCCAATGAACTTTTCTAAAGGGAAAGCAATATCCGATGAGCTTCTATAAAGGAAAAGTCATCGCCGATGAACTTTTCTATAGGAAAAGTCATCGTCCGATGAAGTTTTCTGTAGGAAAAGTCATCGTCCGATGAAGCTTTCTGTAGGAAAAGTCATCGCCGTTGAACTTTTCTATAGAAAAAGTCATCGCCAATGAACTTATCTAAAGGGAAAGCAATATCCGATGAACTTCTATAAAGGAAAAGTCTTCGCCGATGAACTTTTCTATAGGAAAAGTCTTCTCCGATGAACTTTTCTATAAGAAAAGTCATTGCCGATGAACTTTTCTATAGGAAAAGTCACGCAGATGAACTTTTCTATAGGAAAAGTCATCGCCGATGAACTTTTCTATAGGAAAAGTAATCGCCGTTGAACTTTTCTATAGGAAAAGTCATCGTCCGATGAACTTTTCTATAGGAAAAGTCATCTCCAATGAACTCTTCTGTAGGAAAAGTCATTGCCGATGAACTTTTCTATAGGAAAAGTCATCGCCGTTGAACTTTTCTATGGAAAAGTCATCGCCAATGAACTTTTCTAAAGGGAAAGCAATATCCGATGAGCTTCTATAAAGGAAAAGTCATCGCCGATGAACTATTCTATAGGAAAAGTCATCGCCGACGAACTTTTCTATAGGAAAAGTCATCTATAGGAAAAGTCATCGCAGATGAACTTTTATATAGGAAAAGTCATCGTCGATCTACAGGAAAAGTCATCGTCTAATGAACTTTTCTATAGGAAAAGTTATCGCCGATGAACTTTTCTATAGGAAAAGTCTTCGCCGATGAACTTTTCTATAGGAAAAGTTTTCGCCGATGAACTTTTCTATAGGAAAAGTCATCGCCGATGAACTTTTCTATAGGAAAAGTCATCGCCGATGAACTTTTCTATAGGAAAAGTCATCGCCGATGAACTTTTCTATAGGAAAAGTCATCGCCGATGAACTTTTCTATAGGAAAAGTCATCGTCCGATGAACTTTTCTATAGGAAAAGTCATCGCCGATGAACTTTTCTATAGGAAAAGTCATCGTCCGATAAACTTTTCTATATTCTTTCATCGCCGTTGAACTTTTCTATAGAAAAAGTCATCGCCAATGAACTTTTCTAAAGGGAAAGCAATATCCGATGAGCTTCTATAAAGGAAAAGTCATCGCCGATGAACTTTTCTATAGGAAAAGTCATCGTCCGATGAAGTTTTCTGTAGGAAAAGTCATCGTCCGATGTAGCTTTCTGTAGGAAAAGTCATCGCCGTTGAACTTTTCTATAGAAAAAGTCATCGCCAATGAACTTATCTAAAGGGAAAGCAATATCCGATGAACTTCTATAAAGGAAAAGTCTCCGCCGATGAACTTTTCTATAGGAAAAGTCTTCTCCGATGAACTTTTCTATAAGAAAAGTCATTGCCGATGAACTTTTCTATAGGAAAAGTCACGCAGATGAACTTTTCTATAGGAAAAGTCATCGCCGATGAACTTTTCTATAGGAAAAGTAATCGCTGTTGAACTTTTCTATAGGAAAAGTCATCGTCCGATGAACTTTTCTATAGGAAAAGTCATCTCCAATGAACTCTTCTGTAGGAAAAGTCATTGCCGATGAACTTTTCTATAGGAAAAGTCATCGCCGTTGAACTTTTCTATAGAAAAAGTCATCGCCAATGAACTTTTCTAAAGGGAAAGCAATATCCGATGAGCTTCTATAAAGGAAAAGTCATCGCCGATGAACTATTCTATAGGAAAAGTCATCGCCGACGAACTTTTCTATAGGAAAAGTCATCTATAGGAAAAGTCATCGCAGATGAACTTTTATATAGGAAAAGTCATCGTCGATCTACAGGAAAAGTCATCGTCTAATGAACTTTTCTATAGGAAAAGTTATCGCCGATGAACTTTTCTATAGGAATAGTTATCTCCGATGAACTTTTCTATAGGAAAAGTCTTCGCCGATGAACTTTTCTATAGGAAAAGTCTTCGCCGATGAACTTTTCTATAGGAAAAGTCATCGCCGATGAACTTTTCTATAGGAAAAGTCATCGCCGATGAACTTTTCTATAGGAAAAGTCATCGCCGATGAACTTTTCTATAGGAAAAGTCATCGCCGATGAACTTTTCTATAGGAAAAGTCATCGCCGATGAACTTTTCTATAGGAAAAGTCATCGTCCGATGAACTTTTCTATAGGAAAAGTCATCGTCCGATGAACTTTTCTATAGGAAAAGTCATCGTCCGATGAACTTTTCTATAGGAAAAGTCATCGTCCGATGAACTTTTCTATAGGAAAAGTCATTTCTATAGGAAAAGTCATCGTCCGATGAACTTTTCTATAGGAAAAGTCATCGTCCGATGAACTTTTCTACAGGAAAAGTCATCTCCAATGAACTTTTCTATAGGAAAAGTCATCGCCGATGAACTTTTCTATAGGAAAAGTCATCGCCGTTGGACTTCTCCATAGGAAAAGTCATCGCCGATGAACTTTTCTATAGGAAAAGTCATCGCCGATGAACTTTTCTATAGGAAAAGTCATCGCCGATGAACTTTTCTATAGGAAAAGTCATCGCCGATGAACTTTTCTATAGGAAAAGTCATCGCCGATGAACTTTTCTATAGGAAAAGTCATCGCCGATGAACTTTTCTATAGGAAAAGTCATCGCCGATGAACTTTTCTATAGGAAAAGTCATCGCCGATGAACTTTTCTATAGGAAAAGTCATCGCCGATGAACTTTTCTATAGGAAAAGTCTTCGTCCGATGAACTTTTCTATGGGAAAAGTCATCGCCGATGAACTTTTCTATAGGAAAAGTCATCGCCGATGAACTTTTCTATAGGAAAAGTCATCGCCGATGAACTTTTCTATAGGAAAAGTCATCGCCGATGAACTTTTCTATAGGAAAAGTCATCGCCGATGAACTTTTCTATAGGAAAAGTCATCGCCGATGAACTTTTCTATAGGAAAAGTCATCGCCGATGAACTTTTCTATAGGAAAAGTCATCGCCGATGAACTTTTCTATAGGAAAAGTCATCGCCGATGAACTTTTCTATAGGAAAAGTCATCGCCGATGAACTTTTCTATAGGACAAGTCATCTCCAATTATTTTTTCTATAGGAAAAGTCATCGCCGATGAAATTTTCTATAGAAGAAGTCATCACCGATGAACTTTCCTATGGGAAAAGTCATCGCCGGTGAACTTTTCTATAGGAAAAGTCATCGCCTATGAACTTTTCTATAGGAAAAGTCATCGCCGATGAACTTTTCTATAGGAAAAGTCATCGCCGATGAACTTTTCTATAGGAAAAGTCATCGCCGATGAACTTTTCTATAGGACAAGTCATCTCCAATTATTTTTTCTATAGGAAAAGTCATCGCCGATGAAATTTTCTATAGAAGAAGTCATCACCGATGAACTTCATCGCCGATGAACTTTCCTATGGGAAAAGTCATCGCCGATGAACTTTTCTATAGGAAAAGTCATCGCCGATGAACTTTTCTATAGGAAAAGTCATCGCCGATGAACTTTTCTATAGGAAAAGTCATCGCCGATGAAAATTTTTATAGGAAAAGTCATCGCCGTTGAACTTTTTTATAGGAAAAGTCATTGCCCATGAGCTTTTCTATAGGAAAATTCATCGGGGATGAACTTTTCTATAGGAAAAGTCATCGGCGATGAACTTTTCTATAGGAAAAGTCATCGGCGATGAACTTTTCTATAGGAAAAGTCATCGGCGATGAACTTTTCTATAGGAAAAGTCATCGGCGATGAACTTTTCTATAGGAAAAGTCATCGGCGATGAACTTTTCTATAGGAAAAGTCATCGGCGATGAACTTTTCTATAGGAAAAGTCATCGGCGATGAACTTTTCTATAGGAAAAGTCATCGGCGATGAACTTTTCTATAGGAAAAGTCATCGGCGATGAACTTTTCTATAGGAAAAGTCATCGGCGATGAACTTTTCTATAGGAAAAGTCATCGGCGATGAACTTTTCTATAGGAAAAGTCGGTGAACTTTTCTATAGGAAAAGTCATCGTCCGACGAACTTTTCTACAGGAAAAGTCATCGTCCGATGAACTTTTCTATAGGAAAAGTCATCGCCGATGACCACTTTTATAGGAAAAGTCATCGCCGATAAACGTTTCTATAGGAAACGTCATCGCCGTTGAACATTTCTATAGGAAAAGTCATTGCCCATGAGCTTTTCTATAGGAATATTCATCGCCTATGAAATTTTCTATAGAAAAAGTAATCGCCGTTGAACTTTTCCATAGGCAATGTATTCGCCGATGAACTTTTCTATAGGAAAAGTATTGGCCGTTGAACTTTTCCATAGGAAAAGTAATCGCCGATAAACTTTTCTATAGGAAAAGTCACAGCCGTTGAATTTTTCTATAGGAAAAGTCATCGCCGATGAGCTTTTCTATAGGAAAGGGCATCTCCAATGAACTTTTCTATAGGAAAAGTCATCGCCGTTGAACTTTTCCATAGGAAAAGTATTCGCCGATGAACTTTTCTATAGGAAAAGTCATTGCCCATGAACTTTTCTATAGGAAAAGCCATCTCCAATGAATGTTTCTATAGGAAAAGTCATCTCCATAAACTTTTCTATAGGAAAAGTCATCGCCGATGAACTTTTCTATACCAGAGTCATCGAACTTTTCTTTAGGAAAAGCCATCTCCGATAAATTTTCCATTGAACTTTTCTATATGGAAAAAGTAATCTCCCAGCTTTTTATAAGAAAACTCATTTCCGTCTGATTTTCTCTTCGAATAATGAAAATTGTTTTATTTCCAGTTAAAGTTATTGGAGAGCGTCAAATCTTGAAAGGTGTCAGTGGAAGTTTTCGCAATGGCCAGCTGTCGGCCATTATGGGTCCATCTGGTGCCGGAAAAAGTAGTCTGTTAAATGCGATTTCAGGATATGTGTAAGTATTTTGCATAAACAAATCAACGCAATCTTTATATGGTGACACTAACACCTCCACTCTTCCTTCTCTCTTACAGCACCTCCGGTGTCGAAGGCCTTATAAGTATTGATCGTAAACATTCGTGTTATATTACCCAAGAAGATCATCATCAAACTTTACTCACTGTTGAGGAATTAATGATTCTTGCCTGTGATCTTAAGCTGAAGAGAAATCATCAACAAAAGAAAAACGAATTGATAACTGATATTTTGGAAAGTCTAAATCTTAATCATCGTCGTAATGTAAACGCCAATGATTTAAGTGGTGGTGAGAGAAAACGTCTATCTGTGGCCTTAGAATTGGTGGCAAATCCAAAAATCTTTTTTCTTGATGAACCAACAAGTGGACTGGATGAAGTTACGGCAGCACAATGTATACGTCTGCTGAGATCTTTGGCCCAAAGGGGTCATACGGTGGTTTGTACAATACACCAGCCATCAGCCACGATATTCAATTATTTCGATAATGTTTATGTTTTGGCCAAGGGGACATGTGTCTATCAGGGTTCCCCCAAGGCCTTGGTCTCATATCTCAGTCATGCTGAAAAGGAATGTCCCAAACATTATAGTCCAGCGGATTATAGTAAGACACTATAGAAATATCTTTACAATAACATTAGAAATTAATTATTTCCTTTTTTCTAGTCATTGAACTGTGCGACTTTGAGGAGCCGCAAATGATATCCACCTTGAGTGCCTTGGTGGATAATGGCAAATTGCGCTACACAGCCAAATGTGATCAGGAATACTCATCATTAGCACTGAAATATGGCAATTGTGATGGTGGTCACAGTTTTATGCCATTTCGTCAGGCATTATTTTCCCTCTTTCCAGAATCTCCTCCAACAAAGTCGTTTTCTACAATCTTCTCGAAGACAAAAACGGATGGTACCTTAATTGATGGTGGTAAAATAGTATTGCTGGATCAAGCTAAAACCCTTATGAAACAATTATCATCAGATCATGACAATCGTGGAGAGGGTCGTATATCAAGCTTCCAACAATTTTCTGTACTATTGCATATTTTGTTTTTAAGAATTTTGAGGGCACGCATCCCCATTGTTATACAAATTTTCCATCATCTAATGGTGGGGTTGTTATTTGGTATGTAGGCAAAGATATAATATTGGAAAAACTCTTTTTACATAATAATTTAAATGCTTTCCAATAGGTGTCCTGTACTATAAAAGAGGCAATCAAGGATCGGAATTTTTCGGGCATTTGAAATATTGCATCAGTGTGGTGGTTATGATTACCTATACTCAGATGATTATACCAGTTATTAGCTGTGAGTATTCCAGATCCTACAGAATCCAGAATGAATTTTTCTATAGAAAAGTTGATCCAGGATGCTTTTTTCTATACAAAAGTTTATCCAGGATGATTTTTTCTATTGAAAAGTTAATCCAGGATGATTTTTTCTATAGAAAAGTTCTTCCGGGATGACTTTTTCTATAGAAAAATTCTTCCGGGATGACTTTTTCTTCTATAGAAAAGTTGATCCAGGAAAAAATTTTCTATTGAAAAGTTCATCCAGGATTGATTTTCTTAAAGAAAAGTTCGTCCAGTAAGAATTTTCTTAGGAAAACCATCATGTCTAATGACTTTTTCTGTAAAAAAGGATTGTTATCCCGGATGAACTTTTCTATAGGAAAAGTTATCCCGGATGAACTTTTCTATAGGAAAAGTTATCCCGGATGAACTTTTCTATAGGAAAAGTTATCCTGGATGAACTTTTCTATAGGAAAAGGAAAAGTCATCCTGGATGAACTTTTCTTTAGGAAAAGTCATCCTGGATGAACTTTTCTTTAGGAAAAGTCATCCTGGATGAACTTTTCTTTAGGAAAAGTCATCCTGGATGATCTTTTCTATAGGAAAATTCATCATGGATGAACATTTCTTTAGGAAAAGTCATCCTGGATGAACATTTCTATGGGAAAAGTCATCCTGGATGAAGTTTTC
This sequence comes from Musca autumnalis, assembly GCF_047663935.1. Classification (NCBI taxonomy): domain Eukaryota; kingdom Metazoa; phylum Arthropoda; class Insecta; order Diptera; family Muscidae; genus Musca; species Musca autumnalis. The sequence continues at coordinate 229,246,618 of NW_027411977.1, forward strand.
TATAGGAAAAGTCATCCTGGCTGATCTTTTCTATAGGAAAAGTCATCCTGGATGATCTTTTCAATAGGAATAGTCATCGTGGATGAACATTTCTATAGGAAAAGTCATCCTGGATGATGTTTTCTATAGGGATGAACTTTTCTATAGGAAAAGTCATCCTGGATGAACTTTTCTATAGGAAAAGTCATCCTGGATGAACTTTTCTATAGGAAAAGTCATTCTGGATGAACTTTTCTATAGGAAAAGTCATCCTGGATGAACTTTTCTATAGGAAAAGTCATCCTGGATGAAATTTTCTATAGGAAAAGTCATCCTGGATGAACTTTTCTATAGGAAAATGCATCCTGGATGAACTTTTATATAGGAAGTCATCCTGGATGAAATTTTCTATAGGAAAAGTCACCCTGGATGAACTCTTCCATAGAAAAAACAATCCTTTTTTACAGAAAAAGTCATTAGACATGATGGTTTTCCTAAGAAAATTCTTACTGGACGAACTTTTCTTTAAGAAAAGTCCATCCAGGAAGAATTTTCCTATAGAAAACTTCATCCAGGATGACTTTTCCTATAGAAAACTTCATCCAGGATGACATTTCATAATGAAAAGTTCATCCAGGATGGCTTTTCCTATAGAAAACTTCATCCGGGATGACCTTTCCTATAGAAAAGTTCATCCAGGATGACTTATCCTATAGAAAGGTTCATCCAGGATGACTTTTCCTTTAGAAAAGTTCATCCACGATGACTATAGAAAAGTTCATCCAGGATTACTTTTCCTATAGAAAAGATCATCCAGGATGACTTTTCCTATAGAAAAGATCATCCAGGATGACTTTTCCTATAGAAAAGACCATCCAGGAAGAATTTTCTTATGGAAAGGTTCATCCGTAATGACTTTTTTATAGAAAAGTTCATCCTGGATGACGTTTTTTTATAGAAAATATCATCCATGATGTCATTTCCTAAAACAAGTTCATCCGGGATGATTTTTTCCTGTGGAAAACTTTATCTTGGATGACTATTCCTATGGAAATGTTCATCGGCGATAACTTTCTCTAGAGAAAAATTCATTGGAGATGACTTTTCCTACAGAAAAGTGCATCGGCGACGACTTTTCCTATAGAAAAATGCATCGGTAATGACTTTTCCTATAGAAAAGTTGACGATGACTTTTCCATAAAAAAAAAAACATCGATGATGACTTTTCCTATGTTCGTCTACTTTCAGATCCTATGGAAGTGAAAATCGTCAAGAAACAAACTTTTAACCACTGGTACTCTCTGACCGCCTATTTTATGGCCTTGTGCATGAGCCGCATGCCTCTGCAGGTATTTTACAATGTAATCTTCCTGACACTAAGCTATTGGTTAACTGGTTTTCCATTGCAATGGTGGCGTTTTGCAATATTTCTTTGTGTTGGCATTTTGGTGTCACTGGTGGCTGAAGGTTTGGGTTTAACAATTGGAGCAGCACTAAGTATAACGGTAGGTCATGAGTATTAAACAATTATTTTAAATATATTAATGTGTATATCTTTCTTTTAGAACGGTTCTGTTTTTGGTCCCATGAGTATTGCCGGCTTTATGGGCTTGGCCATTTATGGTTTTGATTTTGCTAATCAAATTCCGCCCATCATGGATTGGTTTATGAAAATTAGCTTTATGCGTGATGGTGTTGTGGCACTGGTCATAACCATATTTGGTTATGGTCGTGATATACTGGATTGTGATGAAGTCTACTGCCACTTCCAACATCCTCGGGTTCTTTTGAAATTTCTAAATTTAGAAAATGTCAGCGTTCTCCATCAGATTATGTACTTATTTGTATTATTTGTTGTCTTTAGAATATCATTGTTTATATCGCTGTGGAGACGTTGTAAGACATAGGAGTTAAGTGTTGAATATTATTTTATCTGGGTATGATGTATGCGGGGGGTAGTATTTTTTACTGTGATAACCATTTATATTTTTTGTATATACTCAAAGCACATTGTAAAACTCTTTTTATCCATTTTATTTTTAATTGTCTACATTCATCCAAAGAATGATTAATTAATTCTAATTTTTAATATAAGAATGGTGAATATTTTAATAAAATTGTTTTTTTATAATACATTTTAACATTTATTTTTTTAAATTATCTACAAAACAGTTCTTCTTTTCTATAGAAAGATGACTTTTCCTATAGAAAAGTCCATCGGCGATGACTTTTCCTATAGAAAAGTCCATCGGCGATGACTTTTCCTATAGAAAAGTCCATCGGCGATGACTTTTCCTATAGAAAAGTCCATCGGCGATGACTTTTCCTATAGAAAAGTTCATCGGCGATGACTTTTCCTATAGAAAAGTTCATCGGCGATGACTTTTCCTATAGAAAAGTTCATCGGCGTTGACTTTTCCTATAGAAAAGTTCATCGGCGATGACTTTTCCTATAGAAAAGTTCATCGGCGATGACTTTTCCTATAGAAAAGTTCATCGGCGATGACTTTTCCTATAGAAAAGTTCATCGGCGATGACTTTTCCTATAGAAAAGTTCATCGGCGATGACTTTTCCTATAGAAAAGTTCATCGGCGATGACTTTTCCTATAGAAAAGTTCATCGGCGATGACTTTTCCTATAGAAAAGTTCATCGGCGATGACTTTTCCTATAGAAAAGTTCATCGGCGATGACTTTTCCTATAGAAAAGTTCATCGGCGATGACTTTTCCTATAGAAAAGTTCATCGGCGATGACTTTTCCTATAGAAAAGTTCATCGGCGATGACTTTTCCTATAGAAAAGTTCATCGGCGATGACTTTTCCTATAGAAAAGTTCATCGGCGATAACTTTTCCTATAGAAAAGTTCATCGGCGATGACTTTTCCTATAGAAAAGTTAATCGGCAATGATTTTTCCTATAGAAAAGTTAATCGGCAATGATTTTTCCTATAGAAAATTTCATCGGCGATAATTTTTTTTATAGAAAAGTTGTCTATAAAAAAAGCGCATCGGAAATGAAAGTAATTGTGATCTTTCCATGTTAAGTAAAAGTTTTATTTCCTTTAAAAATAATATACAGTTAGAAACTTATATTCCTACATGTAAACTCAATATATAGCTTAATATATTTTGAACTAAATACATTACAATCATCCGGGCCTTATCACCCTGCGATTACTTCTTGGCAGTGGCCATTTTCTCTTTGCGTTTCTTGATATGTTTCTTCACTTTTACTTTCCTTTTTTCGGCTTGGGCCTCTTTGACAGCCTTTTTGCGGGCCTTTTTACTTTCCGGTGACTCATCACGGGGTCGGGCGGAATTTTTAAATTTCGTACCATCCTCATCTTCACTGGACTCGCCTTCTTCATCGTCTTCATCACCCTCCTCATCATCTTCACATTCACCACCATCTTTTGATTTATTCAAATTTTTCTCATTTTCCTGCTTTTCCTTTTCTGAGAGTATTTCTGGTTTCTTTTGTACCTCCAGCTTCTCATTGAGGCCGGTGATTTTGCCGTAGATCAAATTTTGCTTTTCTCCCTTCTTGACCTTATCCACATCCCGTTCGAAATAACGTACCTCATCCAAACGTTTGGGTATAAAAGTTTGTTGCCACACAGCCTCATCGATTTTCTCCTGGGCAGTAATGGCCTCAAAATCACGATCTTTAATTTTCTCGGATATCTTTTCCAAGCAAGCTTCCATGTTCTCCTCGGTAATGGTTTGATCGGTGATGAAATCAAACAATTCCTTGACGGTCATGGTGGCCACTGCCTTCTTGCGGAAGAATTCGGAAACATTTGTACAATCTTTACGCAAGAAATCAAAGGCATGGGGATGATCATGCTCCACCGATTGGGAGACATCAATTATTATCAATTGGCCATCCTGCACCAAGATGTTGAATTCCGAAAGATCAGCATGCACCAAACGACATTTATTGTAGATTTTCCACATGAGAACCACACAATCACGATACAGTTCTCGAGCCTTGGAGGTGGTCAGCTCCACATCTTTCAGTTTCGGCGAGGGCCAACCATTTTTACCACAAAAACGCATTACCAAAACATGAGACCTTAGGAGAATGGGTTCTGGCACTGGCACACCGGCGTTAAACATACGCAAATAGTTACGCATTTCCTTTTCAGCCCAGGTGCGTACCATTTTCCTGGGGTTGTGGCGACAATAGCCATGCCTAAAACGGAATTCACCACTAACATACTTATCACGATCCTTAAACACCAATATGGAAGTTTTGTAAATTTTAATGGCAAATTCATCATCGGTATCACGCGACACCGCATGATAAACATTCGCCTCTTTGCCGGTGGAAATACAGCCGTTAATTTCTTGGATCAAACCCCTGTTCAGCAACTTAAACAAAATCATTCTCGTTCTTGGGTCCATCACCTGCTCCGCTGTGGCCCGATCGTGTTTATCACGTATCTTAATCTTATTATCCTGTCTCGAATCAAAGGATACCAAACGATTGGCCGCCTGGGCCGACATATTTGTGGTGGGGTCGTATTTTTCCACATTAATTCTGGCTGAATAACGGGTAAATAGCTTTTCATTGGGCTGATAACTGCTTACACGCTGTGTTGATTGTTGAGTCGCATTGCCGCCACCAACACCACCACCTCCTCCGGTATTGTGTTTTTGGAAACCAGCATAATTTTCCTCATAGTCTATGTAGTCTCCATCGTCAACGTCATCATCATAGTAGTCATAATCATTTCCATCGACGCCCCCATCTTCCTCAGCATCATCGTCAATTTCTTCTTCATTAGTTAATATTTTTTCCTTCAAGTCGTCTGTTGATTTTTCTGCCACGCCCTTTAAGTCCTTGAAGATTTCGTCTTTAACTGTTAGTTTTTTAAAGCCGGCAACAAGGTTTTCCTATAAAAAACACAAATTTAAAGGAAAAGTTATGATAAACATCCCAAAAAAAAATTAGTAAGCCTTACTTTATATGGGATCTCTTCATCTTCTTCTGCGTCACTAAACTGATGTAAATCGGCCATTGTTTACATAAAATTAAACCTTTTTAATTAAATTATAATTTAAATATAAATTATTGTTATAAAATTGCCTTGTTTTGCTTTAAAATTAAATTTTTCTTTGATTTTGTTGAAATTGTTAAAATATACACGTGTTTTTGTTTACAATTCACTTACTGTAACTCACCATGAAATGATATCTCACATTAGTAGTAGTAGTAGTAGTAGTAGTAGTAATATTTTATTTGAGTCTTCTTCTTTTCTTAATACAGGTAATCAAAGCGAAATGATGACATGGATAAATTCTTAGAGCTATTGTTGTCTTAGTGCTGTTTTACATTTAAGCGACTTGTCTTACGATTTTTTGTCTCCTCTTTGCTCATCTTCGTAAATTTCACACACAGGGTTGCATTTTTTTGTAACATGGTACCAAGTGTACATTTTGTTAAAAATACTTAATGTAAAAAGAAGGTATTTTATAAAAATATGTTATGCAAATTTTAAAATGCTTATAACAAATAATCATTTTATGCTTTAACTGATTTTTTATGCACAAAATTCATTGCAAAACTAAATTTTGTTTCAATTTCTCTTACTATGTTTTGCAACTCTGCCTAACAAGAATAACCACCACAAAGAGGAGACAAAAAATCGTAAGACAAGTCGCTTAAATGTAAAACAGCACTTACTCTAATAACAATAAGTGAATGAAATGCTACATGCGAAATTTGACAAAGCATAATGTAAAATGTAAACAAATAGTAGTATGAAATATAAGGCTTGCTCCAGGCCTCGACTATGACGATCAGAGCATTATTGTCTGTATAAATAAATAAATAACAACAAATTAAAACTAAATAACAATAACACAGGCTGTTAAACTGCATAACAAACAGCGATATTGTATATATATAATACAAATTGAATTGAATTAATAATACATACATATGTACATACGGATGTATATAATTATCGTAAGTGTGAAATTAAAAACGAAAGCTCCGCAAAGAGCAGTGGAATACTAATGTTTATAAAAAAAAAAAAAAAAAAAAATTGTGCAATTGATATATTATCACAGATAAAAGGTGGTTATGTTATCCTCTATGGGATCCAGGTACTGATTTGGTAAAAAAGTGTGGTAAAGTATAATCATCTATATCTTCCTCCAGATCCTCGTTTAGGATGCCCACTGACGATAGATAAGATGATTCGGTCCAGGATGTGTGTTTTTCCAATTCGTGAATTATGCTTATTAGGGAGTTTTCATGGGTTGCCAGTTTCTCTACAAAAATTTTTTGATGGTACAGAGCATACTTACAAAATGGAACAACGCCAGCCGCATTGTATATGTAAGTATTGGAAAATCGTTTTTGTTGAGTTTCAAAATTTTTGTTGACACATTTCCGCAAAATCTTTCTTTCTAGGATTTCCAACTCCTTGGCAACTACTGGCGAAATAGAAAACCAGATTGGAAAACCATAAGTTAGTATGGATCTTATGGCAACCTTGTAAAGAAGCAGCTTTGTTTTCTGCGGTAAGTATTTGTTATTAAGGATGTATGAAAACTTCCCTATAACTCCCTTTGTTTTTTTCATGATGTTGCGGGCATGAGTGTTGAATTTCATTAGATTATTGAAGTTTATGCCGAGGTATTTAATGGATGTTTCAAAGGGGATTTCTACGCCATCTAAAGATAACTTAAGTAGCTTACTTTCTGGTACTACGTAACGTGGACATTTCCCCGAGGCATTGCGTATACAGATCGCAACAGACTTAGCAGCATTGATTTTGATGCCCCACCGTTTGTAATAATCGTTGATTGTGTGCAGATGAGAAGTAGCAGAAGCCAGTGCTTGGGATGGTGATAGGCTATGCGTGTAGATTAAACAATCGTCTGCATACAAAATAGCCTTCGAATGTTGGAAGACATGCGGGAAGTCATGCAGGAAGACGTTAAAAAGGTATGGTGCCAAAATACTGCCCTGAGGGACACCACTTTTTACATCCCCCATTGTGGATATCTCACATTAGCAAAACAGCTGTTTGGCTACAAAACGGCGTATATCGTTCGGCGTCAAACACAATCATTTGATGAACTTTTCTATAGGAAAATTCACCTCCGATGAACTTTTCTATAGGAAAAGTCATCTCCGAAGAACTTTTCTATAGTAAAGGTAGTCTCCAATTAACTTTTCTATAGGAAAAGTCACCTTCAAAGAGATTTTTTCTATGGTAAAAGTTATCGCCAAATAATTTTGTCGCTTTACGCTGCCGCCAAGCGCTCTCATTGCATTTTATGTAAACATATGTACATGGTACAAATACACAGGTAGCCGCATCGGCAATTGTTGGTAACATAAGGTGTCAAAATTTGACATCAATTCAATGCAGTTGACACATTATGTTACCATCAGCTGGCATGATAATGCTACCTGTATTATTGTACCATGCATATGTAACATATGTTTAAACCGGTCACTTCATTTGTTTCATTTCCATGTCATTCTCAGAGAGATAATAACCTCATTATCTTCTGTTGCGGCCGGAACACATGCAAATACGAAAAAGGTAAAGATTTTCTTCAGTTAAAGAATTTTGTGGATTTTGTGATGTAAACCGTGTAGAAATTATATAAAAATAACTTAATCTCAATGTCTTTACAGATTTTGAATACGTTTTTGAAAACGCGTATTCAATTTGCAATAAATATCCACAAAATAAGTGGTGGTTTTGCAAGACAAAGAGAATTTGCCAGCACATCATCGTTATTGTCATTACCTCCCTCTTCTTCGGTGTCGTCTTTGGTGAGAAAAGAACCAGTAGTAGTTGCATCAACTAACTTTGATTTGTCATCATCATCTTCAGCAAGAAGACGTTTTAAAAGTACCCAACCCGCAGCCAAGGCACCCACTTCCACTTGGGGTTCAAAGAAAACAAAACGCAACGTTCGGTTAAATCTAAAGGACATTATGAGTAATCCAGAAATTGAAGAGCAATTGGCTCCCTTGAGAGCTGCCGTCCAGGAGCAGGGTAATTTGGTGCGTGAACTCAAGGCAAATGGTGCTGCAGAAATTGATGTGAAAAAGGCTGTGGCCGAGTTGAAGCTGAGAAAGAAAATCTTGGAGGACAAAGAATTGGAATTGACCCCCACTGTCGTAACCTTTGATAGATCCAAAATGGAAGATTTGTTGAAGAGACGTTTCTTCTATGATCAAAGTTTTGCCATTTATGGTGGCATTACGGGCCAGTACGATTTCGGACCCATGGGTTGTGCCTTGAAATCAAACATCCTCAGTCTGTGGCGTCAATTCTTCAGCTTGGAAGAACAAATGTTGGAGGTGGATTGCAGTATTCTAACACCAGAACCTGTTTTGAAGGCTTCCGGTCATGTGGATCGTTTTGCCGATTTGATGGTGAAAGATACAAAGACCGGTGAATGTTTCCGTTTGGATCATTTAATTAAAAATGCCTTGGAAAAATTGTCACGGGAGAAAACTGCCACTGCGGAACTTAAGGCTGAGTGTGAAGATATTTGCATTAAATTAGATGGCATGAATAAGCAAGAAATGGCTGATGTTTTGACCAAATACAACATCAAGTCTCCCCTGACTGGCAATGATTTAACCGAACCCATTGAATTCAATTTGATGTTTGCCACACAAATTGGTCCCACTGGTTTGGTAAAGGGTTTCTTGCGTCCCGAAACTGCCCAAGGTATTTTTGTCAATTTCAAGCGTTTGCTGGAATTCAATCAAGGCAAATTGCCCTTCGCTGTGGCCCAAATTGGCAACTCCTTCCGTAATGAAATTTCACCACGTTCCGGTTTGATTCGTGTGCGCGAATTTACCATGGCTGAAATTGAACATTTCTGTGATCCCAGCCAAAAGGATCATCCCAAGTTTGAGACAGTTGGTGACACAGAAATGACCTTGTATTCTGCCTGCAATCAAATGGATGGTAAATCGGCCCAGAAGATTAAAATTGGTGATGCTGTGAAATCGGGTTTGGTGGCCAATGAAACTTTGGGTTATTATATGGCTCGTATCCACCAGTTCCTGTTGACAATTGGCATCAAACCCGAGTGCTTGCGTTTCCGTCAACACATGAGCAATGAAATGGCCCATTATGCCTGTGACTGTTGGGATGCTGAATGCTTGACCAGTTATGGTTGGGTTGAGTGTGTTGGTTGTGCTGATCGTTCGGCGTATGATTTAAGCCAACACATGGCTGCTACCGGAGTGCGTTTGGTGGCCGAAAAACGCCTGCCTGCTCCCAAAACTGTGGAAGTTTCCGAAATTGTGCCCAACAAACAAACCTTGGGTAAGACTTTCAAAAAAGATGCCAAGGCCATTACAGATGCTCTGGCCAAGTTGTCGTTGGATGATGTCAAGGCTGTGGAACAGCAATTGAATGAAGCGAAGGAGTACAGCTTGAAGACAAGTGAGGGAGCTGAATTCAAATTGACTCCTGAAACCATTTCTGTGAAACACTCCACCAAAACTGTCCACGTGGAGGAAATTATACCCAGTGTGGTGGAGCCTTCCTTTGGCATTGGCCGCATCATGTATGCTTTGCTGGAACAAAACTTTATGTGCCGTGATGGTGATGAACAAAGATGCTACTTTACCTTGCCCTCCGTGGTGGCCCCCTTGAAATGCTCCATCTTGCCTTTGTCCAATAATGCCGAATTCCAACCTTACACAAGGCAGCTGTCTTCGGCTCTAACTAAAGCTGAACTTTCCCACAAGGTCGATGATTCAAGTGGTTCAATTGGTCGCCGTTATGCTCGTACTGATGAAATTGCCATTCCATTTGGTATTACTGTTGATTTTGACACCCTGAAGGAGCCTCACACTGTGACCTTGCGGGATCGCAACAGCATGAAACAGGTTCGTGTGGATATCAATGAGGTGATTGATGTTGTCAAAGATCTTTCAACTGGTAAACTGCAATGGTCGCAAGTTTTGGAGAAATATCCTTTGTTTGAACAGCAAGAGGCTACCACTAAGTAGAGGAGAAGAAAATTATTTGGACGTTTACATACATACGTATATGGCTATTTATTCTATAGTTACTCATACCTTTTGTTTTAAAACCGTTTTTTGTACTCTCTTTAATTCATTTAAACCGCATTTATAAGGCAAAAGTTCGAAATTATTTTTAAATAAAGTGCTTAAAGCAAACGAAGTGATGAAAGTTGGTTTTACGGGGGATTTTATTTGAAGGGAGTAAATAGTTTTCTATAGGAAAACTTCAATTCAGCCTGGCTGAATAGAGTTTTCTATAGGGAAAACTTCAATTCAGCCTGGCTGAATAGAGTTTTCTATAGGGAAAACTTCAATTCAGCCTGGCTGAATAGAGTTTTCTATAGGGAAAACTTCAATTCAGCCTGGCTGAATAGAGTTTTCTATAGGGAAAACTTCAATTCAGCCTGGCTGAATAGAGTTTTCTATAGGGAAAACTTCAGTTCAGCTGGCTGAATAGAGTTTTCTATAGGGAAAACTTCAATTCAGCCTGGCTGAATAGAGTTTTCTATAGGGGAAACTTCAATTCAGCCTGGCTGAATAGAGTTTTCTATAGGGAAAACCTCAATTCAGCCTGGCTGAATAGGGTTTTCTATAGGGAAAACCTCAATTCAGCCTGGCTGAATAGGGTTTTCTATAGGGAAAACCTCAATTCAGCCTGGCTGAATAGGGTTTTCTATAGGGAAAACCTCAATTCAGCCTGGCTGAATAGAGTTTTCTATAGGGAAAACCTCAATTCAGCCTGGCTGAATAGGGTTTTCTATAGGGAAAACCTCAATTCAGCCTGGCTGAATAGGGTTTTCTATAGGGAAAACCTCAATTCAGCCTGGCTGAATAGGGTTTTCTATAGGGAAAACCTCAATTCAGCCTGGCTGAATAGAGTTTTCTATAGGGAAAACTTCAATTCAGCCTGGCTGAATAGAGTTTTCTATAGGGAAAACTTCAATTCAGCCTGGCTGAATAGAGTTTTCTATAGGGAAAACTTCAATTCAGCCTGGCTGAATAGAGTTTTCTATAGGGAAAACTTCAATTCAGCCTGGCTGAATAGAGTTTTCCATAGGGAAAACTTCAATTCAGCCTGGCTGAATAGAGTTTTCCATAGGGAAAACTTCAATTCAGCCTGGCTGAATAGAGTTTTCCATAGGGAAAACTTCAATTCAGCCTGGCTGAATAGAGTTTTCCATAGGGAAAACTTCAATTCAGCCTGGCTGAATAGAGTTTTCCATAGGGAAAACTTCAATTCAGCCTGGCTGAATAGAGTTTTCCATAGGGAAAACTTCAATTCAGCCTGGCTGAATAGAGTTTTCCATAGGGAAAACTTCAATTCAGCCTGGCTGAATAGAGTTTTCCATAGGGAAAACTTCAATTCAGCCTGGCTGAATAGAGTTTTCCATAGGGAAAACTTCAATTCAGCCTGGCTGAATAGAGTTTTCCATAGGGAAAACTTCAATTCAGCCTGGCTGAATAGAGTTTTCCATAGGGAAAACTTCAATTCAGCCTGGCTGAATAGAGTTTTCCATAGGGAAAACTTCAATTCAGCCTGGCTGAATAGAGTTTTCCATAGGGAAAACTTCAATTCAGCCTGGCTGAATAGAGTTTTCCATAGGGAAAACTTCAATTCAGCCTGGCTGAATAGAGTTTTCCATAGGGAAAACTTCAATTGAGCCTGGCTGAATAGAGTTTTCTATAGGAAAACTTTAATTCAGCCTGGCTGAATAGAGTTTTCTATAGGAAAACTTTAATTCAGCCTGGCTGAATAGAGTTTTCTATAGGAAAACTTTAATTCAGCCTGGCTGAATAGAGTTTTCTATAGGAAAACTTTAATTCAGCCTGGCTGAATAGAGTTTTCTATAGGAAAACTTTAATTCAGCCTGGCTGAATAGAGTTTTCTATAGGAAAACTTTAATTCAGCCTGGCTGAATAGAGTTTTCTATAGGAAAACTTTAATTCAGCCTGGCTGAATAGAGTTTTCTATAGGAAAACTTTAATTCAGCCTGGCTGAATAGAGTTTTCTGTAGGAAAACTTTAATTCAGCCTGGCTGAATAGAGTTTTCTATAGGGAAAACTTCAATTCAGCCTGGCTGAATAGAGTTTTCCATAGGGAAAACTTCAATTCAGCCTGGCTGAATAGAGTTTTCCATAGGGAAAACTTCAATTCAGCCTGGCTGAATAGAGTTTTCCATAGGGAAAACTTCAATTCAGCCTGGCTGAATAGAGTTTTCCATAGGGAAAACTTCAATTCAGCCTGGCTGAATAGAGTTTTCCATAGGGTTTTCTATAGGAAAACTTTAATTCAGCCTGGCTGAATAGAGTTTTCTATAGGAAAACTTTAATTCAGCCTGGCTGAATAGAGTTTTCTATAGGAAAACTTTAATTCAGCCTGGCTGAATAGAGTTTTCTATAGGAAAACTTTAATTCAGCCTGGCTGAATAGAGTTTTCTATAGGAAAACCTCAATTAAGCCTGGCTGAATAGAGTTTTCTATAGGAAAACTTCAATTCAGCCTGGCTGAATAGAGTTTTCTATAGGAAAACCTCAATTAAGCCTGGCTGAATAGAGTTTTCTATAGGAAAACCTCAATTCAGCCTGGCTGAATAGAGTTTTCTATAGGAAAACCTCAATTCAGCCTGGCTGAATAGAGTTTTCTATAGGAAAACCTCAATTCAGCCTGGCTGAATAGAGTTTTCTATAGGAAAACTTTAATTCAGCCTGGCTGAATAGAGTTTTCTATAGGAAAACTTTAATTCAGCCTGGCTGAATAGAGTTTTCTATAGGAAAACTTTAATTCAGCCTGGCTGAATAGAGTTTTCTATAGGAAAACTTTAATTCAGCCTGGCTGAATAGAGTTTTCTATAGGAAAACTTTAATTCAGCCTGGCTGAATAGAGTTTTCTATAGGAAAACTTTAATTCAGCCTGGCTGAATAGAGTTTTCTATAGGAAAACTTTAATTCAGCCTGGCTGAATAGAGTTTTCTATAGGAAAACTTTAATTCAGCCTGGCTGAATAGAGTTTTCTATAGGAAAACTTTAATTCAGCCTGGCTGAATAGAGTTTTCTATAGGAAAACTTTAATTCAGCCTGGCTGAATAGAGTTTTCTATAGGAAAACTTTAATTCAGCCTGGCTGAATAGAGTTTTCTATAGGAAAACTTTAATTCAGCCTGGCTGAATAGAGTTTTCTATAGGAAAACTTTAATTCAGCCTGGCTGAATAGAGTTTTCTATAGGAAAACTTTAATTCAGCCTGGCTGAATAGAGTTTTCTATAGGAAAACTTTAATTCAGCCTGGCTGAATAGAGTTTTCTATAGGAAAACTTTAATTCAGCCTGGCTGAATAGAGTTTTCTATAGGAAAACTTTAATTCAGCCTGGCTGAATAGAGTTTTCTATAGGAAAACCTCAATTCAGCCTGGCTGAATAGAGTTTTCTATAGGAAAACCTCAATTCAGCCTGGCTGAATAGAGTTTTCTATAGGAAAACCTCAATTCAGCCTGGCTGAATAGAGTTTTCTATAGGAAAACCTCAATTCAGCCTGGCTGAATAGAGTTTTCTATAGGAAAACTTTAATTCAGCCTGGCTGAATAGAGTTTTCTATAGGAAAACTTTAATTCAGCCCGGCTGAATAGAGTTTTCTATAGGAAAACTTTAATTCAGCCTGGCTGAATAGAGTTTTCTATAGGAAAACTTTAATTCAGCCTGGCTGAATAGAGTTTTCTATAGGAAAACTTTAATTCAGCCTGGCTGAATAGAGTTTTCTATAGGAAAACTTTAATTCAGTCCTGGCTGAATAGAGTTTTCTATAGGAAAACTTTAATTCAGCCTGGCTGAATAGAGTTTTCTATAGGAAAACTTTAATTCAGCCTGGCTGAATAGAGTTTTCTATAGGAAAACTTTAATTCAGCCTGGCTGAATAGAGTTTTCTATAGGAAAACTTTAATTCAGCCTGGCTGAATAGAGTTTTCTATAGGAAAACTTTAATTCAGCCTGGCTGAATAGAGTTTTCTATAGGAAAACTTTAATTCAGCCTGGCTGAATAGAGTTTTCTATAGGAAAACTTTAATTCAGCCTGGCTGAATAGAGTTTTCTATAGGAAAACTTTAATTCAGCCTGGCTGAATAGAGTTTTCTATAGGAAAACTTTAATTCAGCCTGGCTGAATAGAGTTTTCTATAGGAAAACTTTAATTCAGCCTGGCTGAATAGAGTTTTCTATAGGAAAACTTTAATTCAGCCTGGCTGAATAGAGTTTTCTATAGGAAAACTTTAATTCAGCCTGGCTGAATAGAGTTTTCTATAGGAAAACTTTAATTCAGCCTGGCTGAATAGAGTTTTCTATAGGAAAACTTTAATTCAGCCTGGCTGAATAGAGTTTTCTATAGGAAAACTTTAATTCAGCCTGGCTGAATAGAGTTTTCTATAGGAAAACTTTAATTCAGCCTGGCTGAATAGAGTTTTCTATAGGAAAACCTCAATTCAGCCTGGCTGAATAGAGTTTTCTATAGGAAAACCTCAATTCAGCCTGGCTGAATAGAGTTTTCTATAGGAAAACCTCAATTCAGCCTGGCTGAATAGAGTTTTCTATAGGAAAACCTCAATTCAGCCTGGCTGAATAGAGTTTTCTATAGGAAAACCTCAATTCAGCCTGGCTGAATAGAGTTTTCTATAGGAAAACTTTAATTCAGCCTGGCTGAATAGAGTTTTCTATAGGAAAACTTTAATTCAGCCCGGCTGAATAGAGTTTTCTATAGGAAAACTTTAATTCAGCCTGGCTGAATAGAGTTTTCTATAGGAAAACTTTAATTCAGCCTGGCTGAATAGAGTTTTCTATAGGAAAACTTTAATTCAGCCTGGCTGAATAGAGTTTTCTATAGGAAAACTTTAATTCAGTCTGGCTGAATAGAGTTTTCTATAGGAAAACTTTAATTCAGCCTGGCTGAATAGAGTTTTCTATAGGAAAACTTTAATTCAGCCTGGCTGAATAGAGTTTTCTATAGGAAAACTTTAATTCAGCCTGGCTGAATAGAGTTTTCTATAGGAAAACTTTAATTCAGCCTGGCTGAATAGAGTTTTCTATAGGAAAACTTTAATTCAGCCTGGCTGAATAGAGTTTTCTATAGGAAAACTTTAATTCAGCCTGGCTGAATAGAGTTTTCTATAGGAAAACTTTAATTCAGCCTGGCTGAATAGAGTTTTCTATAGGAAAACTTTAATTCAGCCTGGCTGAATAGAGTTTTCTATAGGAAAACTTTAATTCAGCCTGGCTGAATAGAGTTTTCTATAGGAAAACTTTAATTCAGCCTGGCTGAATAGAGTTTTCTATAGGAAAACTTTAATTCAGCCTGGCTGAATAGAGTTTTCTATAGGAAAACTTTAATTCAGCCTGGCTGAATAGAGTTTTCTATAGGAAAACTTTAATTCAGCCTGGCTGAATAGAGTTTTCTATAGGAAAACTTTAATTCAGCCTGGCTGAATAGAGTTTTCTATAGGGAAAACTTCAATTCAGCCTGGCTGAATAGAGTTTTCCATAGGGAAAACTTCAATTCAGCCTGGCTGAATAGAGTTTTCCATAGGGAAAACTTCAATTCAGCCTGGCTGAATAGAGTTTTCCATAGGGAAAACTTCAATTCAGCCTGGCTGAATAGAGTTTTCCATAGGGTTTTCTATAGGAAAACTTTAATTCAGCCTGGCTGAATAGAGTTTTCTATAGGAAAACTTTAATTCAGCCTGGCTGAATAGAGTTTTCTATAGGAAAACTTTAATTCAGCCTGGCTGAATAGAGTTTTCTATAGGAAAACTTTAATTCAGCCTGGCTGAATAGAGTTTTCTATAGGAAAACTTTAATTCAGCCTGGCTGAATAGAGTTTTCTATAGGAAAACTTTAATTCAGCCTGGCTGAATAGAGTTTTCTATAGGAAAACCTCAATTAAGCCTGGCTGAATAGAGTTTTCTATAGGAAAACTTTAATTCAGCCTGGCTGAATAGAGTTTTCTATAGGAAAACTTTAATTCAGCCTGGCTGAATAGAGTTTTCTATAGGAAAACTTTAATTCAGCCTGGCTGAATAGAGTTTTCTATAGGAAAACTTTAATTCAGCCTGGCTGAATAGAGTTTTCTATAGGAAAACTTTAATTCAGCCTGGCTGAATAGAGTTTTCTATAGGAAAACTTTAATTCAGCCTGGCTGAATAGAGTTTTCTATAGGAAAACTTTAATTCAGCCTGGCTGAATAGAGTTTTCTATAGGAAAACTTTAATTCAGCCTGGCTGAATAGAGTTTTCTATAGGAAAACTTTAATTCAGCCTGGCTGAATAGAGTTTTCTATAGGAAAACTTTAATTCAGCCTGGCTGAATAGAGTTTTCTATAGGAAAACTTTAATTCAGCCTGGCTGAATAGAGTTTTCTATAGGAAAACTTTAATTCAGCCTGGCTGAATAGAGTTTTCTATAGGAAAACTTTAATTCAGCCTGGCTGAATAGAGTTTTCTATAGGAAAACTTTAATTCAGCCTGGCTGAATAGAGTTTTCTATAGGAAAACTTTAATTCAGCCTGGCTGAATAGAGTTTTCTATAGGAAAACTTTAATTCAGCCTGGCTGAATAGAGTTTTCCATAGGAAAACTTTAATTCAGCCTGGCTGAATAGAGTTTTCTATAGGAAAACTTTAATTCAGCCTGGCTGAATAGAGTTTTCTATAGGAAAACTTTAATTCAGCCTGGCTGAATAGAGTTTTCTATAGGAAAACCTCAATTCAGCCTGGCTGAATAGAGTTTTCTATAGGAAAACTTTAATTCAGCCTGGCTGAATAGAGTTTTCTATAGGAAAACTTTAATTCAGCCTGGCTGAATAGAGTTTTCTATAGGAAAACTTTAATTCAGCCTGGCTGAATAGAGTTTTCTATAGGAAAACTTTAATTCAGCCTGGCTGAATAGAGTTTTCTATAGGAAAACTTTAAGGCTGAATAGAGTTTTCTATAGGAAAACTTTAATTCAGCCTGGCTGAATAGAGTTTTCTATAGGAAAACTTTAATTCAGCCTGGCTGAATAGAGTTTTCTATAGGAAAACTTTAATTCAGCCTGGCTGAATAGAGTTTTCTATAGGAAAACTTTAATTCAGCCTGGCTGAATAGAGTTTTCTATAGGAAAACTTTAATTCAGCCTGGCTGAATAGAGTTTTCTATAGGAAAACTTTAATTCAGCCTGGCTGAATAGAGTTTTCTATAGGAAAACTTTAATTCAGCCTGGCTGAATAGAGTTTTCTATAGGAAAACTTTAATTCAGCCTGGCTGAATAGAGTTTTCTATAGGAAAACTTTAATTCAGCCTGGCTGAATAGAGTTTTCTATAGGAAAACTTTAATTCAGCCTGGCTGAATAGAGTTTTCTATAGGAAAACTTTAATTCAGCCTGGCTGAATAGAGTTTTCTATAGGAAAACTTTAATTCAGCCTGGCTGAATAGAGTTTTCTATAGGAAAACTTTAATTCAGCCTGGCTGAATAGAGTTTTCTATAGGAAAACTTTAATTCAGCCTGGCTGAATAGAGTTTTCTATAGGAAAACTTTAATTCAGCCTGGCTGAATAGAGTTTTCTATAGGAAAACTTTAATTCAGCCTGGCTGAATAGAGTTTTCTATAGGAAAACTTTAATTCAGCCTGGCTGAATAGAGTTTTCTATAGGAAAACTTTAATTCAGCCTGGCTGAATAGAGTTTTCTATAGGAAAACTTTAATTCAGCCTGGCTGAATAGAGTTTTCTATAGGAAAACTTTAATTCAGCCTGGCTGAATAGAGTTTTCTATAGGAAAACTTTAATTCAGCCTGGCTGAATAGAGTTTTCTATAGGAAAACTTTAATTCAGCCTGGCTGAATAGAGTTTTCTATAGGAAAACTTTAATTCAGCCTGGCTGAATAGAGTTTTCTATAGGAAAACTTTAATTCAGCCTGGCTGAATAGAGTTTTCTATAGGAAAACTTTAATTCAGCCTGGCTGAATAGAGTTTTCTATAGGAAAACTTTAATTCAGCCTGGCTGAATAGAGTTTTCTATAGGAAAACTTTAATTCAGCCTGGCTGAATAGAGTTTTCTATAGGAAAACTTTAATTCAGCCTGGCTGAATAGAGTTTTCTATAGGAAAACTTTAATTCAGCCTGGCTGAATAGAGTTTTCTATAGGAAAACTTTAATTCAGCCTGGCTGAATAGAGTTTTCTATAGGAAAACTTTAATTCAGCCTGGCTGAATAGAGTTTTCTATAGGAAAACTTTAATTCAGCCTGGCTGAATAGAGTTTTCTATAGGAAAACTTTAATTCAGCCTGGCTGAATAGAGTTTTCTATAGGAAAACTTTAATTCAGCCTGGCTGAATAGAGTTTTCTATAGGAAAACTTTAATTCAGCCTGGCTGAATAGAGTTTTCTATAGGAAAACTTTAATTCAGCCTGGCTGAATAGAGTTTTCTATAGGAAAACTTTAATTCAGCCTGGCTGAATAGAGTTTTCTATAGGAAAACTTTAATTCAGCCTGGCTGAATAGAGTTTTCTATAGGAAAACT